>NC_041393.1:579111668-579168651 GCF_002162155.2 Triticum dicoccoides
AATCGGTAAGAGACATCATAGACCGCACCATATCCAATAGAGTGCGATTACGACGTTCGGACACACCGTTTCGCTGAGGTGTTCCAGGCGGCGTGAGCTGTGAAACGATTCCACATTTCTTTAAGTGTGTACCAAATTCGTGACTTAAGTATTCTCCTCCACGATCTGATCGTAAGAATTTTATCTTTCGGTCACGTTGATTCTCCACCTCATTCTGAAATTCCTTGAACTTTTCAAAGGTCTCAGACTTGTGTTTCATTAAGTAGACATACCCATATCTACTCAAGTCATCTGTGAGAGTGAGAACATAACGATATCCTCCGCGAGCCTCAACGCTCATTGGACCGCACACATCGGTATGTATGATTTCCAACAAGTTGGTTGCTCGCTCCATTGTTCCGGAGAACGGAGTCTTGGTCATTTTGCCCAAGAGGCATGGTTTGCACGTGTCAAATGATTCATAATCAAGAGACTCTAAAAGTCCATCGTCATGGAGCTTCTTCATGCGCTTGACACCAATGTGACCAAGGCGGCAGTGCCACAAGTATGTGGGACTATCGTTATCAACTTTAAATCTTTTGGCATCTACACTATGAACATGTGTAATATTACGCTCGAGATTCATTAAGAATAAACCATTGACCATCGGAGCATGACCATAAAACATATCTCTCATATAAATCGAACAACCATTATTCTCAAACTTTAAATGAGTAGCCATCTCGTATTAAACGAGATCCAGATACAATGTTCATGCTCAAACTTGGCACTAAATAACAATTATTGAGGTTCAAAACTAATCCCGTAGGTAAATGTAGAGGCAGCGTGCCGACGGCGATCACATCGACTCTGGAACCATTCCCGACGCGCATCGTCACCTCGTCCTTTGCCAGTCTCCGTTTATTCCGCAGCTCCTGCTGTGAGTTACAAATATGAGCAACGGCACCGGTATCAAATACCCAGGAGTTACTACGATTACTGGTAAGGTACACATCAATCACATGTATATCAAATATACCTTTGGTGTTGCCGGCCTTCTTATCCGCTAAGTATTTCGGGCAGTTCCGCTTCCAGTGACCCTTCCCCTTGCAATAAAACCACTCAGTCTCAGGCTTGGGTCCATTCTTTGACTTCTTCCCGGTAACTGGCTTACCAGGCGCGGCAACATCTTTGCCGTCCTTCTTGAAGTTCTTCTTACCCTTGCCCTTCTTGAACTTAGTGGTCTTATTGACCATCAACACTTGATGTTCTTTCTTGATTTCAGCCTCTGCTGACTTCAGCATCGAGAACACTTCAGGAATGGTCTTTTCCATTCCCTGCATGTTGTAGTTCATCACAAAGCTCTTGTAGCTTGGTGGGAGCGACTGGAGGATTCTGTCAATGACCGCCTCATCTGGGAGGTTAATGTTCAGCTGGGTCATACGGTTGTGCAACCCAGACATCTTCAGGATGTGCTCACTGACAGAACTGTTCTCCTCCATCTTACAACTATAGAACTTGTCGGAGACATCATATCTCTCGACCCGGGCATGAGCTTGAAAAATTAGTTTCAGCTCTTCGAACATCTCCTATGCTCCGTGATGCTCAAAACGCTTTTGGAGCCCCGGTTCTAAGATGTAAAGCATGCCGCACTGAACGAGGGAGTAATCATCAGCGCGAGTTTGCCAAGCATTCATAATGTCTTGGTTCTCTGGGACGGGAGCGTCACCTAGCGGTCCTTCTAGGACATATTGTTTCCTGGCAGCTATGAGGATGATCCTCAGGTTCCGGACCCAGTCCGTATAGTTGCTGCCATCATCTTTCAGCTTGGTTTTCTCTAGGAACGCGTTGAAGTTCATGTTGACATTAGCGTTGGCCATTGATCTACAAGACATATTTGCAAAGGTTTTAGACTAAGTTCATGATAATAAAGTTCTAATCAAATTATGAACTCCCACTTAGATTAGACATCCCTTTAGTCATCTAAGTGTTACACGATCCGAGTCGACTAGGCCGTGTCCGATCATCACGTGAGACGGACTAGTCATCGTCGGTGAACATTTTCATGTTGATCGTATCTTCCATACGACTCGTGTTCGACCTTTCGGTCTCCGTGTTCCGAGGCCATGTCTGCACATGCTAGGCTCGTCAAGTTAACCCTAAGTGTTTTCGCTGTGTAAAACTGCCTTACACCCGTTGTATGTGAACGTAAGAATCCATCACACCCGATCATCACGTGGTGCTTAGAAGCGACGAACTGTAGCAACGGTGCACAGTTAGGGGAGAACACTTCTTGAAATTTTATAAGGGATCATCTTATTTACTACCGTCGTCCTAAGTAAACAAGATGCATAAACATAATAAACATCACATGCAATTATATAGTTGTGACATGATATGGCCAATATCATATAGCTCCATTGATCTTCATCTTCGGGGCTCCATGATCATCTTGTCACCGGCTTGACACCATGATCTCCATCATCATGATCTCCATCATCTTGTCTTCATGAAGTTGTCACGCCAACGACTACTTCTACTTCTATGACTAACGTTTAGCAATAAAGTAAAGTAGTTTACATGACGTTATTCAATGACACGCAGGTCATACAAAAAATAATGACAACTCCTATGGCTCCTGCCGGTTGTCATACTCATCGACATGCAAGTCGTGAATCCTATTACAAAGAACATGATCTCATACATCACAATTCATCATTCATCACAACTTCTGGCCATATCACATCACATGATCAATCGCTGCAAAAACAAGTTAGACATCCTCTAATCTTTTACGTGGCTGCAATTGGGTTCTAGCAAGAACGTTTTCTTACCTACGAATCACCACAACGTGATTTTGTCAACTTCTATTTACTTTTCATAAGGGCCCTGTTCATCGATTCCGCTCCAACTAAGGTGGGAGAGACAGACACCCGCCAGCCACCTTATGCAACTAGTGCATGTCAGTCGGTGGAACCGGTCTCACGTAAGTGTACGTGTAAGGTTGGTCCGGGCCGCTTCATCCCACAATACCGTTGAGCAAGAAAAGACTAGTAGAGGCAAGTAAGATGACAAAATCCACGCCCACAACAAAGTTGTGTTCTACTCGTGCAAAGAGAACTACGCATAGACCTAGCTCATGATGCCACTGTAGGGGAACGTTGCAGAAAATTAAAAATTTTCCTACGGTTTCACCAAGATCCATCTATGAGTTCATCTAAGCAACGAGTCTAGGGAGAGAGTTTGCATCTACATACCACTTGTAGATCGCGTGCGGAAGCTTGCAAGGTGATGATGTAGTCGTACTCGACGTGATCCAAATCACCGATGACCAGCGCCGAACGGACGGCACCTCCGCGTTCAACACACGTATGGGACGGGAGACGTCTCCTCCTTCTTGATCCAGCAAGGGGGAAGGAGAGGTTGATGAAGATCCAGCAGCACGACGGCGTGGTGGTGGATGCAGGGCGTCACAGCAGCAGGGCTTCGCCGAGACTACGAGGGAGAGACGTAACGGGGGGAGGTGGAGGCGCCAGGGGCTGGTGTATGAAGTCCCTCCTCTCCCCCACTATATATAGGGGTGCCAAGGGGGGGGCGCCGGCCCTAGTAGATGAGATCTACTAGGGGGGGGGCGGCCTAGGGGAGGTTTCCCTCCCCCCCAAGGCACCTAGGGGTGCCTTCCACCACTAGGACTCCTCCTAGGGGGAAACCCTAGGCGCATGGGCCTATAGGGGCTGGTGCCCTTGGCCCATGATGGCCAAGGCGCACCCCCTACAGCCCATGTGGCCCCCCGGGACAGGTGGCCCCACCCGGTGGACCCCCGGGACCCTTCCGGTGGTCCCGGTACAATACCGATAACCCCGAAACTTGTCCCGATGCCCGAAATAGCACTTCCTATATATAATTCTTTACCTCCGGACCATTCCGGAACTCCTCGTGACGTCCGGGATCTCATCCGGGACTCCGAACAAAATTCGGGTTTCTGCATATACATATCTTCATAACCCTAGCGTCACCGAACCTTAAGTGTGTAGACCCTACGGGTTCGGGAGACATGCAGACATGACCGAGACACTCTTAGTCAATAACCATCAGCGGGATCTGGATACCCATGATGGCTCCCACATGCTCCTCGATGTTGTCATCGGATGAACCACTATGTCGAGGATTCGATCAAACCCTGTATGCAATTCCCTTTGTCAATCGGTACGTTACTTGCCCGAGACTCGATCGTCGGTATCCCAATACCTTGTTCAGTCTCGTTACCGGCAAGTCACTTTACTCGTACCGTAATGCATGATCCCGTGTCCAACACCTTGGTCACATTGAGCTCAATATGATGATGCATTACCGAGTGGGCCCAGAGATACCTCTCCGTCATACGGAGTGACAAATCCCAGTCTCGATCCGTGTCAACCCAACAGCTACTTTCGGAGATACCTGTAATGCACCTTTATAGTCACCCAGTTACGTTGTGACGTTTGATGCACCCAAGGCACTCTTACGGTATCCGGGAGTTACACGATCTCATGGTTGAAGGAAGAGATACTTGACACTTGCAAAGCTCTAGCAAAACGAACTACACGATCTTTTATGCTATGCTTAGGATTGGGTCTTGTCCATCACATCATTCTCCTAATGATGTGATCCCGTTATCAACGACATCCAATGTCCATAGTCAGGAAACCATGACTATCTGTTGATCACAACGAGCTGGTCAACTAGAGGCTTACCAGGGACATAGTGTGGTCTAAGTATTCACACGTGTATTACGATTTCCGGATAATACAGTTATAGCATGAATAAAAGACAATTATCATGAACAATGAAATATAATAATACTTTTATTATTGCCTCTAGGGCATATTTCCAACAGAGGAGACCCTAGAGGAGGGGTGGGGGGAGAGGCAACTGGGCCAAAAAACTCCGGGCCGTGTCCGAAATAGGAGGGTCTTCTTCGATGCCCTCCTATGTTGATGCAGCTTCTGAGTCTGAGGAGGAGGAGTATGTTCCTGATGTCGAGGAGGAGGAGGGTGAGGAGGAGGGCGAGGAGGGTGGAGGGGAGGTTAACCCCGAGTTGTGGGGTGACTTGCCACCGGGTGCTCCGCAGGGGTGGCTGCATGGTAATGCCGGAGTACCTACGCCACCTTCTATCGAGGCGCACAAGTGGCTCATTGAACCTGCGGAGATAGAGTAAGTGCATCTCAATCATATTTTCAACACATGACAACATTTTTTTATTGTACACATGGCAACCCTTTGATTCTTTTGCAGTAACTGGATCCTTCGCGGAAAGGGCCGTAAACCGAACGACCTTCTCACTGTCCTGTTGAAGGAGTTTTGGCTGGCCTATTCTGCCCGCGGCCAGACAGGGACCCGTAGCTGCGTGTTTTGGCCACAAGCTGGGCCCACTACGAGGCTTGCAGCAACGCGGAGTACGGGACGGCCGCTAAGGCCGTGATCACCAAATTTTGGGTAAGTTCCCTTTTGAATCACTTGTCTTCAGTTTTGTTCATAGTTTATCATTGAATCACTCAACTCATGCCTTGTTTGCTTCTGGTTTATGCATGATTGCAGCAATTCTATAGAGTTCTTGACGAGCACAAGGCCAGAGCCGACGTGGTCTTACTTGCGTCTGCAAAGAAGAAAGCTCGTCAGTTGCAGTACGAGGTGCGTTGGGTTGCCGTCTCACAGTACTACCACATCTACCTGCAACAAAAGATGACCAAAACTCAAGCACAGAGGCAAAAAATTACCATGAGCAGGGAGCAGTTCATGATGGTAACTATTACTGACTTTTCATTGTTTCAAGGAGTCAACTATATGTTTCGTGCTCACATGTCATGCTTCCAAAATTTGCATAGGTTGCTCCTCGTTGGTGCTATGGAAGGCATGACGGATGGGCGTGTTTGGTGGATAGGTGGGTCGGTGACAATCCAGAGTTTGCTGCCAAGAGCATCAAGGCCCGGGCTAACCGTGGAAAAGACGGGACACACGGCCAAGGAAACAGGAACCACTGGGGCTTCAAGGCCATGAAGGTATATCTATATGAATGATGCATTTTGGTTCTTCTTTACCGTCATGTTCTTATGTATGGCTAACTTCTATTTGACGCTGCAGGAGGACAAGTTGCAGAGGCCGCTCTCAGACATGGAGTCATGGAAGCTGGCCCGCGAGCGGAGTGATCGCAAGGAGGGCGAGAGCCAGTACTACGGCAACACCGAGCAACACCTGGAGTCTTACACTCAGAACTATCAGAAGTTGCATCCGGATGTTCCCGTTCCTGAGGTCGCCAAGTCTCAGATCGACGACACGGCGGTGGTGGCCATCCAGGGTAAGTCCCATGGCCGGTATCCGTGTTTCGATGGCTTGATCACTCCGTCGATCTCGTACACACGGCTTCGAGCTACCAACCCGAGCCCGTTAGAGAGTACGTGGCATTCGCAGCCTCCCTTAGTCCGCCAACGTGCTGTAAGTACTTCCCCTTATCTTCTTTGTCTCTATCTTTCTTAGTTTATTTTCATCACTGCCCACTTAGAAACAACCTCAATTTTGTAGGCATATCAGGCCTTTCTCGAGCATAGGCATATTGAGGTGAGGGAGTACTTGCAACGAGTGAAGGCAAACGATGATTACAGTCGTCAAGTGATGGCGGTTAGTTTTGCCCTCTTAAACCAAGCTCAAATTTGCACTTTCATTCCTTTTGACTTTGTTGATCATGGCTTGTTTCTAAGTGGACTTGTTTAACTAACATCCAGGCTATGTTGGCGTCTTGGACTAACCACACGGAGCCACCACAAGTTGGACCCCCACCACCACCTGCGGGAGACGCCCCACACATTCCCACGTTCGAGGAATGGCTGGCACTAGGCGGTGATACTCCGGTTAGTACATTTACCTAACTAATGACAAACTAGTTCTCGTTCATTCAACACTATCATGTCATATTTACCGTTAGAATCTTCTTTCAAACATGTAGGGGACCGGTGGCTCAACTCCTGCTCCGTCGACCCCAGTCACTCCGATCTGGCAGAGTGATGGTGGTCGCGGTGGCGGTTTTGGCGGAGGTGGACTTGGTGGTGGTGGTGGTTTTGGCGGAGGTGGACTTGGCGGAGGTGGTGGTTTTGGCGGAGGTGGACTCGGTGGTGGTGGTGGTTTTGGCGGAGGTGGACTCGGTGGTGCTTGATGTCGATGATGAATCCGTGTATGCGGCCGTTGTGCCATGTCTTTCATGTTTCAACTTTTATGATGTTTCATGTCTTGCACTACTATTATGTTCGTGAACTTTCGCCGGTGATGATCTTTATATGATGAACTTGACTATGTTTAAATGATGATGATGAACTGTCATATTTCATATTATTCTGCTTTGAAATGCTGTCAAATGAATTGAAAAAGAGAAAACAGGGAAAAAAACTATGCCTACGGCAAAGCCGTCGGCATATATACGCTCAGGAGCCACCAGGAGGCGACACGTGGCAGGGCTATGCCTACGGCAAAGCCGTTGGCACATCTATGCCGACGGCTTTGCCGTAGGCATAGCCCTGCCGCCAGGTCAAACCAGGGGGCGACACGTGGCAAAGGTATGCCTACGGCAAAGCCGTCGGCATAGATTTAATCTATGCCGACGGCTTTGCCGTAGGCATATCTTTGCCACATGTCTTCTCCTGAGTCGCCAGCAGTTTTGACGGCGCCATCCGTTGCCGTCAGACGGAAAACAACGCCGACGGCTAAACTATGCCGACGGTTGCCCCACGGCCGTCGGCATACCCTCCTGTGCCGACGGCTATACTACGCCGACGGTCTGACAGAAGTACGCTGACGTGATCTACATTGACGGGGCTATGCCGACGGCAGCCGTAGGCATAGATCTATGCCGACGGCATAGGACCTATGCCGACGGCCCTGGGCCGTAGGCATAGCCTGCGAGTCCGGTAGTGATACAAAGCACAAATACGGGACAGTGAGGCAATCTCGAGGAGTAGCGATGGTCTGGATATCAGGAGCATCTGAGACCGGGCTCAGAACCGAATTTTCGGTTACATCAACATCTTCTTTTACGGGGAAAGTACATCGACATCATAGTGTGTGTTTTTTATGTTCCTGCCGACGCGGTCCCTGCCATCCCTTCCCAGGCGGCACCCGGCACCGCCAGCAGCTGCTCCTCCGGGGCTCAGCTGGGTGTCCGTGCCAGCTGGGTGTTCGTGCCGGCTGAAAGGCAGCCGGAGTTGGTGGACCGCGTGTATCACACAAGGAAGCGGGCGGAGGAGGCGGCTGCTAGCCGCTCCAAGTGGAGCCGATTCGCTCTGAAGCCACTCCCTCCGGCCAGTGACGATGATGAGGCTCTCGGCGACGCCATCCGCCGATTTGAACTAGTAGTCCGATGGCATGTATGATAAACTACCATATGCTATGTCATGTATGAACCATGTATTATGTGTTATATGAACTATGAAGTACGTCGTTTGATCTATGTTGCATAATATTGTGTGGATTTGAGCTGTGGGCACAGACAAATGAGGGATAACCGGGCCCAGGAGGAGATAGCCGTCCGGTTGGCTCTCTGTCGGTCCCGGTAGGGTATCCAAGCGTCGCAAAGGGTGAGTCACAGGCCCTGTTTGGATACTCTAACACAGTTAGAGTTAGAATTATTTTCTAACCCACTCTAACCCAAATAAGCACTTCTTCATCGGGATACTTTGGTTAGATGGAACTAACCCATTCTAGCCCTTCCTGTTTGGATACTTTTGGGTTATTTGAGCCCCCAACTAACCAAACTAGCTCTAACCCCATGATCCAAACAGGGCCACAGAGCAAACCCCCCAAAGAGGAGACCGGTGCGCATCCAACACCTCCAACTCGAGCGCCGAGCAGATCAACCTCGAACCCTATGTCGTCTTGGAGCACTACAATTTCTATCAACCAAACAAGGGCAATGGCGGCGGTGGGTGAAGTTTCTCTATAGCCTCCCGATTTGATCTAGTAGAGCATGCCTAATTTTAGTAGTCTGATTGACAAGGGTAAAGGCAAAGGCGGCAATGGATGAACTTCCTTTATAGCCCGATCTGAACTAGTAGAACATGTCCAATTTTGTTGTCCGATGGCATGTACGATGTACTACCCTATGCTATGTGTTGTATGAACTATGTGCTATGTCATATATGAACTATGAAGTACGGCGTTTGATCTACTTCGTATGATATCATGTGGATTTGAGGGTATACATAGTAGTGACCGGGCACGGGCAGTATGGCTTTTGATCTACTTTGTATGATATTGTGTGGTTTTGAGGGTTTACATAGGAGTGACGGGCACGGGCACGTCTGCCAACATATATGGGTCAAATTAGGATATTGTGTTTGTAGATGCTCTTAGGCCAACTCCACCGCGCGACCCCAAACGGACGTCCGGATTGGCCCGAATTTGTCCCTTTGGGGCGCCGATGGATTCGCCCGTGTCCGGCCGTGTCCGTTGGGTCGTGCGTGCGCCCACCGCGCGGCCGCATCCCAAATCGTGTTCGGGGTGGACGGGAATAAAAAAATAATGAAATAACTAAAAAAGCAAATAAACGCATTTAAAAAAACATAAAACATATATATGGGTTGGCCACAAAACGGCCCAGTTTCAACGGCCACTTAAAAGGCCCAGATTCATAATTAACATAATAAGAAAATAAAAAAAACTCCTCCCGCGCGCTCCTGTCGCGCCCGTCGGTGCCGTGGCCGTCGCCGTCTTCACTGGCCGCCGGTGTCGTCGTCATCGCTGACGAGGTCGACGTACTCCGGCGGCGTCCAGAGGTGGGGCGGCGGTGCGTGGTAGACGGGGCCGGGCTGGACGGCCGGAGGTGCCTGCACCACCTCCTCCCGCGGCGACGCCTCCCGCTCCGGTGACCGCGGCGGAGTGGGGCACCAGTTCACGCCCAGGTCGGCGGCCATCTCCGGCGCAGTGCAGGACCAGCCCCACCCCTGGCCCAGGAGCTACTCGAACGTGGGCGGGTCCTCCTCCATCGGCTCCTCCGTGACGGCCGCCATGACGGCCGCCAGCTGCAGCTCCGGGAAGGCGACGTCCCCGGCGGCAGAGAGGGCCATGGCCTTCTCCAGGCCATCCCACTGCCGCTCATCATGCGTGTTCATGGAGTCGGCCATGACATGCTGCAGGAGACGGGCCTCCTCCTCCTCTGTCATGCGAGGAGGGGGGGCGACAGAGACGGGGAAGGCGACGGCGTGGGCGTCAGGCCACGCACCCGCGTACGCCCGCGCGGCTCTGCACGTGGCCTCCGCGGCCCCGACACGGTGCCGACGAAGTAGGACGCGCGCCGCACGTCGTGCTCGCCCTGGAGCCATGTGTCCCAGAGCGAGGAGTCGGGGGCATACCTGTGGTCGTAGTACAGGTCGTCGGGGAGGAGGCGGCGGCGGTTGATCTCATCGCGCCGTGCACGGCCGGTCGCCGGCACTGGCGGGATGGGGACCCGGTCCGCGGAGAGGTGCCACCCGTTGGGGAGGTGGGCGTCGCTCCACGGGACCGGCGTCCTCGTCTCCCAGTACCTGCGGCACACGTCCGCGCAGATGTATTGCCGGTCGCGCTCGCCGGAAGGCCTAGGGGCAATGGTGAAGGGGGCCGGCGCGGGGGCTCGACGGGAGGAGCGCGGCGGTGACGCGGGGGCTCGACGGGAGGAGCAAGGCGGAGACGCGGGCTCCTCCTTCTTCACGGATCCGCGGCGGCGCCCCGAGGAGGAGCCGGCCTCGCAGTCGTGCTTGCCCTTGCCGTTCCAGAAGCCCATGGCGAGGTGGGCGGCCGGCGAGCTCGAGGACAAAGGAAGACTAGGGTTCGGCGCTGTCGGGGTTCGAGGAGGCCGCTGGGTGGCATGGGGCAGTGTGGACGACGACCCGTCCACGCTTCCCACTTAAAGAAGGACGGCGACCGTTCGACGTGCGGATGACAGGTGGGGCCGCCCGCTCGTGCGCATTGATGTGGGCGGGTGGGAGGTAGGTGGCCGCCTGCCACGCGGCCCTGAAGCGGACGAGGCGCGCGTCCGTTTGGTATCCGCCGCGCCCCAAACCCGGCGCAAGTTTGCGTTCGAAATGGGTCGGCCCGGACACAAAACGGACAGGATGGGTCTGGGCCGTCGCGCGCTGGGCCGCCTCCTTTGTCCCTTTTGCCCCAAACGGACAGGACCGGGCCTCCTTTGTCCCTTTTGCCCCAAACGGACAGGATGGGGTCACGCGGTGGAGTTGGCCTTAGCACCTGCGTGTACAAGCCTAATACCGCCACGGCAAGGCTAGATCTGCCTGCATGACTCATCGCATCGATCACAGCAACATTGTGATACGGATTTTTGCCAACACATGGCAGTATGTTCCCTTCTCGCAGCACATATGATCAATAAATTTATGTGAAAAATCAACTCAATAAATCAAACATCCGACATCATATATGAAGACAACAGCTATCCCATTGAATATCCAAGTTGCGAATTTATTAAGATACTGGTTTTTTTACAACAATACAGTACAATCTTCGCTGATATTAACAAAATACACCCCTCCCGATTATTTTTATTTATTTACGGAAAAGCAAGAGAAGCCCATACAGGCAGTGACAGTATACAATTCTAAATAAGGATCCACATAGCAACAATATGTTTATGCTACACTGGGTGAACAGCAAGTCCACACTCAGCCTCCCTACTGTAAACCCCAGGGTCCAACGGAAAAAACCAAGCATGGCTGTTGAAAACTTCCATGCCATCGCGTGAAAATTCATATGTAGCACAAACTAATCCATCTTGACATTTGAATATAGGAGTGTGTCCCTGGTAAGCGGCATGTTCATGAGCAGGCAAATCTGCACAATCAGCACATAGTGTCGTCAGAGATGCGTTTCAACAAAGTTAATCAATAATAGACGAGACCAGGAGAAAGCATGCTCACCCCAATGAGAGTTGAGACAAGAAGGATGATCCCTGTAATCCATGCAAGACTCAATCTAACAAGATATATAGCAGCTATAGAAGCTGTAGCATTAGTTTTCGATGCTTCTGCAAGCCGTCTCGAGATATGCAATGAAGACGGTCCATCGATGATGGACGCCAAGGATGTTGAAGCCTCCTCAGTGGATATTACCAGCCCAACAATTTTCCCTATATTAACACGTGATAAATGTCGAAACAGAAAGAAAAAAAAATCAACTGTCAGTAGTGTTCTGCAAATATAACAAGTGTACCAATTGAGAAGGTTATGCTTCAAGTCAACAATCAACAGCACAAAGCAACTTACCGTTATATGCTCCCTGCAATTGATCAAATGCTTTGGTCAGAGCTGTCCGAACTACTTCAGCTCCCTGCTTAACAATTTCTGCAGAACCATATTCATCTTCCAGAGCCTAAATAATAAACACATCAAATAAGTAACTTTATAACACTAACATAGTGGGGGAGGGGGGGTCATGTGCTTCATAAGAATATTCAAATTGCATAAAGATACTGTTGCTGTGTGGTCTGGGGAGTGAATAGTTACAGGGTCTTGCGAATATTTTGCTGTGCACAATTTATAAGAATATTCAAATCGCAGCTGAAGATTTATGTTTATAATTACCTTAATGCCCGTGAAGCGGCATACTAATAACTCTGCAGGGCTCACGATGCCTCCTGAAAAATCTTCATGAACCTGAATACCCCTTTTGATGGTTTTGAGAAGCGAGATCAAGCTGGATGCAAATTCAACGTCTACTTCCTGTGTAGACATGCAAATGGAGTTAAATAATTTCTACAATTTAGTGGCCAATTTTGTACAAAGTAGGAAGTGACCTCATCCAATTTTAACAGAAAAAGCAATGAATCCTCAGAGACGAGTTATGTTCTTTTGAAGCCAAGTTCAGGTTAGTATGCAAATGGATGACGAAGCGATGCTAACCTTATTGAGGAGCAAAGTAAGACTGTTTCCACTCTTCAAGGGGATGTTTAATTTGCCATCAGCCTTCTGGTAGGATCCCTCCAACCAGGTTGCCTGCACACACAAAATTCTACCTATAGTTTCTAAATTGTATTCCCTCCGATCCAAAATAAATGTCATGCTTTTAGTTCACTAGGAGGGAGTACTAGTTTTCTCCTAAAGAAATAGTATACTTACCAAGTCGGTGAGTTCATTATCAAGAACATCTGATCCAGAAGATTCATCTGAACGAATGACAATCAATTCATCCTTATCTGCAAGGTACATGATCAATGATACTTATGTGTTGACAGGCAAGATACAGAAGTAGGGGCATCCAAGTTCCAAAAAAAGGGATATGTTCAGTAATTAGTCAGACCTGTAAGCCCTGTAGTAGCATTGTTTGCACCATCAATCTTGGTTTTGTAAATACTACCGGCATCAGATATGAAGCTATCGACAGAGTCTGATATATGATCAAGAGAGACAACATTAGTCGCTACATCAAAATGCATGAATGATTCAGATAAAATCATCCCCAACAAATTAACATACCATGGGATCCATCAATTTGCATCAAGAAAACAGCACGAGGCCTGTCAAATGGCTTTGGGAGTAGCAGCTTGTTTAACTGAAAATCAAGATAGGCAAAGGTTGAATGGCTTAGATAGAGTAGCACGATGCGTGCAAAGACTAGCTGAATCATGAAAGCTAAATAACCTTTGCAGAAGAAGGCAGAGGAAGCATGGCAGGTGGTGCAAAACCAAGCAAGACAGAAACAGCTGCGGAAACTTCATCAAGTGACATCGACGTGGCCTGTTAGCATGACAAGGCATATATCATGAGATCATACTAGCTCGTGGGGTACGAATGAAATAAAAACGAAAACTAAGGTTGATCTGTCATGGTAACCAGTATCATCTTCACACTTGAAGCAGGAAGCGGAGGCAGTTAGTCAAAGCAAGGTAAAGTGCTATTAGGGCATGTATAAACGCAGGTGCTTGAAGAGGTGCTTATAGCAAACAAAACAAAAGAACTGTTTCTTGTCATGCAGGCCGGCTAAGATGCTAATTTATAGGTACCTCTGATTAACACGTTGCTATGCATGCAGCTACCTGTAGCTAAACGAAAATACAACTATCTGATTAAGTACCCATGGAGAGTACAGGTGCTTAACTTTCTTTTTCAGAACGAGTATATGGCAACATATATGGCTGGCTAGTTGACGATCTAGGAGTATTTGGTGCTGTCATCTGGTATTTGTGTTTTGAATTGAATCCATAACCTACGAACTAAAAACCGGAATCCGGCATGGATTTGCTGGAAGAGTCGTTCGAGCGCGTGAGAAGCAGCAACGGGTTGGTCCGTAGAGAAAGAGAGGGGATAATCGGGGACCGAACCTGGCCGTCCTGCTGGTCCCTCAGGTAGCGGTGCGACGCGCCGTCGATGAAGGCCGCGGCATCTCCATGCCCCTGTGACCGCATACGGATGGAGCCATCGTAAGGGGGCGCGACAGATAAGGGATTGCTACGAGAGGGAGAGCTGGGTACCTCAGGGGCGGCGGCGACGAGGGAGACGGCAAGCGCGAGGAGAGGGAGGAGGAGATGGTGGTGACGGCGAGCCATGGTCGCCGGCGTCGGCTGGAGATCCGATCGAGTCGCTACAGAAGATTTGGATCTTGGCTGCCCCCCTCTGTCAACCTCTAGAAAATAGATTGGGGAAACAAGTTGCGCAAGGGCTTGTTTGGTTAGAGTGATTCCGGCCGGGATCAGAGCCCAATCCACGTGGAACAATCCGGTGGGAAATAATTCCCGGTTTAGAAGGGGGTATGTGTAATGTGTTTGGTTGTGGCCGGGACAGGGAAAATCCAGGCCTGGCCCACCCCGTGCCGCGATGTTCCATGGTGGAGAAAAGAATCTGCTCTGAGCATTGGAATGAATTCGGCTCCAAAGTTGAGGTGATGGGTGTCAAGTAGAGGATCAACCCAATCCCTGGGTGTATTTGTTCCATTAGGGGATTGTATCCCCTACAACCAAACATGGCCTAAAGAACATCAACCAATTCGGAGGTGGAGAGCGGCAGGACGACACTTTTTCACCGTAAGCCTAGCGACTAGGGTTTTTGTTCCTCCGCAGGTTTCACGCTATCGTCAGTCTACCCCCTTAGAACAACCATCAATCTCTCCTCCACTTTGTTTTCTCCAGTTCGGGTTGATCAAGGGAACAGCTGGACTCTCTTCTCAGCCTTGGCACAGATCACGTTCCTTGGAGTCAGGTCGGTTTTTGCTAGGGTTTTATCATCCATGGCGGCAGACATAACAACAAGCGAAGGGAGCAAGGTCAATGGCGAGCTGAGCGGATCAGAGGATGATGTCGCTTGAAGCTACGTCGGTATTTTCCCAAAGAGGAAGGGATGATGCAGCATAGAGGCGGTAGGTATTTCCCTCAGATATGAAACCAAGGTTATCGAACCAGTAGGAGAACCAAGCAACACAACGTAAACAGCCCCTGCACACAAATAACAATACCTCGCAACCCGACGTGTTAAAGGGGTTGTCAATCGCTTTCGGGGTACGGCGCCTCAAGATAGGCAAAGGACGTGAGGTAAATTTGTAGTAGATTGATAGATCGAACGCCAAATAAAATAAATAAGAATATATTATAGCAAGGTATTTTTGTATTTTTGGTTTAATAGATCTAAAAATAAACGCAAGGAAAAAGTAGATCGCAAGGCAAATATATGAGAAAGAAGACCCGTGGGCCGTATGTTTCACTAGTGGCTTCTCTCGAGAAAGATAGCAAACGGTGGGTAAACAAATTACTGTTGGGCAATTAATAGAACTTCAAATAATTATGACGATATCCAGGCAATGATCATTACATAGGCATCACGTCCAAGATTAGTAGACCGACTCCTGCCTGCATCAACTACTATTACTCCACATATCGACCGCTATCCAGCATGCATCTAGTGTATTAAGTTCATGAAAAAACGGAGTAATGCAATAAGAACGATGACATGATGTAGACATGATCCGTTTATCTATTGCGTAGATATAGATCCCATCTTTTTATCCTTAGTAGCAATGATACATGCGTGTCGGTTCCCTTTCTGTCACTGGGATCAAGCACCATAAGATCGAACCCACTACCGGGCACCTCTTCCCATTGCAAGATAAATAGACCAAGTTGGCCAAACAAAACCAAAATATCGGAGAAGAAATACGAGGCTATAAGAGATCATGCATATAAGAGATCAAAGAAACTCAAATAACTTTCATTGATATAAAAAGATATAACTGATCATAAACTCGAAGTTCATCGAATCCCAACAAACACACCGCAAAAAGAGTTACATCATATGGATCTCCAAGAGACCATTGTATTGAGAATTCAGCGAGAGAGAGAAAGCCATCTAGCTACTAACTCCGGACCCAAAGGTCTACAAAGAACTACTCACACATCATTGGAGAGGCACCAATGGAAGTGGTGAACCCCTCCGTGATGGTGTCTAGATTGGATCTGGTGGTTCTGGACTCTGTGGCGGCTGGATGAATATTTCGTCGACTCCCCTAGGGTTTCTGGAATATTGGGGTATTTATAGAGCAAAGAGGCGGTCTGGGGGGCACCCGAGGTGGGCACAACCCACCAGGGCGCGCCTGGGCCTCCTGGTGCGCCCTGGTGGGTTGTCCCCTCCTCGGGACACCCCCCGGGTGCAACCAGGGCCCAACTTCTTTCTTTTGGTCCATAAAAAATCATCGTAAAGTTTCGTGGCATTTGGACTCTGACTGATATTGATTTCCTGCGATGTAAAAACATGCAGAAAACAGCAACTGGCACTTGGCACTATGTCAAAAGGTTAGTACCAAAAATGATATAAAATTACTATAAAATGATTATAAAACACCCAAGATTGATAATAAAACAACATGGAATAAACAAAAATTATAGATACGTTGGAGACGCATCATAGGATGATCTCAATGAGATGATGTGGAGGATGGGGATTGAAGAGGGGGAGTATGGTGATGTGGTCTTTGAGGAAATGGAGGACGTAGCATGGCTCCGACTAGGGTTCATACCACGAATGAATTTGCTCCTCCAACCACTTACTCAAATATATGTGAACGACATGGGGTACGACTGAGCAACTTAAGAGCATCTCCACTTGTTTGCGCCCCCCCCTAGGAGGCATTTTTTCTCTGCTTGGGGGGCCGCCGGCAAAAAATTTGGCCTGGGGGCACATTCTTCCACTCGTAGAGCCCCCTAGGAGCAATGGTCGCGGGCGGAGTCATCGTGGAGCGCGTCGAGGTGGCGTTTGAGCGAGTCGCGACTCGAGGCGGCGAGGCTCCTCAGGTCGCCGATGGTGGACAGGGAGGCCGGTTTGGATATGGCAAACGGGGAGAGGGGGGACCTGGTATTGGGCGTCACCGGCGAGGAGGGGGCGAGGAGGCCGCGGCAGACTGCAACGGGAGACCCACCGCTGCAAGACGGCAATGAGGCGTTGGAGAGGGAGTCGAGGCTGGCCTTCACCTTGGGCTTTGCCCTCGCCCTAGGCTTGGGCTTCCTGAACCAATGCAGCGGCGGAGACGGGGGCCAAGTCGGGGTCCCAGGGCCGCTCGAGGTGGGCGACGGCATGGGGTAGGTGGAAAGAGAGGAGAGAGAGGGAAAAGGTGGCTGACTATGGGCCAATTGCATGCGAAAAAGTAGCACCGGTATCCCCAGCTCGCCCCCCAGCGTGCTGGCTTTCCCCTGGGAGCGCCGGCCAAAACTTTGGCCAAATCCGGCGAAAAACGAGCTCTTGGGTGTACTGCTGGGGCATTTTACAACCGGCGCAAAAAAGTGGTCCTAGGGTGCGCTGTTGGGGGGACGGCTAGAGATGCTCTAAGTTCAAGGCGCTGGAGGAGAACCTTTCCATGATCCAGTGTTCTTGCTTGGGAGATTGGCTTAGGGTGACGAAGGCAAGGCCATGGCACTTCCGAGGGTTTGCAGTGATCATAGAACCATATGATGGCCTCGTGTTACCCTATTCAATTAAATTAGGCTGAATTGCGATATGGGCTCAAATCCACAAACTAACAGATGGGTATAACATGACAATGGGTACCCGCAACCCGCAAACCCGACGGGTAAAAACCCTATTAGGGTAAGGGTTTGGGAAAAATAAATACCCACAGGTTTATGAATGAAAAAAAATGTACCCATCAGATAAGTCGGGTACAGTATGGGAAGGAAATACCCAAACCCCCGTACTCGCATACCCATATACTAATTCGTTCTAACATGTAGGTCCCATGTGTCGTTTGCCAAAGGAAAAAGAACCCTGACCAATTTACCCTAGGCTAACGCAACCGCTAGCCTCGACCAGAAATCTTGTAAGTGCATCTAGTGCCCCTTAGTGATTTTGGTGTATTGAAGACTTATAGGTTAAGGGAATAATATGTTTGTGAGTGTACACAGGTTCTATAAGTTGATGAGGAGTTTGATATTTACGATGAAAGTCGACCCCTAGAAATGTATGTCTTCAGTTGAAGACTTTGGTTCTCCTGAAGATTTTGAAAGTGAAGAAATTGGTGTGACCCTGAAGACTTGGATATTCATGCGAGGATTATGAAGCGTGAAGACTTTTGTTTTCATAGCTTCATTTTCTCTTTCTTGAGTCATAGGAAACACCGTACTGTTAAAGGGGGTCAAGGTAATTGAGGGAGTCCCGGACTAGGGGGTGTCCGGATAGCCGAACTATCATCATCATCGGCCGGACTCCAAGACTATGAAGATACAAGATTGAAGACTTCGTCCCGTGTCCGGATGGGACTTTCCTTGGCGTGGAGGGCAAGCTTGGCGATACTGATATGTAGATCTCCTACCATTGTAACTGACTTTGTGTAACCCTAGCCCTCTCCGGTGTCTATATAAATCGGATGGCTTTAGTCCATAGGACGAACAACAATCATACCATAGGCTAGCTTCTAGGGTTTAGCCTCCTTGATCTCGTGGTAGATCTACTCTTGTAACACACATCATCAATATTAATCAAGCAGGACGTATGGTTTTACCTCCATCAAGAGGGCCCGAACCTAGGTAAAACATCGTGTCCCTTGTCTCCTGTTACCATCCGCCTAGACGCACAGTTCGGGACCCCCTACCCGAGATCCGCCGGTTTTGACACCGACATTGGTGCTTTCATTGAGAGTTCCTCTGTGCCGTCACCATCAGGAAGGATGCCTTTTCCCGTCTTTAAAGACGGCACCATCATCAAGGGAGCTTTGGCCGCTGGCCAGACTATCCGGCTAGGCGGTTTTCTTATGACCGCCTGTCCGGCCACCGCTCCGACAATGACCTCTCAAGTCATTAAAAGCAATCTTCACGTCAGCTCGGAATTCGCCGAGCAGCTAGATCCGATTGAGCTCTCCTCCGTAAACGAGCTCTTGGATCGCATCGCCGCCCTGGGAGTCGCTACTGACTACGATCAGATTGGGCTTAAAACCGATCTGAGAGAAATCAACTCTCCCCAGGTTACCCACCACATTGTCGTGGTAGAGGAACAATGCGGCGACTCTTCTTCTATGATAAAAACCAACTATGTCCGGATTCCCGATCCCTCCATGCCGGATTCCCGCGGAGGGACGGACGTTAATCAAATACTGAACCTAAAGTCAGGCATCGGACCAGATTTGTGGGAAAGCGTCCAGCAAACCAAGCTTCCGAATCCGGAAGCTTCGTGGCCTTTGAGCCTCAGATTGGATGGGGTTCCGAACTTGATTCCGCCCGCCCACCCAAACATAAGCGATCTATCTCAAATACGGCAAGAGCCCGATGAAACAGTACATCATTACTGGGCCAGATTCCTCCTGGTTATGGACAGGATAAAGGACTGCCGTGAAGAAAGCGCGATTTCAATCTTCTGCAACAATTGCACGGACAAGGGAATCATAAACGCCATCAGTCGTCGCGAAGTTACACGCTTCGCCGACCTAATGACCATTGTACGAAAATACTGCGTGATGGAAAGTGCCTGGAAAACCGAAACTAGGTTTTGGGACAATCCGGCCCTAAATACAACCCCAATCCGAAATAAAAGGGTGCGTCATACTCAAGCACCTGGGTTAAAAACCAAAAAGCAAAAACCCCATAAAGGGTACGGAACCGTACTGGAGGGATGGCTCAACGGACCCTGCAAAATCCACAGTACGGAGGGCGCCACTCCAACACATAGCCTTCGAGCATGTTGGATATTACGACAGGTGGCCAAAAGTGGCGAAGGCTTTTTAGCCCCGGGCAGCCAGCCCAGCAGCACCAGTACGGTATTAACAGTCTTCGAGACTTTCGCATCAAATAATATGCGGAAACGAACAATCCGCAGCCTAGCCAAAGTCTACCAAGTAGCAACAGCAAATCCATGGAGCGACACGGCTATCACCTTCAATGCCAGCGACGAACCTAAATTCCGAACAGCTAGAGCACCAGCCGCATTGGTCCTCAGTCCGATAGTGGACGGTTTTCGTCTCACCAAGGTACTCATGGATGGCGGCAGCGGATTAAACCTCATCTACGAGGAAACCCTTCAAAAAATGGAAATTGACTGGAGCCGCATTGAGAGAAGCAGCACAACCTTCAGGGGGATAATCCCTAGTCGAGAAGTGCGCTGCACAGGAAAAATCACACTAGATGTAGTGTTCGGCTCGCCGGACAATTATAGGTCCGAAGAGGTCACGTTCCAAGTGGCCCCATTCGGCAGCGAATATCACGCTTTGTTAGGGCGAGAGGCATTCACAATCTTCCAAGCTATACCCCATTACGGGTACATGAAGCTCAAAATGCCCGGACCCAATGGAATAATCACTCTCGCCAGTGATCCAGATACAGCACTCCGCACTGAAAATAAGACAGCCGCACTGGCCCTAGAGGCATTATCCGAAGCCCTAGCGGCAGAGAAATTAACTGCGCTGCGCTCCATGGTGGATAGGGACGATGTGATACTCGATAAGAGGTCCAAGCCCACCTCTTTCAAACCAGCAGACGAAATAGTCAAATTTCAGGTCCATCCAACGGACCCCACAAAGACGGCATCCATTGGGGCACAATTAAATCCTGATGTAGAATCCGCACTACGAGAATTCCTTCGAGAAAATTGGGACATTTTTGCCTGGCACCCTTCAGACATGCCAGGAATCCCACGCAGGCTGGCAGAGCACAGCCTAAATATCCTAAAAGGATTCAAGCCAGTCAAACAAGCTCTTCGGCGATTTTCCGAACCTAAAAGACAGGCAATGGGAGAAGAGCTAGCCAAACTCTTAGAAGCCGGATTCATCAGAGATATCAAACATCCGGACTGGCTAGCCAACCTGGTAATGGTACCAAAAAAGGACAAATCCTGGCGCCCCTGCGTCGATTTCAAAGACCTTAACAAGGCCTGTCCAAAGGACCCTTTCCCTCTCCCTCGCATCGACCAAATCATCGATGCTACCGCAGGGCACGATTCATTGTGCTTCCTCGATGCATACTCCGGATACCATCAAATCAAGATGGCGGAAAAAGACCAGGCCGCAACGGCATTCATTACTCCATATGGGCCATTCTGCTTCAACACAATGCCCTTCGGACTCAAAAACGCCGGCGCAACATATCAGCGCATGATTCAGACATGTCTGGCTACCTAGATAGGCAAAACAGTAGAGGCATACGTAGACGATGTGGTCGTCAAGACCAAACACATCGAAACTCTAGTAGACGACTTGAGGGTGACATTTGACAACCTCCGAGCATATGACATTAAGCTCAACTCGGAAAAGTGTGTCTTCGGAGTACCAGCCGGAAAGCTTTTGGGCTTCATTGTATCCGGTAGAGGAATTGAAGCAAACCCAGCCAAGATCCGAGCTCTGTCACAATTGGATATCCCAAAAGACCTCAAGCAAATACAAAAACTAACTGGGTGCGTAGCGGCTCTAAGCCGCTTCATCTCCCGTTTGGGAGAAAAGGCTCTGCCCCTCTATCGCCTCCTCCGGCGCACCGAACACTTCGAATGGACGGATGCCGCCACGGCCGGACTCGAAGAAATCAAGGCCATACTGGCAAAAAATCTGGTCCTGGCCGCGCCCAACCTGGGCGAACCTATGTTATTATATATCACAGCAACACATCAAGTTGTCAGCGTGGTACTCGTCGTCGAACGAGAAACTGAAGGGCACAGATTCCCTCTTCAAAAACCAGTGTACTACGTATCCACTGTCTTAACTCCATGCAAGTCCCGGTACCCACATTATCAAAAGATAGCGTATGCGGTGTTCATGGCGTCCCGGAATCTGCGACACTACTTTCAAGAGTGTTCCATAACGGTGGCCTCCGAAGTACCTCTCAACGATATTATAAACAATCGCGACGCAATGGGCAGGATTGCAAAATGGGCCATTGAGCTCTTACCATTTGACATAACCTACAAACCTCGGCGAGCTATAAAGTCGCAAGTCCTGGCTGACTTCGTCGCCGAATGGACCGAAGCCGAACTCCCTAAAGAGTACGGCACGTACTCCAATTGGATCATGCATTTCGATGGATCCAAAATGTTGGCTGGCTTGGGGGCTGGTGTCGTCTTGACGTCCCCAACTGGAGACACAGTCCAATACGTACTTCAAATAATGTACATGGACTCCAACAACGCAGCCGAATACGAGGCCCTTCTACACTGCCTCCGGATGGCAATCTCCATGGGCATTCAATGCCTAGAGGTGCGGGGGATTCAAACCTCGCAATATCCCAAGTAAATGGAGACTTTGATGCCAAAGATCCGAAAATGGCAGCCTACCGCAACGCCGTCCTAAAAATGTCAGCTCAGTTCGAAGGACTCGAATTCCATCATGTAGCCCGGGATAATAACCAGGCAGCAGAAGTGTTAGCACGCATCGGCGTAAAACGTGACGCCATCCCTCCAAACATCTTCCTGGAACGGCTCTTTAAGCCATCCGTATTATGGGAAGAGGAGTCCGGAAATAACAATCTAGAGCTAGCTGCATCACCTAACACAGACAATTCTGACACGATCGGCGGCTCAGCCAATGAAATAACACCTTCAGCCCACGAAATGATGGCAATAATTGCCCCGTGGATGGAACCATTCCTAGCCTACTTAATTAGGCAGGAACTTCCCGAAGACCAAAACGAGGCCCGCTGCATAGTTCGGCGATCTAAAGCCTACAAGGTCCATGAGGGAGAACTTTATAAGAAAAGCACAACCGGAGTCCTTCAAAGGTGTATCTCCGAAGAGGAGGGGCGAAATCTCCTGGCTGAAATTCACGCCAGACTCGGTGGGCACCACGCCACAGCCCGGGCCCTTGTAGGCAAGGCCTTTCGTACAGGATTTTATTGGCCAACAGCCCGGGCAGATGCTCAGGACTTAGTCCGACGATGCGTCGGTTGCCAGCTCTTTGCTAATCAGAGCCACATGCCACCCATCGCCCTCAAAACTATACCCATCACCTGGCTGTTCGCGGTCTGGGGGCTTGACATGGTTGGCCCCCTTAAAGGGGGAAAACACAAGCGCAAATACTTATTGGTCATGGTGGACAAATTCACCAAATGGATTGAAGCCAAGCCGGTTAAAACGGCAGAATCCGGACCTATGATAGACTTCATATCCGGGGTAGTACACTGTTTCGGCGTCCCCCACAGCATCATCACTGATAACGGCACGAATTTCACGGCCGACGAGGTTAAACTCTGGTGCAAAAACATGGGCATCAAGCTCGACTACGCTTTAGTCTATCACCCTCAAACTAACGGTCAAGTCGAGCGAGCAAATGGTCTAATCATGAGCGGCATCAAACCCAGACTAGTGCGATCCCTCAAGGAATCTAACACGCACTGGGTAGAGGATCTCGACTCCGTACTCTGGGGGCTGTGGACCACGCCAAACCGAACTACCGGATTCACACCATTTTTTATGGTGTACGATGCAGAGGCAGTTCTGCCCTGCGATATAATTCATGACTCACCTCGCGTACGCATGTACGAAGAAAGAGAAGCCGAGCTGGATCGGCAGGACAGTTTGGACGCCTTAGAGGAGGAGCGGGACGTGGCAAAAGCTCGTTTCGCATTTTATCAACAGCAGGCTCAAAGATATCAAAGCAGAGAAGTACGGGCCAAAGCTTACAATGTTGGTGAACTTGTTCTACGCCTGCCGGACAAGAAAAAGGACAAACTTAAGCCCAAGTGGGAAGGTCCCTTCATCATCGACCAAGTCCTGACCGGCGGAGCATACCGTCTACGCAACGCATCTGACAACCGACTCGAGCCGAACCCATGGAACGCAGCCCGTCTCCGAAGATTCTACGCCTAACGCCGAACTCAGAGTTCGTCTCATTCCTCCGTCCATCTTTTTACATTTTCACTATCTCTTGTCCCCCTCCTTCTTCCCACTTTTTTTCAATACCTTTGATAGGCTGATTTGCGCATTGTTCGCACACACTCGATGTGCTCCTAGCACTCGTTATACCTGGGGGCTTCTTTAACAGAAGCTTATTTATACGGGCTTCATGCCCAACACATGTGTCATACTTCCGCATGTACCTTTTATTCACCATTATATGCATCGATATGACTTAAATTTTGGCCAAGCTGGGTTGCCTGGCTCCTGTGCTTACCCCTACGTTCCCGATTGTTCGGCTAGGAGGTAAAGGGAGCACCTCTGCGATTGTCACTCCCGGGTCAGCCGGATGTGTACCTCAGACTGGGTGAAGCCGAAAGCTAGCGCTCTTAAGAGAATATTAGGTCAGTGACTTGAAAGATGATTTATTACTTACTTATTTATTTGCCCCCAGATGCTTTTTCTGCTATTTTCGCAGTCCGGACATGCACTTTAGAGCATGCCTCCTAGGGAAAGGAACCCTTAACGGAACTATTCTCCCTGGAAGATGTTTCTTACTAACCATGTAATATAACATAGCTAGTTGGGCACTTGTCTGATAAAGCAATTATGACCCCGACGCCTTGTCTCCACGCATGCCCCGGTTCTTCTATGACCGTAAGGGTATTCGGACACACTCCGGACTGTTGGGTCCGGAGGTCGAAGCGAAAAGGTCCGCAAAGACAAACGATCTACAATCCGGCTAGAAGGCATTTTACATGTCATTTCAAATTACATCGTCAAACCGATTGATTGTACTCCTCTTCAATCCCATCTAACAGGCTATCTAATTTACAGTCCTGTTGGGAATATTTCGCGGCCAGTTCTACTTGGCCGTACATCAAGCTCACATGGATCTCCTTCCCATCAGGCCCCGCAGGTCCAACCTCGGCCATGTGGTTTGGGTCAGCCTTCAGGTACCGCGTCTTCACCATGGCCCAGGCCTCCCTGGCGCCCTGACGGCAGGCCGATATTTTCCACAGACGGAGGCGTCGCCGTGCTCCCTGAAGCTTCTCAGCAAGCTCTCCAAGGCCCTCCGGTAGGGAGATGGAAGGCCATAAAGCCTGAACGACGCCACTCATCACCTGCCGGACACGTTCGAGCAGTTGAACCAGCTCGGGAAGTTGGTCACCCGTTGAACCAGGCATTTCCTCCGCAGGGCGACCTGTGAGCACACCTAAAGACACATTTCTGTCAATCGACTTCCTCGCCGAATTCTTCTTTTCAAAAGAGTTTTCTCAAGCACTTACTATAGATGCCGCGACGAAGCCGCTGATTCTCCTTCAAGGAGCCAGACAGCTGGGCCCGAACACCTTTTAGCTCTTCTCCAAGCTGGGTGTGGGCATCTTGGAGTTTGTTCCTCTCCCGCTGCACCTTCGTAAGCACCCTCTCGTCGGCCTTCAACTGGCGCAGTAGCTGTTGCTTGTCCGGATCTAGTCCGGCGCCCTCTGCAATATTATTGTCAGACTATACACACACGCCGCATTTTGCCAACTACTTCTCTTTTCAAAAATATGAATTACCAGAGGGGGTCTCCGTGGCTCCCCCGACAGCGGCTAGTGCGGCCTCCAGTTGGGCCTTGCACTCTTGAAGCTCCTGAGACAGGTGGGTATTCTTCTCAGTAAGATCCTGCATAACAAATGATCCTGAAATCAGTTAGTTTAACTATTTTAAGTCTCGGGGGCTACTGGCACATATAGCCATTAAAATTACTCACCTGTATGTCCTTTACATACTGCTCCGTGGCTTTGGTTAAACCATCTTGAGCAGCACGGAGGTGCGCGTCGCTCGCATTAAAGGCATTTAACGCCTCAGGGGAGAAACACGCGTCATGAAGAATTGTCCGGCGGCGCCTATGATTCATGGCGCTCTCCACCTCAGACCTGGTGGCGGACAACCTGTCGGCATCCTCCGTTGGAGGAGCGTCCGGCTCGCGCCTTGCGCTAGCCTCCCCTTCCGGACCAGGCGTTGGAGCCTGGCTGGCAGAGGCTTGGTGGGCACCCTCTCCGGACTCAGTCCGGCGAGCGCTCTTTCTCCTGGAAGAATCATGAGCATTAATATGCCTCCCAGGAGTTTTTCCCTTAAAGGACAATGGTGCGCCATACCTTTGCGGCGATGTTTTGATTCGCTCCGCACTCCTCTTCTGCCTGCTGGGCCGAACTGACCTCGTTTGGTCAGTCGCCGCAGGCCCGGCTTCCTGCCGTGAGGGCACCGCCAGCCGAGCACCATTGGTGCACGGTGGTCAGAAATGAGTATTAACAAAGCAACGGTGTCAGAACTTCGGTCGTACTCACCTGGGAAGCCGGACACAAACCAGGGTAGTCAGCCGTAATGGCGACCAAAGCATTATCTATGCTGAGCTGGTGGAACACCCCGTCAATTAAATCCACCTTTATGTCCGGATCCTCTTCGGAAGCCGGATCAAGGGATCTTCCCGGATCCTCGGGTTGTGGAGCCGGACTGTGTATGCGCTCCACATCCCGACGCAGTTCCTGCGTCAAAATCATAGAGTAAGGCATTTAACTTCGAAAGCACGGGTCGAATGAATAAACGTTTGCTTACCCAGCTCCGTGGGTTATTCATGGAGAACCCATTCAATGGGCTGGTTTGGAGAAAGTCTTCCTTCTCCCCCTTGTACAAGCCGGACAAGATCTTCACCAGATCCGCGGCCGATCCTGGCCCCTTGCGGCCATGACGGGTGGCGTCGTTCTCCCCGTAGAAGTCCCACATGGGGTGGCCCCTATATTGGAGCAGTTGCACCCCTCGCATAATGCACGTGGCCATGATTCCAATCATGGTCAGTCCGGAGTGGGCCAGTAACCTAAGTCGGCCCATCAGATAATGAACGCTCCCATCATCCTCCCGTTGAGGGCTCCATGGGCGCCAACTCAGGCGTTTCTTCAAGGGGGCATTGCTAAACTCCGGGAGGCCGATCCGAACTGGATCCGGCAGAGGAGCGTCCTCCATATAGAACCATTCCGAAGGCCAGTCTTCGGACGCCTTCTTCAGGGTGCCGGATGGATATCCGGTCCCGGCGATGCGCCATATTTCGGCTCCGCCCACTTGATATATTGACCCCTCGTGAGAACGGGGTACGAGGCAAAACAATCTCTTCCACAGTGCAAAATGGGGCTCGATGCCCAGGAACAGCTCGCAAAGAGCTACAAAGCCCGCGATGTGCAAAATGGAGGCAAGTGTAAGGTGGTGAAGCTGGAGTCCGTAGAACTCTAGGAGCCCCCGGAGAAACGGATGTATGGGAAATCCAAGTCCCCTTATTAAATAAGGGACGAAGCATACCCGCTCCCCTTTGGAGGGGTTGGGAATGCTCTCTGCCTGCTTTCCGCCCGAAAGGTGGCCAGTCCGGCCCGAACCGGAACCATGAAGGCTGGGGGAAGATATCCCTCGGTTTGGAGCGCCACTAGCTCGCTGTGTGGAACTGAGCATCTCCCCCAATCTCCTGGCTTAGGGCTGGGAGCGCGAGAGGAGGAGCCGCGTCGACTGTCCATGATAGAATGGATTTTTGTCAGAGGCGCTTCGATGAATACTTGCGGAAGGAGGATGGTGTGAGTTGGATCTAGATCCTCACCTCTCTTATAGGCGGCTCGTTTGCACAACTGGGGGGAGAAATGTAAAAATACCCTAGCTTTTCGCATTCACACGACACGTGGGAGAAGGCCATTATTGGGTGCAGAAGCCAAGGAGCGCAACATTTATAAGGAAGCCGGACACTATTCGACAGGAACATGAAGTTTGAAGGAGAACCCGCCTTGCAACGCCGAAGAAAATATGCGCGCTGGACTCGTCGTCGCTGAAGCCCGGTTCGGGGGCTACTGAGGGAGTCCCGGACTAGGGGGTGTCCGGATAGCTGAACTATCATCATCATCGGCCGGACTCCAAGACTATGAAGATACAAGATTGAAGACTTCGTCCCGTGTCCGGATGGGACTTTCCTTTGCGTGGAGGGCAAGCTTGGCGATACGGATATGTAGATCTCCTACCATTGTAACCGACTTTGTGTAACCCTAGCCCTCTCCGGTGTCTATATAAACCGGATGGCTTTAGTCCATAGGACGAACAACAATCATACCATAGGCTAGCTTCTAGGGTTTAGCCTCCTTGATCTCGTGGTAGATCTACTCTTGTAACACACATCATCAATATTAATCAAGCAGGACGTAGGGTTTTACCTCCATCAAGAGGGCCCGAACCTGGGTAAAACATCGTGTCCCTTGTCTCCTGTTACCATCCGCCTAGATGCACAGTTCGGGACCCCCTACCCGAGATCCGCCGGTTTTGACACCGACAGTAATACTAAGGAAACTGATTTCCATGTGATGCTCATCTCAAAATCCTACACCTACCCAATCCTTTCGAGTGAAGCCATTGGAAATCTCATATCAGTTCAGTCAATTTCTTTAGTGACAGAGATGAAGATCTTCTGTTCTCTGAGGAATTTGTTTTGACCGAGGAGTTAGGAATTCACCAGTGCAGATTACCTACACAGTGAGGATCATGATAGCCCCGAGGAATTCGAACCTCAAATATCCGACAGTTGCTGTGCTATACTCCAGTTGTCCAATCTACCCACCTAACGGTCATATCATTGAAGGGCATTTATGTCTTATCATGTCGGGCTGCTCCCTAGGCTATAAATAGCCACCCCGCTCAACCACTAGCAGTTGGCTGCTCCGCGAGAAACTGACACTTGTCATTGAGAGCATCCCATCCTCCAAGGACTTTGAGCGAAAATCATCAAGTGAGGAAAAACCAAACCCAAACACCTACAAACCCAAAGTGATTGAGCACCACTGAAGAGATTGTTCCTGTGTGGAACCGACGCTTGTTACCTTTGAGGATTGTGTATCCTCCAGACGGTTAGGCGTCATGGTCTGAGAATCCAAGAGGAATTGTGGATTGCCGAGTGACCAAGTCTGTGAAGGTTTGGAAGTCACCTATGAATACTTACCACGAGTGTTGGACGAGGTCTGTGTGACTTTAGCTCAAGGAGAATACAGTGAGGACGGTGTGTCCTCGAGTTTAAATACTCAGCCGCTCCAACCAGATGTACAACTGTCACAGCAGTTGGAACTGGTCTGCCAAATCATTGTCTTCACCAAGCCAACTGGTTCCATTTCCTCAACCCTTTCATTTCCTCATTCATGTGTTGATGAACCTGATCATTACTGTTTGAAGACTTTGACTGAAGACTTTCTCTATTTCCTCAATCCAATTTCTTCAGTCACATAGTCTTCAACCTGCTTATCTTGTTTTCACGCTATCTGTACTATGTGCTTGTTTTCATTTCATCATGATGACTATGCTATTGCTCTGTTATGCTTATACCTGAGTACTTATTCCGCTGCTAGTGTGTTGTTTCTTAGGAATTTCTTCACATAGAAATTCGTCAGTGACAAATTTGTAAAAATTGCCTATTCACTCCCCCTCTAGTCGATATAACGCACTTTCAATTGGTACCAGAGCAAGGTACTCCCTTGTTCTGTGTGATTTTGGTTTAACCACCTGGAGTTTTCATTATGTCAACTGCAAGAATGAAGAAAGTGACATGCCCCATCTTTGACGGTCATGAGTATCCCAAGGGGAAGGCCATGATGAAGAAGCGACTCATGGTGATGAACAGCGAACTGTGGACTGTTACTGAGATTGGTCTTACCGATCTATGCAAGATGGCGGAGGTGATGATATTCGCAAGTACACTATACTTAACCTCACGGCGAAGGATATCATCTGCTCCTGTTTGTCCCAAAATCAGTTCAGGAACATCATGCATCTCAACCATGCGAAGCTTATCTGTGACCGACTCTCTGAGGTCTATGAGGGTCATCGAACTCGTCATGATCCTTGGTTTGAGGATTTCAAGGAATCACTCAAGGAGATGACTTTCGCTCCAGAATCATCATCCGCTGCACCATGCCTATGGCTAAAAGTGCCAAGCTAACTGAATGCTACCTTTCTAAATCTGAATCTGGTGATGAATTCGGACCCAGCTACACTAAACTTGCTTCCCTTGCCTCTAAACAACAAAGAGCTCTTGAAAAAGCTCAAAACATGCTTGATGAAAGCGATGATATGTTGGGTGAGGAATTGAATCGAACTAAGGCTTTGATTGATAGTCTTCAGAAACTTTAGTGTAAGTTTGACAACCTTCAAAATCATCATAACACTCTCTTATCTGATCATGAGAAGCTTTCTTATGAATTTCTTCAGAGAAAGCAAGATCTTGAGAAGTTAAAAGTGAGTTATGAAGATCTTCAGAAAGAAAACGATTCATTGCGTGCTCAACAGATCAGTTCCTCTGAGGAAAAATTTATTCCACCATGTATAAAATGCATTGAGCGTGAATCTGCTAATTCTTCACCTGAATGTTCAAATGCCTCTATTACTGCAAATTCTTCGACTGTCTCTGTGGTCATAGATTCCTCATATGAGGATACCACAAGTATCACTGACGATAATACAGGTTTAAAGGAATTGTATGTGACAGGCATATACAAAAGTCTCAAAGGGCATCAGGCTCTTTGTGATGTGCTCAAAAAGGAGATCTTGAACAGGAACCCTGGGAAAGAGGGTATTGCCTTTGAGAGGAAACTCAGTACTGATGGGACCTACTGGAAACCTGAGCAGTACCCCCAAAACCTCATGGGTTGCTGCGAAAGGACCTTCTGTAGATCCATGCACATTATCTGGCTTTACTTGCGAATCTTCATATTCCTCTGATGAGTCATTTGACTCCAACTATAAACTATTCAAGAATCAGAATGGTGAAGTATTTGCTCGATATGTTGGAACTAACTGCAGGAATGGCCCCCCTATGAAGAAAATCTGGGTTCCCAAAAGGTGCCTTGAAAATCTTCAGGTGAATGTCATCATGACACCACCTATGAAGAATAGGAACCCCAGATCAAATTCTTCATATGGATCAAAATCTTCATATGGATCCAAGTCCTCTTATGGACCGAATTCTTCATCTGGATCAAATTCCTCACATGGATCCAAATCCTCATATGAACATCATCGTGATAACACTTCTGTTTCACAGGGAAAGTCTAAAGGCTATGAATATGTGCATTATTCTTCAAACCATTATGTTCATAAGTCCTCGAAGAATTTCTCTGCTTATTCATATGCTTATCCTAACCCCTCTTCTGAGAAACGAAGTGCACTGGCTTCAATGCCATCTTTTTCTTATGGAGCTTGCAGAATGATGAACTCTTTGCCACCCCTCCAGATGTGGGTGGTGAAGAAAAAGAATTAATCTCTCATGCAGGGTCAGATCTCCAGACGAACTTAATCGTCTAAAGAATTTGCTGGAGACTTGATGTGCTTGAATGGACGCAAGCTAATCGTGAATAAATGGATTACTCATTTCTCACGTCCTCATGTTTCTATATATGTTACTACTGATGAAATTGATATCATATTCTTCATTAATGAAGTATATGGGTTCGTAAGTTGCACTAATTCATCAGCAGGATGAACAACCCAAAGCTATTGAGTGGGTCCTCGACAGTGGATGTACAAATCACATGACCGGTGACAGGAACTTATTGATGGATATTGCTTTATCTCCATCTCATGTGAAGCATATCACCTACACTGACAAAGGCAAAAGCAAGGTATTGGGTCTAGGTAGGGTTGCGATCTCAAAGGATAGACACATGGACAAAGTCATGCTTGTCGAGTCCTTAGGATTCAACCTCATGTCTGTCTCAATGCTTTGTGATCTTGATATTGTTGTCGTCTTTGGCAAATATCGTTGCATTGTGCTAATGGAATCTAACAATTCCAAAGTCTTCGAAGGCTTTAGGAGAGGAGACTTGTATATTGTTGATTTCTCTGCAGGACCACAGCCTGCCACATGTCTACATGCAAAAGCTTCAGAAGGCTGGTTATGGCATCGACGACTTGGTCATGCTGGGATGAGGAACTTGCATACACTCGCGAAGAAGAAGCATGTCATTGGCATCGAGGGTGTCAAATTCCTCAAAGATCATCTTTGTGGGGCTTGTGAGGCTGGAAAGATCACCAGAGCCAATCATCCCTCGAAGACTATCATGACCACTTCTCATCCCTTTGAATTACTTCACATGGATCTCTTTGGCCCTACTCATTATGCCATGTTCACTAATTCTGCATCATTATATGGCTTTGTCATTGTTGATGATTATTCTCATTACACCTGGGTGCATATCATCACTTACAAAAATGAAGTGCAGGAAGTCTTCAAACGTTTTTCCTCAAGAGCATCTACGAACTTCGGTGTGAAGATCAAGCATATCAGGAGTGATAATGGAACCGAGTTCAAGAATACTGGTTTCGATGAATATCTTGATATACTTGGTATTACTCACGAGTTATCTGGCTCATATACACCTCAGCAGAATGGTGTCGTGGAGTGCAAGAACAGAACTCTTGTTGAGATGGCTTGCACTATGCTTGATGAATACAAGACTCCACAACGTTTTTGGACAGATGTTATTGATACTGCATGCCACATCATCAACAGGTTATATCTTCACAAATTCTTCAAAAAGACCTCATATGAACTCCTCACTGACAAGAAACCCAATGTAAGTTATTTCAAAGTCTTCGGTGCTAAATGTTGGATTAGAGATCCTCACCACCACTCTAAATTTTCACCAAAAGCACATGAGGGTTTTATGCTTGGTTACGGAAAGGACTGGCACACCTACAGAGTCTTCAACACCTATCATCACAAGGTTGCTGAAACTGTAGATGTGTGGTTCGATGAAACTAATGGCTCGCAAAGAGAGCACCTACCTCCTGTGCTAGATGAAATGTACCTAAGGAATCCATCAAGTTCAAGGCTACTGAGGAAGTCATCCCTGCAGAAGAATCTGCTGAAGAAGTCATTCCGGATCGTGAAGAAAATCACGCTGGTGCTACTGAAGAAAATGGCCCTGAAGAAATTGCTGGGCCAAATCAAATTCGTCAACCTGCTCATCCTCACGTTGCAAACAAAGTGCAGATTGAGAGAATTATCAACGACATGAACACACCAGGTCCTCTCACGCGCTCAAAAGCTTCACATTTGTCTAACTTTTGTGGGCATTTTGTGTTTGTCTTTATCACAGAGCCCACCAAAGTTGATGAAGCATTCATGGAATCTGAGTGGATTCAAGCTATGCAAGATGAATTGCATTAATTCGAGCTCAACAATGTGTGGGAGCTTGTCAAGCGACCAGACCCATGCAAGCACAACATCATCGGCACAAAATGGATCTACCGCAACAAACAAGATGAAAATGGCCTTGTGGTGAGGAATAAGGCTCGTCTTGTAGCTCAAGGCTACACACAGGTTGAAGGAATTGATTTTGATGAAACTTTTGCACCTGTTGCTAGACTTGAAGCTATTCCCATGTTGCTTGCTTATGCTAACCATCATAATATCATCTTACATCAAATGGATGTGAAAAGTGCGTTCCTCAATGGTAAGCTTGAGGAAGAAGTATATGTTGCTCAACCACCCGGTTTTGAGGATCCAAAATTTCCAGATCACGTCTACAGACTCAACAAGGCCCTCTATGGCCTCAAGCAAGCACCAAGGGCGTGGTATGATACATTGAAAGAATTCCTCATGAAGAAAGGCTTCAAACCCGGTTCACTTAACCCAACTCTTTTCACCAAATCATATGATGATGAATTATTCATGTGCCAAATATACGTTGATGATATTATCTTTGGCTGTACTAACCAATGTTACAGTGATGAATTCGCCTATATTATGAGTGAGGAATATCAAATGTCCATGATGGGAGAGTTGAAATTCTTCTTAGGTCTTCAAATTCGTCAACAACACAATGTCATATTCATATCCCAGGAGAAATACCTCAAGGATGTGTTGAGGAAATTCGGCATGCAAGATTGCAAAGGCGTCAAAATCCCTATGCCCACAAATGGCCATCTATGCACCGATGAAAATGGTAAAGACTTCGAACAAAAGGTATACCGCTCCATGATTAGCTCTTTATTGTATCTATGTGCATCTAGGTCAGATATTATGCTTAGTGTTTGCATGTGTGCCTGATTTCAAGCTACACCGAAGGAATCACACCATAAGGCTGTGAAGCATATTCTTTGATATCTAGCTCACACTCCAACACTTGGATTATGGTATTCCAAGGGCTCTTCTTTTGATCTCATTGGATATTCTGACTCTGACTATGCTGGTGATCGGGTGGACCGCAAGTCAACATTAGGCACATGTCATTTCCCGCGACGATCCTTGATATGTTGGCCCTTGAAGAAGCAGGACTGCGTATCACTCTCTACTGCTGAAGCTGAGTACATTGTTGTTGGATCTTGCTGTGCTCAATTGCTATGGATGAAGCAAACCCTCAAGGACTATGGCATCAATGTGAAGAATGTGCCACTCTGCTGCGATAATGACAGTGCTATCAAGATTGCTCACAACCCAGTTCAGCACTCAAAGACAAAGCACATCCAGATTCATCATCATTTTCTTCGTGACCATGTGTTGAAGGGCGACATCTCCATCGACCATGCAAATACTGTAGATCAGCTGGTCGATATCTTCACAAAGCCCTTGGATGAGAAGAGATTTAACAAGTTGTGGTGCGAGCTAAATATCTTAGAATCTTTGAATGTTCTTTAAAAAGGACACACATCCTAACACTTATGCAAATTTCATGACTTATATGTACAACACATGAAGTTACGTTTTTCTTCAATCAATGAAGACTAACCCTCTAAGTGTGAAGAAATTAATGAAGAATTTGATTCTCAGAACCATACGACAATTGTACGCGGTGTCTGAAATCATCATTCTTATACGGTGGGTTACGCCACCAACCAAAGTTAGAAATCTTCAATTTGAATTTTGCAATTTCTTCAATTCTTCAAATTCTTCAACTTTGCAATTTCCTCAATCTTTCCGTCGTTGTTCTTCATTTATATATATATATATATATATGTGTGTGTGTGTGTGTGTGTGTGTGTGAAACTCTATCAAATTGAATGAATTTAGGGGAAAAACAGAAAAAACAGGGGGTACATAGCCACTTTGCCGTCTGCTGCCTGACGGCAAAGGTCTTTGTCGTCTGCTGGCTGACGGCAATGGTCTTTGCCGTCCGCTAGCAGACGGCAAAGTTGCCACTTGGCAGCTACCTGTACAACCTGGGGTGTAGTGGGCTGGCCTATTTGGCAAATTTGCCGTCAGCCAGCAGACCGCAAAGGCCTTTGCATCTTTGCCATCAACTGGCTGACAGTAATGATGCAAAGGCTTTTGTCGTCTGCCAGCTGACGGCAAAGCATGCCGTTAACCACTTAACGGACATGAACTGCAACGTGTACCGTCCAGGCTCTTTGCCGTCTGTCAGTAGATGGCAAAGCCCTTTGCATCTTTGTCGTCCGCTAGTAGATGGCAAAGAGGCCTTTGCCGTAGCCTATTTAGCCGGACCTGTTGCCGCCAGCTGGCTGACAACAAAGGTCTTTGCCATCAGCCATGGCTGACGGCAAAGTGCCTGATTCCTGTAGTGTTGGTTGCCGCTGAAGGATAATTTTTACTCCACTACGGCGGATTGGGAATCAGTTAGGTGCGCGTTAGAGGAGTAAAACCAACTTTTATTCCTCCAACGCTGGATAGGGGATTGGTTAGGAATGCCCTAAGCATACACTCACCCATGATGGCGGCGTATCTCGGCGGCGTGGTGCAGTGGAGACTCGGTGATAGTTACCACCCGGTGATAGTTACCCCACATGTCTCATATACTACCATGTGGTACTATATATACTATTTTATTATTTTAAATATGTTCATATACTATATCTAAGATATTTCAAAGCAAGTTACACGAAAAAATTGCATATGAGCCCATAGTTTTTGTTATATTAGTAAAATACGTACATATTTGTACGTAAAAATGAGCATACTCAAAAAATGCTACATACTACCTAAAAATTAGTATATATACTACCTAATCATTGTTATATACTAGATACTACACGTACATACTCTCGGTTCAGACAGATACTACATACAACATACAAAACGCAAGTGGTGGTAACTACCACTGCTTGTAGGAAACATTTGTCATATATATATATATATATATATATATATATATATATATATATATATATATATATATATATATATAGTTTTTCATATCCTCTACAACATTCACTTATAGCTAATTCTTCAAGTTACTTTTTCAGCTAAGTGGATGTGATCGGACCCGTTCCCCCTCTATGCTAAACTCAACCCAGTCTGTTCACAAATTCTTCATGCGCGTTCTATTTGAATCTCATTTAAAATCTTCACTGTGTTCTTAACAACTGAAGAATTTGCGAAATCATATCTAATTTTTCGGCTTTTGCTGCTCAAATCCTTCTACATCTTACGACTGGATTAAACTACTCACCCACGGTCTCACACGATCTCCACCTATCTGTACGTGGGTGACACATGTCACTAGGATGGCAAGGGTCAGGGGCATGTTCATCCAAATTCTTCGGATGAACAGTTTTTTCACTTCCTTATAAATACTCCTCCCCTTGAACCTCAGTTCATTTACTCCACTCGACCTCTCCCTCTCCCGCTTGAGCTCTTTGACCTAGCATCGCCGCTAATCTCCATCGTCGCCGGTGAGAAAGAGCTTAGCTGCCTTGACCTCGTCGCCGTCGTACTCGCGCCGGCGGCGAAAATCTTCACCTCCGCCACCGCCGTAGCTGTCTTCCTCTGCCAAGTTAGGGTGTGGAAGATCTGAACGGACGAGCTTCTCCAGTTCATCTCTCTGTTCGTCGTGCTCTTCGTCAAGGGTAAATAAAACTTGCTTTTACTGACCTCGTTGATTCTGATGATTTACACAAAATCTTCAAAAGGTGTTTATTCTTTAATCTTCATATTCCTAAACACCACAGTTGCATCTGTTCTTGATCTTTTTCTCTAAGATGTACTTTTCTTCAAGATTCCTCAATTGTGTGGACTTCCAATCTATACAACTCTGGAACCTAAGATAAGAACTCTTAGTGAAATTCTTCAAGACTCCTTGGTCAGATTCCTCAAACTTGATTCCTTTAAAAAACGAATTCTGAGAACGCATATGACCTCTTCAAATTCTTCGCACCTATACTCTGTTCACAGGTACACATGTCTGCTGCTGAATCACTAGGTTCTCATCAACTTAACTCATTTGTAGCGTTCCTCAAAGAAAAACTGCATACTTCCTCAGAGACATCTATTGTTCAGAATCCTCAGCTGAAGAAAATGGCTGAAGAAAAGCATCCTCAGAAGGGAGGCAAGATGCCTGAGACAAACACAACATTCGAAATCCCTGAAGATATCTATGCAGATTACTGCACTCCTGATGAGGCCACTCATGGCAAGGAGAATAAAAATCAGCACAAAGTGCACATTTAGCGGATTGAACGAAGATGGGCATGGGAATGGAGGGATTACCGCTATGTAACTCCCAAATACATGAAGAAATTCGCAGTAAATCCTCCATGCCCAAGACCTCCACTGGCACCAGGCCAAGAAGTCGATCCCTCAAGCATCAGAAGAGGTGAGGAATTTCCTAAAGAATGGGCCAAGCGCCAAATGAAATTGGATAAAGTAGCAAAAGAGTCGGTGAAGAAATTCAACGAAGATTCTGCTGCTGCTACTGAAGCATCTGCTAGTCAGCCTAAGAAGGCTACGAAGAAGAAATCTGTTGTGAAGCCATCTTCCTCTGCAATGCCCTCACGACCCAGCTCCTCAATGCCCTCACGGCCCAGCTCCTCGAAACCCTCAGGGTCTTCTGCTCAAGCAAAGCCCTCAGCTACACCAACAAAGTCCTCAACACTAGTGCATCTTGCCACGTGCCAACGAACTACAACCTTTTCAATTGCTTCAGGAGCTTCAGCAAGTTCCTCAGCACAGCCACAACTGCTGAAGAAAAAGGTCACTACTAGACGCGACACAAAGTTAAGTCCTCATAAGAAGCAGGTCGGTTTTGAAGTTCCGTCGTCTAAAGACGAAGATGATGATGAAGAACTGGCTCAAATCATCAGAGAACGACAAAACCGGGCCGCTAGTGCCAAAGGCAGTGCAGTGCCGCTCTTGCTGGATCCGAAGAAGATCCTTGACTACATCGATCTTTGGCATAAAGATCCCAACACACCCCTTCCTGATCTGAGCCTCACACCAGGCCAAAGTCATGTGTTGACTGGTTTCATTGCTGAAGAAAAATGGAAGTTTGAGAAGGCCAGATCAGTGAAGAAAGCTTAGTACAGAAAGGAGCATTATTTGAAGAAAAATGTGCTGAAAATGACTACTGAAGAACTTGTGACTATACAGTCAGAAATGAAAGCTCCCAGTGATGAATTTGACGCTTACAAAGCTAATTGGCTAGGAGACAAAGTCAGATTCATCAATCTGGCTAAAGGCCTCAAGCCCAATGTTGTTGTTGAAGCGCATCAAGAAGTTCCTCAGGGTGAAGCATCTGCTCAGACCAGCAAAGAACATGCAAGCACCGCTGATGAAACTCAGGCTACTAAAGAAACTGAGAGTGCCAGGGCTGATGATGATATTCCAGCTCCTGATGAAATTGCTAGGGCAACCACCAACATTGCACCTGAAGAACAAGCCAGGCCAGCTGAAGAATCTGTCGTTGCGCCTGAAGAATCTGAACCTGCCATGGCAACTGACACAGTTGTGCCTGAAGAATCTGTGCCTCTTTCATCTGCTCCTCCTCCACAATCTTCACAGATGAAAAGCACCCTCCTTCCTTCTGCATTAGAAGCGAAGAAAACAAAGGCTGCTGAAAGGGCAGCAGCTAAGAAGAGGAAAGCATCAGATGCCTCAGAGTCTTCAGCTCCAAAGAAAGTGAAGACTTTAACGAGCTCTTTTGAGAACCCCATTGATGTTGTTCCATTGAATGTCATGCCATCAAAGGAAATTGTTCCTTTTGGTGAAGAATATGTCATCAATGATTACATTGATGAAGAAGATCCTTCTGCTGCTACGTCAGAGCAGTTGGATGAAGAAATTGAAGTGGATAATATCCCTTCACCGCTATAGGTATCATCGCCACTGCCTCATTTCACTGCTAAAGAGGCCGGTGTTGAAGAAGTTGAAACTGACAAAGAGGATGTGGACATTGGGTCTACGACTCCAGTAATGAATGATAATTTTTGGGAAAGTCATCATCCCAATTCTCCTCTGTTCACTCCTCTGCAGCAAATTCCTCAGTCCCCCGTGCACACTGAAGAAATTCACATGGGCTCTGATCAAGGTCAAGCTTCACTTCACTCCATCCCCAAAGAAATTTTAGCCACTAGTGCTGCTGAAATTTAGAAGAAGACAACAGAAGAAATTGCTCCAGAGATTCCTCAGCCTGCTCTAGAGGCTGCACTTGAAATGGTTGTGAAGATTCCAACTATAAATCTTCAGCCCAAGTCACAGAATCCTCACTCCAAGAAGCAAAAGTTCAAGGCTGATGACTTCTTTGTTGAGCATCATTTCTTCTCAGATTTCAATCCTTATGACACTGCTCGTCTTCGTCGCAAGCGCTTCTGGACTGCTCCACGGATGAACTTTTATTCCTCACTGTTGTCTGACAAGGACAAAGTGTTTGACCATGAGCATCTTACTCATGTGGATATGGAGTCACTTCCATGCTTTACTCTAGTCCTTAGTGTTCTTCATCATGCAAGGCTGCTCAACTTCTGCGTCAACATCTGCGATTGGAATGAAGAGCTAATTCTTTAGTTCTATGCCACTCTGCATCTGATAGGCAATGTTGATGGGTTTTGGACTGGATGAATGACAATACTCATCACAAAGCTTCGGCATCTGAATTGCTTCATGCCGTCCTAGTCAGTCCGCCCACTGAAGGAGCTCTAAAGCTATATGAGGAACCTGAACTGTCAAATCATCTAATGCAAGTGATGATGAAGCCTTTGAAGGCTGGCTGAGGGAGTCCCGGATTAGGGGGTGTCCGGATAGCCGGAGTACCATCATCGGCCGGACTATCATCATCATCAACCGGACTATCATCATCATCGACCGGACTATCATCATCATCGACCGGACTCCAAGACTATGAAGATACAAGATTGAAGACTTCGTCCCGTGTCCGGATGGGACTTTCCTTGGCGTGGAAGGCAAGCTTGGCGATACGGATACGTAGATCTCCTACTATTGTAACCGACTCTATGTAACCCTAGCCCTCTCCGATGTCTATATAAACCGGATGGCTCTAGTCCGTAGGACACAACAACAACCATTACAATCATACCATAGGCTAGCTTCTAGGGTTTAGCCTCCTTGATCTCGTGGTAGATCCACTCTTGTAAACATCCACAATATCAATATCAATCAAGCAGGACGTAGGGTTTTACCTCCATCAAGAGGGCCCGAACCTGGGTAAAACATCGTGTCCCTTGTCTCCTGTTACCATCCGCCTAGACGCACAGTTCGGGACCCCCTTCCCGAGATCCGCCGGTTTTGACACCGACATTGGTGCTTTCATTGAGAGTTCCTCTGTGTCGTCACCGATAGGCTTGATGGCCTCTTCAATCAACAACGACGCAGTCCTGGGTGAGACTTTTCTCCCCGGACAGACCTTCGTATTCGGCGGCTTCGCACTGCGGGCCAACTCACTTGGCCATCTGGAGCAGATCGAAAGCTACGCCCCTAGCCGTCAGGTCAGGTTTGGAAGCCTAAACTTCACGGCCGATATCCGTGGGGACTTGATCTTCGATGGATCTGAGCCACAGCCGAGCGTGCCGTGCTGTCATGATGGGCACGACCTAACTCTGCCGCCGGACAGCACCTTGGAGGCCGCACACCAACCTGCTCCGACCCATAGTCCGGAGCTGATCGCTCAGATCGAGGACGGATGGCTGGACACCGCCTCGGGAGCTGCAACTTCTACGGCGATGGAGCCGAACACTTACCTTATCCCGCATAAAGCTCATGACTCCGAGGTGCCGGACTCTCTGCCGGACTCCGAACCTCCTGCGCCCCTGCCAGTCGGATCCGACTGGGTGCCGATCATGGAATTCACCGCTGCGGACATCTTTCAGCACTCACCCTTCGGCGATATCTTAAATTCGCTGAAGCATCTCTCGCTATCCGGAGAGCCCTGGCCGAACTACGGCCAGGATGGTTGGGACGCGGCCGACGAAGAAATTCAGAGCCCACCCACCACCCACTTCGTAGCCACCATCGACGACCTAACCGACGTACTCGACTATGACTCCGAAGACATCGACGATATGGACGACGATGCCGGAGACCATCAAGAACCAGTGCCTACAGGACACTGGAAGACCACCTCGTCATACGACATATATATGGTGGACACCCCAAAAGATGGGGACGGCGAAGAAGCAACGGAGGCCGATTCCTTAAAGAAACAGCCCAAGCGCCGACATCAGCGGCGCCGCTCTAAATCCCGCCACAGCAAGAATAGAGATTCCGGCACAGGAGACAATAACACCCCAGAAAGTGCCGAAGACAACCCCCTCCAGCACGATCTAGCGCAGGAGGAGGTAGAAGCAAGCCCTCACGAGAGGGCGGCAGACGAAGAGGTCGATGATGATAATTACTTACCTCCCTCCGGAGACGAGGCAAGCCTCGACGACGACGAATTTGTCGTGCCTGAGGATCCCGTCGAACAAGAGCATTTCCGACGCAGGCTAATGGCCACGGCAAATAGCCTACAGAAAAAGTAGCAAGAACTTCAAGCTGATCAAGACCTACTGGCCGACAGATGGACCGAGGTCCTCGCGGCCGAAGAGTATGAACTCGAACGCCCCTCCAAAAGTTACCCAAAACGCAAGTTGCTCCCCCGACTAGAGGAGGAAGCGTACAAACCTGCATCACCAGTGCACAATACGGCAGACCGACCACCTCGTGGCCGCGACAGAGAGGCGTGCAAGCCCTCCACCAAAACCGTAACCCGGCACCGCTCAAAAAGCATGAAGCCACGGGGGAACGCGCCGGACTTGCGGGATATATTGGAGGACAAGGCAAGACAATCCAGATCTATCTATGGATCACGTGGGCGCCCCAAGACCCACGACGAATACCGTCGTGCCGGATACAACTACTCCGGCCGGGCTGAACACAGCAGACAATGCTCTCTCGAGCTACGTCGCGATATTGCTCAATACAGAGGCGCCGCGCACCCACTATGCTTCACTGACGAAGTAATGGATCATCAAATCCCTGAAGGGTTTAAACCCGTTAATATCGAATTCTACGATGGCACAACAGACCCCGTGGTTTGGATTGAGGATTATCTCCTCCATATACATATGGCCCGCGGCGACGATCTTCACGCCATCAAATATCTCCCGCTCAAGCTTAAAGGACCAGCTCGGCATTGGCTTAACAGCCTGCCCGCAGAGTCAATTGGATGCTGGGAAGACCTGGAAGCCGCATTCCTCGACAACTTCCAGGGCACGTATGTGTGACCACCGGACGCAGATGACCTAATCCACATAATCCAACAGCCAGACGAATCGGCCAGGCAATTCTAGACACGGTTCTTAACAAAGAAAAATCAAATCGTCGACTGTTCGGATGCAGAGGCCCTCGCTGCCTTCAAACATAACACCCGCGACGAGTGGCTGGCCCGGCACCTAGGACAGGAAAAGCCGAAATCCATGGCAGCCCTCAAATCACTCATGACCCGCTTCTGTGCGGGAGAGGATAGCTAGCTAGCTCGCAGCAACAACCTCAGCAAAAACGCTGGCAGTCCGGATACCAAGGACCGCAATGGCAGGTCGCGTCGAAGCAAAAACAAACGCCGCATTAACGGCGACAGCAATGAGGATACGGCAGTCAATGCCGGATTCCGAGGCTCCAAGCCCGGTCAACGGAAGAAGCCATTCGAAAGAACCACTCCGGGCCCGTCCAATTTGGACCGAATACTCGACCGCTCCTGTCAAAATACATGGAACCCCCGAAAAGCTAGCTAACCACACCAACAGAGATTGTTGGTATTCAAGCAGGCAGGCAAATTAATTGCCGAAAACAATGACAAGGGGCTACACAGCGATGACGAGGAAGAGACCCGGCCGCCGAACAACAGAGGACAAAAGGGATTCCCCCCTCAAGTTCGGACGGTAAACATGATATACGCAACGCATATACCCAAGAGGGAGCGGAAGCGTGCACTAAGGGACGTATACGCGATGGAGCCAGTCGCCCCAAAATTCAACCCATGGTCCTCTTGCCCGATCACTTTCGATCGAAGAGACCATCCGACCAGTATCCGCCATGGCGGATTCGCCGCATTGGTTTTAGACCCAATCGTCGATGGATTTCACCTCACGAGAGTCCCGATGGACGGCGGCAGTAGCTTGAACCTGCTTTATCAGGATACAGTGTGAAAGATGGGCATAGACCCTTCAAGGATTAAACCTACAAAGACAACCTTCAAAGGCGTCATACCAGGTGTCGAGGCCAGTTGTACAGGCTCAGTTACACTAGAAGTGGTCTTCGGATCCCCGAATAATTTCCGAAGCGAGGAGTTAATCTTCGACATAGTCCCATTCCGCAGTGGCTATCACGCTCTGCTCGGACGAACCGCGTTCGCAAAATTCAACGCGGTGCCGCATTATGCATACCTTAAGCTCAAGATGCCAGGCCCTCGTGGAGTCATCACGGTCAATGGAAACACGGAACGCTCCCTCCGAACGGAGGAACATACAGCGGCTCTCGCAGCAGAAGTACAGAGCAGCCTTTTAAGGCAATTTTTGAGTCCGGCCGTTAAACGACCGGACACGGCCAAACGCGCCCGGAGCAACATCAACCAAGACCACCTGACACGTTCCGAGCACGCATAGCAATGCAGCCTCAACCCCAGCCCTCGCACAATTGTAAGACAAACTCTCCATGTACATAATTACACCCTGGAGATACCATGGGCATAGGGGGAGAGGCACAACCACAACAGACCCAGAGTGCGGTTCGACCACACCAGGGGCTCCCAAGTGTGTCGCTCTTTTTATCTTTTATTTCTCTCTTTTTTATACAGAACCCTGTCCGGCGGCGAACCTGCCGAACTCATGATGCAACAGCCAGGGAGGGACAAAGGCTGCGACGAACACTCAGGTGGTCTCCATTACGAGCATTAAATTTGTTAAATACACCATTCCGCGGCCTACCCCTGGAGGGAGACGCCTTTAATTTGTCCAATCCCTTGCTTTCCACACTATTTGTATCATTCCGCGCTCATAGCAAATCTTCTTTAATAAAATGCAGCACTTTTTGCCCATAATTGCATTACCTTATATATATATATGTTCGTTTATGACATGTTGCATCCGTACATTTTGGTACGGCCAAATACACCAGGGGCTTATGTTCCCCGCATTATGGTGTGATAAAGTCCGCACACTTTCACAAGTGCGGCACCCCGAACTTATAGCATTATATGAATCGGCTCCGAATCATGTCTTGGGTCAATAGTTGGGTTTGCCCGGCTCCCATGTTTGGCACCTTACGTTCCGTTCTATCGGCTAAGGTAGCACTGGGAGAACCACTGCGATTGCGCCCCGGTTGAGCCGGGTTAACGCCTTAGTGGAGAAAGCTAAAACTGACCGTCATGATAAGGCGAGAGACTGGTTGCTGTTCGAGAGGTCTTTTCGGGTCCTTAAAGACCTACGCCGCTTCGAGCGAAGTACCGGATAATGTCCGACGAAGGCGCGGATAGCGCCCCAAATTCGGTCTTCCGAATACTAGGGGCTTCGCCGAAATTTAAAATTATAGAATTCTATGGCTAAGTGAGAGTGTTCAAGCACTATAAGTCCGGTTGCCTTGTTCGTTGTGTTGAGCGCCTCCCTAGATGGACCCAAAAATGGGAACAAGAGTGCTCAAGTTTATCCCGAACACCCCAGCACTCGTGGCATGGGGGCTGAAGCCGACGACTTGCCATCTCTCAGATTTAATAAACGGCCGCACAGAAGGTAATATTTTAAATTAACAAGCGTTGCTTAGCGCATATGAACAAAGTTTTCAGCGCACAGGATAACACATTGCGAATTTACTCAATAATTACATCCCTGGGGCACTCATCCGCAATCTTGCGGGCACCCTTCAAGACAGTCTTATAGTACATCTCGGGCGTACGATATTCCTTGCCCGCTGGTGGCGCGTCAGTGATTAGCTTCTCCGCATCCAGCTTGCCCCAATGCACCTTTGCGCGGGCAAGGGCCCGACGAGCACCTTCAATACAGGCGGAGCGCTTGATAACCTCCACCCAGGGGCACGCATCCACCAACCGTCGCACGAGGCCGAAGTAGCTCCCAGGCATGGCCTCTCCAGGCCACAGCCGAACTATGAGGCCCTTCATGGCCTGCTCGGCCACCTTGTGGAGCTCGACCAGCTGCTTCAGCTGGTCGCTAGGGGGCACCGGATGGCCGGCCTCAGCATACTGAGACCAGAAGACCTTCTCCGTTGAGCTCCCCTCCTCAGCTCGGTAGAATGCGGCGGCATCAGACACGCTGCGAGGCAGATCTGCAAACGCCCCTGGAGAGCTCCGAATTCGGGTAAGTAACACGTAATTTACATTCACATGCTTGCTCTGCATGAAAAATGCCTTATCCGCCGCTATCTTCCTCACCAACTCAATCTCCTGAAGGGACTTATGGGCATCGGCCTTGGCAGTTTTGGCACTTTCGAGAGCCGAGGCAAGCTCGGACTCTCGAGTCTTTGAGTCACGCTCCAAAATCTCATGCTTTTCCATGAGAGCCTGGAGCTCTTGCCGAACCACCGCCACCCGCGCCTCCTGCTTTTCTCGTTCTGCCCGTTCCGCGGCCGCATTGCGTTCGGCCGCGGACACGGCCTCCTTCAGGGTCGCCACCTCGTTCGTGGCCCCTGCAGTACCCATGTTATCCTTGTTATTTTTTTTTGCTGCAACCTAAATCCTTTTCTGTAAGGTACAAGTTCAAAGAGGTGTTACTCACCTTCTTTGTCCTGGAGCTGCTTCTTGGCGCGGCCGAGCTCTTGCTCGGACCGCTCGAGCTCCTGCTTCAAAGCACCGACCTCCGCAGTCAGTGCGGCAGAGGTCAGCGCAGCCTGCAACCCATATTGACATAATTTTTTAGCAACCCTGCGTATATCTTCTTTTTTTTCCAGATCCTCAGTCCGGCTTTTCTTTCCGAACACCGAACCGAGCATCAGGGGCTACTGTCTATGCGGTATTACATTGCATATTTTTAACTTCTTACCTCAAAGCCTGATAGAAGGCTATTGCAGGCTTCGGTCAGCCCGCTCTTGGCAAGTTGTACCTTCTGAATCACCGCACTCATAATAGTGCGGTGTTCTTCCTTGATGGAAGCGCTCTGCAGCGCCTCCAACAAATTGTCCGGCGCCTCCGGTTGGACGGAAGCTGCCGGCGTCATGGTCTTGCCCTTCATGTGAAGGGGCCGCCGGCCGGACTCCGGAACCACTGCGGGTTCTGATGTGGAGTCCGGCGCAAAGTCCGGGAGGCCGCCTTGTGGCGCCTCCGGAGCCTCCCCCTGATGGGTCCCTTCTTGGGATCCCACCTCGGCGTCCTCGGTGTCGCGAGGGGTGGAGGCGGTCGGGATGGAGTCTACATCCGACGGAGCCAACGACCCGCTCGATGAAGCGGGGAGATCATCATTGGCCGGACTACAGGCAGCATGCGGCATCAGAATGACACTATGTGACGCAGAAAAAGAAATTATAAATCATTCAGGAATCCGGATACTTACGATCTCGCCGGAGGCCTGGCCCTTGAAGGCCATTCTTCCTCGCCAACGTTGATGTTGGCGGAGCTGTCCGGGGGAATAGTCCTTCCCCTCTTGGACCCTTCGGCCTCCCTTGTTGGGGAAGCCTTCCTCTTCCTCTCCCCCTCCTCTGGGAGAGAGTCCTCTTTCTCCTCCTCGTTTTCGGGGGAGGAGTCCGCCCCGGAGTCGTCGGACACCTGAAAACGGGAACTCTTTCGAGCACCCGTGGCCTCCTTCTTGGCCTCATTCTCCGGCACCACGTGCGGTGCCGGAACCAGCAGCCTCGTTAGATGGGCATTTACTGGGCTTTCTGGCATAGGAGCCGGGCAGATAATCTGCTCCGCCTTCCTCATCCAGTCCTGTCAAAGGAAAAGGGGAAATTAAAACCCGCATAGAGTCAAACTATGAAAAGTAAGTGTCCCGTAAAGGGGTAGAATCACTTACCTCGTGGGCTTGATGCTGCGAGTGAAATTCGCGATCTTCAGTCGCGGATGCGGGGGCTTCGGCGCCCTTAAACAGCACCCTCCAGGGGCCTTCGTACGTCGTGTCGAAGAGCCCGCTCAGCGCCTGGTGCTGTTCCGGATTGAACTCCCACAGATTGAATGCCCGCTCCTGGCATGGGAGAATCCGGCGGACGAGCATGACTTGGACCACGTTAACTAGCCTGAGCTTCTTCACCAGCTTCTGGATACAGGCTTGGAGTCCCGTCAGCTCCTCCGAACTACCCCACAGCAAGCCCTTCTCTTTCCAGGAGGTGAGCTGCGTGGGGATACCAGATCTGAACTCGGGGGCCGCCGCCCACGTAGGGTCGCGCGGCTCGGTGATATAGAACCACCCCGATTGCCACCCCTTGACGGATTACACGAAGGCCCCTTCGAACCAAAGGACGTTGGGCATCTTGCCCAACATGGCGCCTCCGCACTCCGCTTGAGTGCCCTTCACTGCCTTCGGCTTGACATTGAAGGTCTTGAGCCACAAGCCGAAGTGGGGCTGGATGCAGAGGAAGGCCTCGCACACGATGATAAACGCCGAGATGTTGAGGATGAAGTTCGGCGCCAAATCATGGAAATCCAGGCCGTAGTAGAACATGAGCCCCCGGACAAAGGGGTGAAGTGGAAAGCCCAGTCCGCGGAGGAAGTGGGGAAGAAAAACGACCCTCTCATGGGGCCTGGGGGTGGGGATGAGCTGCCCCTCGTCGGGCAGCCGGTGCGCAATGTCGCCGGACAGGTAGCCGGCGCTGCGCAGTCTTTCGATGTGCTCCTCCGTAATGGAGGAGGTCATCCACTTGCCTCCCGCTCCAGACATGACTGGGGAAGATTGAGATGAGATGTGCAGGCTTGGGCGCTGGAGCTCGAGTGCCTGGAGATGGATAAGCAAAGGAGGAAGAAGGCGTAGGTGAAAAGGTGAATCCTTATCCCTTATATGGGCGGGCGAAGTCTACGCGTCCCCCACCGGCCTGGTAAAACTCGCTTATCCCCCAAGCGTCACCATCAATGGCGCGATTGGGTTACCCACGTCCGTATTGATGAGAATCCCGGATTAAGGGGGAACACGATCTCTGCTTCGACAAGACGTGCCAAGGAAACCGCTTCGCTAAATGCGCTGAGGTGGTAGAGTAAAAAATGATTCAAGTAATGGCTTGGTAGTGGCGTGACGTCATGCCGCAAAAAACGTCAGCAGATTGAACTTGTGTATATATTATTCTCTCTACGGTGGAATGTGGAATTTATTTTGCAGAGCCGGACACTATCCTGGTGTTCACAATCTTCTATCATTCGGAGGAGGAACCCGCCTTGCAATGCCAAGCAATATACGCGCCGGACTTATCGTCATTGAAGCCTGGTTCAGGGGCTACTGAGGGAGTCCCGGATTAGGGGGTGTCCGGATAGCCGGACTACCATCATCGGCCGGACTATCATCATCATCGACCGGACTATCATCATCATCGACCGGACTATCATCATCATCGACCGGACTCCAAGACTATGAAGATACAAGATTGAAGACTTCGTCCCATGTCCGGATGGGACTTTCCTTGGCGTGGAAGGCAAGCTTGGCGATATGGATACGTAGATCTCCTACTATTGTAACCGACTCTATGTAACCCTAGCCCTCTCCGGTGTCTATATAAACCGGATGGCTCTAGTCCGTAGGACACAACAACAACCATTACAATCATACCATAGGCTAGCTTCTAGGGTTTAGCCTCCTTGATCTCGTGGTAGATCCACTCTTGTAAACATCCACAATATCAATATCAATCAAGCAGGACGTAGGGTTTTACCTCCATCAAGAGGGCCCGAACCTGGGTAAAACATCGTGTCCCTTGTCTCCTGTTACCATCCGCCTAGACGCACAGTTCGGGACCCCCTACCCGAGATCCGCCGGTTTTGACACCGACACTGGCCAAGCGCCAAGGACAAATTTCCTCGTTAAGGATCTGCTGTATGTGCCAAGGACTGTCTATCACATTATGGCCAAAACCCTCAGTCCCATTAAAGGCCACAACTCTGAAGAAGAATAAGAAGTTGTTGGCATCATGAAGAACTTGCTTTTCAACATGATGCATGGTATTCAAATCAACTATCATGATTTCTTCACGAGGACTTTGGCCAATGCTTCTTTGTCACCGTTTGAATTGAAGCCTTACGCTCCCTAGATCATGATATTCATCGGATCAAGGACTTCAATTCACTACAAGACTGATTTTCAAAATCATCTCAGCTATTTGCCCCCGATCGAAGTCCTCAAATGGACTATTTCCTTAGCTGATGAGAAGGGCAAGGCTGCAGTTATTGATGAAGGCACTCGTCCTTTGGATGGATAGTTTCGAAAGGCAGCATCCTACTCCATTAATGATGACTCTGCCACACATGACACTGTTGCAAATGCTTCAAAGCAAAATCCTCAAGCAACAACTCCGCGTGTGATGACTGATCGTGAGCTGCTTCTAAGTCTTCATCAGAAGGTGGACAACAATCACAAGTGGGTCAAGCGTCAGTTTGATGTTATTCTTCACAACATGACAGTCACTCAAAATACTGTGAAGAAGAATCACTATTATCTGCATCAAGTCTTTGACCACACCTGGGCTATTCTTTCACATGTCTACACCAATGATGAACTTAAGAAAATGGACTTCCAACAGGACTTTGACTGGTCTCAGCCACCTTCGAAGAAATTCAAGAAGGTCAAAGTTCCTCCGCTGGTCGTCAGTTCATATTCTTCATCATGCGAGATGGACGAAGCTAAAGATTTGGACGACACTTCAGCAGGCCCTACTACAACGGACGACCCCAACAACGCTAGCGCTCCTCCATTGACATCATGAAGAAATTCTTCAAGGGATTTAGTCCTCACCTTTTGTCCCTTTTGGTCATTTGATGACAAAGGGGGAGAAATTTGAGTTAGTCTTCAAGCGGGTCTATATATGAGCATTTTTTTTGCTAAGTTACAACTCTCGCTCTTCTAAAGTATTTGTTGGATCGAGTTGTAAACTTAAGTCCGATTGTGGCCTGATACTTTTGCTCTGTTTTTCTGCATGCTATTTCCTCTTATATGTTAATGCACGCATGCTGAATTACATCAGTCACCATATTTCATCATACATTTAAAATTCTTCATTTGATATGTTAAAATCATGTATGAATTACAAGATATAGGGGGAGATCTCCATGATATTACTCTACAATGTGCATTGCTTTTTTAAAGCAAATTCCTCACATATGCACATCTTCAAGGGGAGTTCTTCTATATCTTGCAATCAAATTCCTCAATTTTGAGCACTTTCAATTGATATGTTTATCCCCGTTGAGAACTTAACCTATTTGTCATCAATCACCAAAAAGGGGGAGATTGTAAGTGCGTCTAGTGCCCCTTAGTGGTTTTGGTGTATTGAAGACTTATAGGTTAAGGGACTAATATGTTTGTGAGTGTACATAGGCTCTATAAGTCGATGAGGAGTTTGATATTTACGATGAAAGTCGACCCCTAAAAATGTATGTCTTCAACTCAAGACTTTGGTTCTCCTAAAGATTTTGAAAGTGAAGAAATTGGTGTGACCTTGAAGACTTGGATATTCATGCGAGGATTATGAAGCGTGAATACTTTTGTTTTCGTAGTTTCATTTTCTCTTTCTTGAGTCATAGGAAACATCGTACTGTTAAAGGGGGTCGAGGTAATACTAAGGAAACTGATTTCCATGTGATGCTCATCTCAAAATCATACAGCTATCCAATCTTTTCAAGTGAAGCCATTGGAAATCTCATATCAGTTCAGTCAATTTCTTCAGTGACGGAGACGAAGATCTTCCGGTCTTTGAGGAATTTTTTCTGACTGAGGAGTTAGGAATTCTCCATTGCGGATTGCCTACACAGTGAGGATCATGAAAGCCCTGAGGAATTCGAACCTCAAATATCCGACCGTTGTTGTGCTACGCTCCAGCTGTCCCAAAATATCTACCCACCTAACGGTCATATCATTATGTCTTATCATGTCGGGCTGTTCCCTAGGCTATAAATAGCCGCCTCCTCAACCACTAGCTGGTGGCTTCTCCGTGAGAAACTGACACTTGTCATTGAGAGCATGCCATCCTCCGAGGACTTTGAGCGAAAATCATCAAGTGAGGAAAACCCAAACCCAAACACCTACAAACCCAAAGTCATTGAGCATCACTGAAGAGATTGTTCATGTGTGGAACCGACGCTTGTTACCTTTGAGGACTGTGTATCCTCCAGAGGGTTAGGCGTCATGGTCTGAGCAGCCAAGAGGAATTGTGGATCGCCGAGTGACCAAGTCTGTGAAGGTTTGGAACTCACCTGTGAAGACTTAACACGAGTGTTGGGCGAGGTCTGTGTGACTTTAGTTCAAGGATAATACGGTGAGGACTGTGTGTCCGGGACTGTGTGTCCTCGAGTTTAAATACTCAGCCGCTCCAACCAGATGTACAACTGTCACAATAGTTGGAACTGGTCTACCAAATCATTGTCTTCACCAAGCCAACTGGTTCCATTTCCCCAACACTTTCATTTCCTCATTCATGTGTTGATGAATCTGATCATTACTGTTTGAAGACTTTGACTGAAGACTTTCTCTATTTCCTCAATCCAATTTCTCCAGTCACATAGTCTTCAGCCTGCTTATCCTGTTTTCACGCTATCTGTACTCTGTGATTGTTTTCATTTCATCATGATGACTATGTTGTTGCTCTGTTATGCTTATACTTGAGTACTTATTCCGCTGCTAGTGTGTCGTTGCTTAGGAATTTCTTCACCTAGAAATTCCTCAGTGATGAATTTGTAAAAATCGCCTATTCACCCCCTCTAGTCGATATAACACACTTCAAATCCCCTACCTTTACCCATGTGCATGATCTTGTTTAAATCTGTTGATCTTGTTTTGTGAACTCATGATTTTGGCTTTGATTTTGTTTATCTTATTATATAGTCTCCTTCATTTGATCATTTTCAATAGGGGCTACAGAAGTATCTTCAATAAAAGAAAAATAGAGAAAATTGTGCCCCTCTTGTTTGTGTCGTAACTGAAAAAAAAGGAACAGATGTGAATGTTTCTCTAAAAAGTTCACTTACAGGATACTCATCCATAAATATAATTGGACATTGTTTAGTGTCATCTAGTTCATGCTTATTGCTATATATTTCTGAAAACTAATACTTCCTCTGTAAACTAATATAAGAGCATTTAGATCACCAAAGTAGTGATCTAAATGGGTCTTATATTAGTTTACTGAGGGAGTACTATTCTTTTCATTCCATCACACAACAAGTCATCATATATATGTGCTGAAATGCTAAAATGTGGTATGTATGGGCTAAAATGTTGAAGTATACATGCTGAAATGTTGTGTATATATGTGGAAATGTTGAAAAACACATGATGAAGTGTGAATTGGGTAAGGTGACCGAGATGGGTATTTTTACCCGTGGTTATTACACACAACCGGCCGGGTACGAGTATGAGAATAGTTTGAAACCTGAGGTGCGAGTACAGGTACGGGTTTGGGTGAAAAATGTTGACACGAGCATGGATTTGGCAGACCATTACCTGCACCCGAACCCAGTGGGTGCCATGTTGAGATGGGTGTAGATCCAAGGCTATGTTAGAAAACTTGGCATCTCACATTGGGGAGATGGTAGAAGTTGAAACTGAACTAAATGGTGTAGGAAACTTCTTGTTAGGGTGAGAATTGATGTTCATGATCCCCTGACCAAGTATGTTACAATTACAAGGAATAATAAGAGGGATATTTTTTCATGTGGCTTATGAGAAGATTCCCAGGTTCTGCTCATCTGGAGTGTGACACTAGGGAACATCTGGAGAAAGATTCCTAGGTTCTGCTCATCTGGAGTGTGGCACTAGGGAACATCTAGAGAAAGATTCCCAGGTTTTGCTCGTCTGGAGTGTGGCACTAGGGAACATCTGGAGAAAGACTTGAAGTGCGGAAGCTGGCTTGAAGCTACCCGGAACACATGGCATGAGACGTTTGTATTTGGTAGAGGAAGAGGAGATGGTATGGGGGGCCGATTGGCAAGCCGCGAGGATACAACACATGGTCATGATAGAGGTGGGGAGTACTATAACTGGAGGAACCAACTAGAAAGGAATAGAGGTGTCGACCCGCTGATAACCCACAAGCATAGGGGATCGCAACAGCTTTCGAGGGTAGAGTATTCAACCCAAATTTATTGATTCGACACAAGGGGAGCCAAAGAATATTCTCAAGTATTAGCAGTTGAGTTGTCAATTCAACCACACCTGGATAACTTAGTATCTGGAGCAAAGTATTTAGTAGCAAAGTAGTATGATAGTAATGGTAACAATGGCAAAGGTAAAGATAGTAGTATTGTAGTGATTGTAACAGTAGCAACGGAAAAGTAAATAAGCGAAGCACAATATGTGAAAAGCTCGTAGGCATTGGATCAATGGTGGATAATTATGTCGGATGCAATTCCTCATGTAATAGTTATAACATAGGGTGACACAGAACTAGCTCCAGTTCATCAATGTAATGTAGGCATGTATTCTGAATATAGTCATACGTGCTTATGGAAAAGAACTTGCATGACATCTTTTGTCCTACCCTTCCATGGCAGCGGGGTCCTAGTGGAAACTAAGGGATATTAAGGCCTCCTTTTAATAGAGTACCGGACCAAAGCATTAACACATAATGAATACATGAACTCCTCAAACTACGGTCATCACCAAGAAGTATCCTGATTATTGTCACTTCGGGGTTGTCGGATCATAACACATAATAGGTGACTATAGAATTGCAAGATAGGATCAAGAACTCACATATATTCATGAAAACATAATAGGTTCATATCTGAAATCATGGCACTCGGGCCCTAGTGACAAGCATTAAGCATAACAAAGTCATAGCAACATCAATCTCATAACATAGTGGATACTAGGGATCAAACCCTAACAAAACTAACTTGATTACATGGTAAATCTCATCCAACCCATCACCGTCCAGCAAGCCTATGATGAAATTACTCATGCACGGCGGTGAGCATCATGAAATTGGTGATGCAGGATGGTTGATGATGACGACGGCGACGAATCCCCCTCTCTGAAGCCCCTAACGGACTATAGATCAGCCCCCCCGAGAGAGATTAGGGCTTGGCGGCGGCTCCGTGTCGTAGAACGCAATTAAACTTCCTCTCTAATTTTTTTCTCTCTGCGAAACGGAATATATGGAGTTGGAGTTGAGGTCGGTGGAGCATCAGGGGGCCCACGAGATAGGGGCGCGCCCAGGGGGAGGGGGCGTGCCCCCCACCCTCGTGGCCAGGGTGTGGGCCCCCTGGCCTTCATCTTTTGCCAGTATTTTTTACATTTTCCAAAAGTTATCTCCGTGGATTTTCAAGTCATTCCGAGAACTTTTGTTTTCTACATAATAAACAACACCATGGCAGTTCTGCTGAAAACAACATCAGTCCGGGTTAGTTTCATTCAAATCATGCAAGTTAGAGTCCAAAACAAGGGCAAAAGTGTTTGGAAAAGTAGATACATTGGAGACATATCAACTCCCCCAATCTTAAACCTTTGCTTGTCCTCAAGCAATTCAGTTGATAAACTGCAAGTGATAAAGAAAAACTTTTACAAACTCTGTTTGCTCTTGTTGCTGTAAATATGTAAAGCCAGCATTCAAGGTTTCAACAAAGATTATGAACTAACCATATTCACAATAACACTTAGGTCTCATGTTTACTCATATCAATGGCATAATCAAATAGCGAGCAATAATAATAAAACTCGGATGACAACACTTTCTCAAAACAATCATAATATGATATAACAAGATGGTATATCACTAGCCCTTTCTGAGACCGTAAAACATAAATGCAGAGCACCTTTAAAGAACAAGGACTGACTAAACATTGTAATTCATGGTAAAACAGATCCAGTCAAGTCATACCCAATATAAACTAACAGTAATGCATGCAAATGACAGCGTGCTCTCCAGCGGATGCTTTTTAATAAGAGGGTGATGATTCAACATAAAAGTAAATAGATAGGCCCTTCGCAGAGGGAAGCAGGGATTTGTAGAGGTGCCAGAGATCAATTTTAAAATAGAGATAAATAACATTTTGAGCGGTATACTTTCACTGTCAATGCAACAACTATGAGATCTCGGTATCTTCCATGCTACACACATTATAGGCGGTTCCCAAACAGAATGGTAAAGTTTATACTCCCCCACCACCAACAAGCATCAATCCATGGCTTGCTCGAAACAACGAGTGCCTCCAACTAACAACAGCCTTGGGGGAGTTTTGTTTTAATTATTTTGATTTGCTTTGATCTTTTTTATCATGGGACTGGGCATCCCGGTTACCAGCCATTTTCTCGTGAATGAGGAGCGGAGTCCACTCCTCTTGAGAATAACCCACCTAGCATGGAAGATATAGTCAGCCCTAGTTGAAACATGACCTGCTCGAGCATACAAAACAGAATTTTATTTGAAGGTTTGGAGTTTGGCACATACAAATTTACTTGGAACGGCAGGTAGATACCGCATATAGGAAGGCATGGTGGACTCATATGGAATAACTTTGGGGTTTAAGGAATTTGGATGCACAAGTAGTATTCCTGCTTAGTACAGGTGAAGGCTAGCAAAAGACTTGGAAGCGACCAACTGAGAGAGCGACAACAGTCATGAACATGCATTAAAATTAATTTGCACTAGGTGCAAGCATGAGTAGGATATAATCCGCCATGAACATAAATATCGTGAAGGCTATGTTGATTTTGTTTCAACTACATGCGTGAACATGTGCCAAGTCGAGTCACTCAATTCATTGAAAGGAGGACACCATCCCATCATACCACATCACAATCATTTTAATAGCATGTTGGCACGCAAGGTAAACCATTATAAGCTCCTAGCTAATTAAGCATGCACTACAAAAAAAAGACACATCCGTGACATTTTGGGCCGAACGATTTTTTTTTCTGTCATACATATGACACTTCTATGACGATAATTGTGACAAAACCCGGTATCATCATAGATGTGGTGGGCTCCTACTTCTATGACAAAAAATCATGACAGAAAATGGGCTTTTCGTCTTGGGCGGGCCGGAGACGCAGCTGCATGACATTCTTTGGGCCGTCCATGACGAAAAAACCCGTGGTAGAAGCGAGGGGGAGGAAAATTTCGGGGAGTTGCCGGTTACGGTGGGAGGTCGGGGGCCGAGCGATGCGCGTTTCTCTCGTACACGTGCGAGGCTTTGGCTCTAACTGAACCCGAGCGAGGCGTTGGGCTCTAACTAAACCCTAGCGATTGCACTGTAGGCTACGCGTTACTGAACCCGAGCGATCGATCGATGGCTGTTAACTGAACCCGATGGAGTGATTCCTTCGCTACTGCTGCTAGCTGAAGCCGATCGATTGGATGAACAGTG
>NC_041393.1:579168853-579169930 GCF_002162155.2 Triticum dicoccoides
GGGGGGGTTGGATGAACAGTGAGTGGTGGCGTTGCCTCTGGAAGAACAGGACCCCGTGGTGTGGAGGGTTGGATGAACAGTAGACGGTGGAGGGGTGGTTGAACAGGACCCCGTGGTGTGGAGGGCTGGATGAACAGTAGATTGTGGAGGGGTGGTTGAACAGTAGACGGTGGGGGGGTGGTTAAACAGTAGCCAGTGGAGTAGCGAGCGGTGGAGGCTGGATGAACAGGAGCCCGTGGAGGCTGGAGGAGGTCGACGGTAGCCTGTGGAGGCTGGAGGAGGTCGACGGTGGAGATGAACAGTATCCCGTGGAGTCCCGTTTTGCGGTACGCCACACCCCTCCCAATGAACAGGACCCCCGTTTCGACCGTAGCGCTCCAACACAAGTCCGTTTCGTCCGTTTTGCGGTACACCATACCCCTCCCGATGAACAGAACCCCCGTTTCGACCGTAGCACTCCAACACAAGTCCGTTTCGTCCGTTTTGCGGTACGCCACACCCCTCCCGATCAACAGGACCCCCGTTTTGATCGTAGGAGGTTCGTTTCCTCCGTTTGCGGTATGCCACACCCCTCCCGATCAACAGGACCCCGTTCCGAACGTAGGAGGTCCATTTCCTCCGTTGTGCGGTACGCCAGGCCTCGTTTCCATCGCATGTTCCATCCAAGCCCTCCCGATGAACACGACCACACATTCCGTTCCGACCCAGCCGGTTGGCTTCCCATGAACACGACGACGACACTGTTTCTCCGTTCCGACCCAGCCATGTACGTATGCGCGAGTAGGCGTTCAAGACCATGGCCGTATTTTCTTTCTTGCACCCTCGCCGCTGTACGTACGTGTACATGCTACGTGCGCGCCTCTACTACGACATGTGTGCGCCTCTACTACGACCAGTATGTACGTACACGTTCGTGACCAGAATGACAATGCTACGTACGCTTCGACCAGGTGGGTCCCGACTGTCAGGCACTTCCTTGCTGCGAAGATGTAGCTGGTGGGTCCCAGCAGTCAGGGGGGTGAATCGTTTTTTTTGCCCGGACGCACTTCCTTGCGTGCGAAGATGTAGCTGGTGGGT
>NC_041393.1:579170065-579171723 GCF_002162155.2 Triticum dicoccoides
CCCAGCAGTCAGGGGGGCGAATCGTTGTTTTTGCCCGGACGCACTTCCTTGCGTGTGAAGATGTAGCTGGTGGGTCCCAGTAGTCAGGGGGGTGAATCGTTTTTTTTCGGACGCACTTCCTTGCGTGCGAAGATGTAGCTGGTGGGTCCCAGCAGACAGGGGGGAACATTTTTTTCGCGAAATACGGTGGCCCGTCCGGTGGGTCCCCACTGTCAGGTGGAGGAATACTTATTTTGCGCGTAATAAGGAGGCACTTCCTTGCTGCGGCCATGGACCCAGTTGTCAGCCTCTCCACGTACAGTCCACGTTCGATGGAAGCCATTCCTTGACCACGTTGACCACGCCGCGCCAAGAGCACTAGGGCGGTGGACGACGGCGAGGCCTAGGAAGGGGACAACGCGGAGCTGGGGAAGATGCGGTAGTGGATGCCCACGTATAGAGGAGTATGAGGGTTCACTCGTTCGGCTACGGTGTGAGGCTGCCATCGCCGCAGAATAACAGGGGGTGTGGGTGCATAGAGGGATGGTCTGGCCAGCGGTGGGAGTAGTAGGGGGCGGTGAGGCCTCCGCGGCATCATAGCCGTCCACGGGTGGCATGAGCAGGCGACATGACTGGCGCTGCTTTGGGCGGCTGGAGCAAGAAGACCAGAGGTTGAAGAAGCACTACGGCCGTTGGATGGACATCGTACAGTCACTGGAGCTAGAATCGTTCATATATTGACTAAAGTTGACAAAGGCCTCCGTCCCAGCCAACTTAGTAGGCCCACAAGTCAGCCTCCCACCAAGGTTGGTCCCAGCTAGCAGGGGGGTATTCATTTTTTGTGCGTAATAAGGAGGCACTTCCGGTGGGTCCGAGCTGACAGCGGGGGGAACATTTTTTTCGCGAAATACGGTGGCCCGTCCTGTGGGTCCCAGCAGTCAGGGGGAAACGTTTTTTTCGCAAATACTGGTGGCCCGTCCGGTGGGTCCCTGCTGTTAGGTGGAGGAATAATTATTTTCCGCGTAATAAGGAGGCACTTCCTTGCGGCTACCATGGACCCAGCTGTCAGCCTCTCCATGTACAGTACTCTTCCGATGGAAGTCGGTCGTTGACCACATTGACCACGCCGCGCCGAGAGCACCGCGGCGGTGGACGACGGCGAGGCCTAGGAAGCACTACAAAAAAAGACACATTCGTGACATTTTGGGCCGAACGATTTTTTTTCTGTCATACATATGACACTTCTATGACGATAATTGTGACAAAACCCGGTATCATCATAGATGTGGTGGGCTCCTACTTCTATGTCAAAAAATCATGACAGTGAATGGGCTTTTCGTCCTGGGCGGGCTGGAGACGCAGCTGCATGACATTCTTTGGGCCGTCCATGATGGAAAAAACCGTGGTAGAAGCGAGGGGGAGGAAAATTTCGGGGAGTTGCCGGTTACGGTGTGAGGTCGGGGGCGGAGCGATGCGCGTTTCTCTCGTACGTATGCGCGTGTGTGCGAGGTGTTGGCTCTAACTGAAGCCGAGCGAGGCTTTGGGCTCTAACTGAACCCGAGCGATTGCACTGCAGGCTACGCGTTAGTGAACCCGAGCGATCGATCGATGGCTGTTAACTGAACCCGATGGAGCGATTCCTTCGCTACCGCTGCTAACTGAAGCTGATCGATGCTGCC
>NC_041393.1:579172169-579202640 GCF_002162155.2 Triticum dicoccoides
CTGGATGAACAGTAGACGGTGGAGGGGTGGTTGAACAGGACCCCGTGGTGTGGAGGGCTGGATGACCAATAGACGGTGGAGGGGTGCCCGTGGAGGGGTGGTTGAACAGTAGCCGGTGGAGTAGCGCGCGGTGGAGGCTGGATGAACAGGAGCCCGTGGAGGCTGGAGGAGGTCGATGGTAGCCCGTGGAGGCTGGAGGAGGTCGACGGTGGAGATGAATAGTATCCCATGGAGTCCCGTTTTGCGGTACGCCACACCCCTCCCCATGTTTCGACTGTAGCGCTCCAACACAAGTCCGTTTCGTCCGTTTTGCGGTACGCCACACCCCTCCCGATCAACAGGACCCCCGTTTCGACCGCAGGAGGTCTGTTTCGTCCATTTTGCGGTATGCCACACCCCTCCCGATCAACAGGACCCCCAATTCGACTGTAGGAGGTCCGTTGCGTCCGTTTTGCGGTACACCACACCCCTCCCGATCAACATGACCCCCGTTTCGACCGTAGGAGGTCCGTTTCCTCCATTCTACGGTACGCCAGGCCTCGTTTCCATCGCCTATTCCATCCAAGCCGGTTGGCTCCCACGCGTTCCGTTGCCTCCCGATGAACACGACGCATTCCGTTGCCTCCCCATGAACACGACACATTCCGTTGCCTCCCCATGAACACGATGCATTCCGTTGCCTCCCCATGAACACGACGCATTCCGTTGCCTCCCCATGAACACGACGCATTCCGTTGCCTCCGCATGAACACGAGCCCTCGCCGTACGTATGCGCGACTAGGCGTTCGAGACCCCGCTCGTATGTACACATACGTGGCCGTATTTTCTTTCTTGCACCCTGGCCGCTTTACGTACGTGTACATGCTACATGCGTGCCTCTACTATGACACGTACACGCCTCTACTACGATACGTGCGCACCTCTACATCGACTAGTATATATGTACATACAAGTTCGCGACCAGAATGACAACGCTACTTACGCTTCGACCAGGTGGGTCCCGACTGTCAGGCAGTTCCTTGCGTGCGAAAGTGTATCTGGTGGTGTTGGAAATATGCTCTAGAGGCAATAATAAATTAGTTATTATTATTATATTTCCTTGTTCATGATAATCGCTTATTATCCATGTTATAATTCTATTGATAGGAAACTCAGATACATGTGTGGGTACATAGACAACACCATGTCCCTAGTAAGCCTCTAGTTGACTAGCTCGTTGATCAATAGATGGTTATGGTTTCCTGGCCATAGACATTGGATGTCGTTGATAACGGGATCACATCATTAGGAGAATGATGTGATGGACAAGACCCAATCCTAAGCCTAGCACAAAGATCGTGTAGTTCGTGTGCTAAAGCTTTTCTAATGTCAAGTATCATTTCCTTAGACCATGAGATTGTGCAACTCCCGGATACCGTAGGAATGCTTTGGGTGTACCAAACATCACAACATAACTGGGTGGCTATAAAGGTGCACTACGGGTATCTCTGAAAGTGTCTGTTGGGTTGGCACGAATCGAGATTGGGATTTGTCACTCCGTGTGATGGAGAGGTATCTCTGGGCCCACTCGGTAGGACATCATCATAATGTGCACAATGTGACCAAGGGGTTGATCACGGGATGATGTGTTACGGAACAAGTAAAGAGACTTGCCGGTAAGGAGATTGAACAAGGTATCGGGATACCGATGATCGAATCTCGGGCAAGTACTATACCGCTAGACAAAGGGAATTGAATACGGGATTGATTGAATCCTCGACATCGTGGTTCATCCGATGAGATCATCATGGAACATGTGGGAGCCAACATGGGTATCCAGATCCTGCTGTTGGTTATTTACCGGAGGACGTCTCGGTCATGTCTGCATGGTTCCCGAACCCGTAGGGTCTACACACTTAAGGTTCAATGACGCTAGGGTTATATGGAATAGATATACGTGGTTACCGAATGTTGTTCGGAGTCCCGGATGAGATCCCAAACGTCACGAGGAGTTTTGAAATGGTCCGGAGGTAAAGATTTGTATATGGGAAGTCCTGTTTTGGTCACCGGAAAAGTTTCGGGTGCTATCGGTAACGTACCGGGACCACCGGGAGGGTCCCGGGGGTCCACCAGGTGGGGCCACCGGCCCCAGAGGGCTGCATGGGCCAAGTGTGGGAGGGGACCAGCCCTAGGTGGGCTGGTGCACCCCCCACCAGGGCCCAAGGCGCCTAGGATTTGGGGAGCGGGCGCCTCCACCTTACTTGGGGGGCAAGTTTCCCCCTCTCCCCCCTTGGCCGCACCCTAGATGGGTTTTGGGGCTGCCGCCACCCCTAGGGAGGGAACCCTAGATGGGGGCGCAGCCCCTCCCCTTCCCCTATATATATTTGAGGTATTGGGGGCTGCAAACATACGAGTTATTCTCTTCTTGGCGCAGCCCTACCTCTCTCTCTCCTCGTCTCTTGCGGTGCTTGACGAAGCCCTGCTGGAGTGCCACGCTCCTCCACCACCACCACGCCGTTGTGCTGCTGCTGGACGAAGTCTTCCCCGACCTCTCCCTCTCTCCTTGCTGGATCAAGGCACGGGAGACGTCACCGGGCTGCACGTGTGTTGAACGTGGAGGTGCCGTCCGTTCGACACTAGGATCTTCGGTGGTTTGGATCACGACGAGTACGACTCCCTCAACCCCATTCTCTTGAACGCTTCCGCTTAGCAATCTACAAGGGTATGTATATGCACTCCCCTCTCTCTCGTTGCTAGTCTCTCCATAGATAGATCTTGGTGACTCGTAGGAAAATTTTGATTTTCTGCTACGTTCCCCAACAGTGGCATCATGAGCTAGGTCTATGCGTAGATTCTTTGCACGAGTAGAACACAAAGTAGTTGTGGGCGTTGATTTTGTTCAATTTGCTTACCGTTACTAGTCTTATCTTGATTCGGCAGCATTGTGGGATGAAGCGGCCGGACCGACCTTACACGTACTCTTACGTGAGACAGGTTCCACCGACTGACATGCACTTGTTGCATAAGGTGGCTAGCGGGTGTCAGTCTCTCCCACTTTAGTCGGATCAGATTCGATGAAAAGGGTCCTTATGAAGGGTAAATAGCAATTGACATATCACGTTGTGGTTTTGCGTAGGTAAGAAACGTTCTTGCTAGAAACCCATAGCAGCCACGTAAAACATGCAAACAACAATTAGAGGACGTCTAACTTGTTTTTGCAGGGTATGCTATGTGATGTGATATGGCCAAAAAGAATGTGATGAATGATATGTGATGTATGAGATTGATCATGTTCTTGTAATAGGAATCACGACTTGCATGCCGATGAGTATGACAACCGGCAGGAGCCATAGGAGTTGTCTTAATTTATTGTATGACCTGCATGTCATTAAACAACGCCATGTAATTACTTTACTTTATTGCTAAACCGTTAGCCATAGTAGTAGAAGTAATAGTTGGTGAGAAAACTTCATGGAGACACGATGATGGAGATCATGATGATGGAGATCATGGTGTCATGCCGGTGACGATGATGATCATGGAGCCCCGAAGATGGAGATCAGAAGGAGCAAAATGATATTGGCCATATCATGTCATTTTGATTGCATGTGATGTTTATCATGTTTATGCATCTTATTTGCTTAGAATGACAGTAGTAAATAAGATGATCCCTCATAATAATTTCAAGAAAGTGTTCCCCCTAACTGTGCACCGTTGCGAAAGTTCGTTATTTCGAAGCACCACGTGATGATCGGGTTTGATAGATTCTAACATTCACATACAATTTGTGTAAGCCAGATTTACACACGCGAAACACTTATGTTGACTTGACAAGCCTAGCATGTACAGACATGGCCTCGGAACATAAGAGACCGAAAGGTCGAAAATGAGCCGTATAGTGGATACGATCAACATGAAGATGTTCACCGATGATGACTAGTCCGTCTCACGTGATGATTGGACACGGCCTAGTTGACTCGGATCGTGTAACCACTTAGATGACTAGAGGGATGTCTATATGAGTGGGAGTTCATAAGATGAACTTAATTATCCTAAACATAGTCAAAAGGTTTTTGCAAATTATGTCGTAGCTCACGCTTTAGTTCTACTGTTTTAGATATGTTCCTAGAGAAAATTTAGTTGAAAGTTGATAGTAGCAATTATGCGGACTGGGTCCATAAACTGAGTATTGTCCTCGTTGCTTCGTAGAAGGCTTATGTCCTTAATGCACTGCTCGGTGTGCTGAACCTCGAACATCGTCTGTGGATGTTGCGAACATTTGACATACACGTTTTGATAACTACGTGATAGTTCAGTTAAACGGTTTAGAGTTGAGGCACCAAAGACGATTTCGAAACATCGCGGAACATACGAGATGTTTCGAGGGCTGAAATTGGGATTTTAGGCTCGTGCGCATGTCAAGAGGTATAAGACCTCTGACGATTTTCTTAGCCTGCAAACTAAGGGAGAAAAGCTCAATCGTTGAGCTTGTGCTCAGATTGTCTGAGTACAACAATCACTTGAATCGAGTGGGAGTTGATCTTCCAGATGAGATAGTGATGTTTCTCCAAAGTCATTGCCACCAAGCTGCTAGAGCTTCGTGATGAACTATAACATATCAGGGATAGATATGATGATCCTTGAGATATTCGCGATGCTTGACACCGCGAAAGTAGAAATCAAGAAGGAGCATCAATTGTTGATGGTTGGTGAAACCACTAGTTTCAAGAAGGGCAAGGGCAAGAAGGGATACTTCATGAAACGGCAAATCAGCTGCTGCTCCAGTGAAGAAACCCAAGGTTGAACCCAAACCCGAGACTACGTGCTTCTGTGATAAGGGGAACAACCACTGAAGCAGAATTACCCTAGATACTTAGTAGATGAGAAGGCTGGCAAGGTCGATAGAAGTATATTGGATATACATTATGTTAATGTGTACTTCGCTAGTACTCCTAGTAGCACCAGGGTATTAGATACCGGCTCGGTTGCTAAGTGTTAGTAACTCGAAATAAAAGCTACGGAATAAACGGACACTAGCTAAAGGTGAGCTGACGATATGTGTTGGAAGTGTTTCCAAGGTTGATGTGATCAAGCATCGCACGCTCCCTCTATCATCGAGATTGGTGTTAAACCTAAATAATTGTCATTTGGTGTTTGCGTTGAGCATAGACATGATTGGATTATGTCTATCGCAATATGGTTATTCATTTAAGGAGAATAATGGTTACTCTGTTTATTTGAATAATACCTTCAATGGTCTTGCACCTAAAATGAATGGTTTATTGAATCTCGATCATAGTGATACACATGTTCATGCCAAAAGATATAAGATAATAATGATAGTACCACCTACTTGTGGCACTGCCATGTAAGTCATATTGGTATAAAACGCATGAAGAAGCTCCATGTTGATGGATCTTTGGACTCACTCATTTTTGAAAAGTTTGAGACATGCGAACCATGTCTATTGGTGTATATGCATGAAGAAACTCCATGCGAATGGACCGTTTGGATTCACTTGATTTTGAATCACTTGAGACATGCAAATCATACCACATGGGCAAGATGACTGAAAGCCTCGTTTTCAATAAAATGGAACAAGAAAGCAACTTGTTGGAAGTAATACATTTTGATGTGTGCAGTCCAATGAGTGCTGAGGCACGCAGTGGATATCATTATGTTCTTACTTCATGGATAATTTGAGTAGATACTGAGTACATTTACTTGATGAAACACAAGTCTGAATTATTGAATGGTTCAAGTAATTTCAGAGTGAAGTTGAAGGTCATCGTGACAAGAGGATAAAATGTCTATGATATGATCATAGAGATGAGTATCTGAGTTACGAGCTTTGGCACGCAATAAGACATTGTGGAAATTGTTTCACAATTAATACCGCCTGGAACACCATAGTGTGATGGTGTGTCCGAACATCCTAGTTGCATCCTATTGGATATGGTGCGTACCATGATGTCTCTTATCGAATTACCACTATTGTTCATGGGTTAGGCATTAGAGACAACCACACTCACTTTAATAGGGCACCACGTAATTCCGTTGAGACGACACCGTTTGAACTATGGTTTGGAGAAACCTAAGTTGTCGTTTCTTAAAAGTTTGGGGCTACGACGCTTATGTGGAAAAGTTTCAGGTTGATAAGCTCGAACCCAAAGCGGATAAAATGCATCTTCATAGGACACCCAAAACAGTTGGGTATACCTCCTAATTCAGATCCGAAAGCAATAGGGATTGTTTCTTGAATCAGGTCCTTTCTCGAGGAAAAGTTTGTCTTGAAAGAATTGAGTGGGAGGATGGTGGAGACTTGATGAGGTTAATGAGCCATCACTTCAACCAGTGTGTAGCAGGGCACAGGAAGTTGTTCATGTGGCACCTACACCAATTGAAGTGGAAGCTGATGATAGTGATCATGATGCTTCGGATCAAGTCACTACCGAACCTCGTAGGTCGACAAGGACGCGTGCTATTTCATAGTAGTATGCAATCCTGTTTTAGAGGTCATGTTGCTAGACAACAATGAACCTACAAGCTATGGAGAAGCAATGGTGGGCCCGGATTCCGATAAATGGCTCGAGGCCATAAAGTCTGAGAGAGGATCCATGTATGAAAACAAAGTGTAGACTTTGGCAGAACTACTTGATGGTCGTAAGACTATTGGGTACAGATGGATTTTAAAAGGAAGACGGACAATGATGGTAAGTATCACCATTAAGAAAGCTCGACTTGTCATCAAAGATGTTTTCCGACAAGTTCAAGGAGTTGACTACGGTGAGGCTTTCTCACTCGTAGTGATGCTAAGAGTCTGTTGGAATTGGATTAGTAGTTACTGCATTATTTATGAAATCTTGTAGATAGGATGTCAAAACATTGTTTCCTCGACAATTTTCTTGAGGAAAGGTTGTATGTGATACAACCAGAAGGTTTTGACAATCCTGAAAGACGCTAACAAGTATGCAAAGCTCCAGCAATCCTTTTAAGGACTGGAGTAAGCATCTCGGAGTTGGAATGTACGCTTTGATGAGATGATCAAAGATTTTGGGTTTATACAAAGTTTATGAGAAACTTGTATTTCCAAAGAAGTGAGTGGGAGCACTATAGAATTTCTGATGAGTATATGTTGTTGACATATTGTTGATCAGAAATGATGTAGAATTTCTGGAAAGCACATAGGGTTATTTGAAAAGTGTTTTTCAATAGAAAACCTGGATTAAGGGTCTTGAACATTGAGCATCAAGATCTATGAGGATAGATCAAAAATGCTAAATGGTACTTTCAAATGAGCAGATACCTTGACATGATCTTGAAGGTATTCAAGATGGATCAGTCAAAGAAGGAGTTCTTGCCTAAGTTGTAAGGTATGAAGTTAAGACTTAAAGCTCGACCACGGCAGAAGAGAGAGAAAGGACGAAGGTCGTCCCCTATGCTTCAGACGTAGGCTCTATACTATGCTATGTTGTGTACCACACCGGAAGTGTGCCTTGCCATGAGTCAGTCAAGGGGAACAAGAATGATCCAGGAATGGATCATTGGACAGCGGTCAAAATTGTCCTTGGAGTAAATAAGGACATGTTTCTCGATTATGGATGTGATAAAGAGTTCGGCATAAAGGGTTACGTCGATGCAAGCTTTAACACCTATCCGAATGACTCTGAGTAGCAAACCGGATACGTATAGTGGAGCAACCATTTGGAATAGCTCCAAGTGGAGCGTGGAAGCAGCATTTACAATATGACCTAGAGATTTGCGAAGTACATATGGATCTGAATGTTACAGACCCGTTGACTAAAACCTCTCTCACAAGCAAAACATGATCAAACCCCAGAACTCATTGACTCTTAATCACCTGATGATGTGAACTAGTTTAGTGATACTAGTAAACTCTTTGGATATTGGTCACATGGCGATGTGACCTGTGAGTATTAATCACATGGCGATGTGAACTAGATTATTGACTCTAGTGCAAGTGGGAGACTATTGGAAATATGCTCTAGAGGCAATAATAAATTAGTTATTATTATTAGATTTCCTTGTTCATGATAATCATTTATTATCCATGCTATAATTGTATTGATAGGAAACTCAGATACATGTGTGGATACATAGACAACACCATGTCCCTAGTAAGCCTCTAGTTGACTAGCTCGTTGATCAATAGATGGTTAAGGTTTCCTGATCATAGACATTGGATGTCGTTGATAACAGGATCACATCATTAGGAGAATGATGTGATGGACAAGACCCAATCCTAAGCCTAGCACAAAGATCGTGTAGTTCGTATGCTAAAGCTTTTCTAATGTCAAGTATCATTTCCTTAGACCATGAGATTGTGCAACTCCTGGATACCGTAGGAATGCTTTGGGTGTACCAAACGTCACAACGTAACTGGGTGGCTATAAAGGTGCACTACGGGTATCTCCGAAAGTGTCTATTGGGTTGGCACGAATCAAGACTGGGATTTGTCACTCCATGTGACGGAGAGGTATCTCTCGGCCCACTCGGTAGGACATCATCATAATGTGCACAATGTGACCAAGGGGTTGATCACGGGATGATGTGTTATGGAACGAGTAATGAGACTTGCCGATAACGAGATTGAACAAGGTATCGGGATACCGACGATCGAATCTCGGGCAAGTACTATACCGCTAGACAAAGGGAATTGAATATGGGATTGATTGAATCCTCGACATCATGGTTCATCCGATGAGATCATCGTGGAACATGTGGGAGCCAACATGGGTATCCAGATCCCCGAACCCGTAGGGTCTACACAATTAAGGTTCGATGACGCTAGGGTTATAGGGAATAGATATATGTGGTTACCGAATGTTGTTCGGAGTCCTTGATGAGATCCCGGACGTCATGAGGAGTCCTGGAATGGTCCAGAGGTAAAGATTTATATATGGGAAGTCCTGTTTTGGTCACCGGAAAAGTTTCGGGTGCTATCGGTAACGTACCGGGACCACCGGGAGGGTCCCGGTGGTCCACCAGGTGGGGCCACCGGCCCCAGAGGGCTTCATGGGCCAAGTGTGGGAGGGGACTAGCCCCAGGTGGGCTGGTGCGCCCCCCACCAGGGCCCAAGGTGTCTAGGGTTTGGGGAGGGGGCGCCTCCACCTTACTTGGGGGGCAAGTTTCCCCATCTCCCCCCCTTGGCCGCACCCTAGATGGGTTTTGGGGTTGCCGCCACCCCTAGGGAGGGAACCTTAGATGGGGGCGCAGCCCTTCCCCTTCCCCTATATATATTTGCGGTATTGGGGGATGCAAATATACGAGTTACTCTCTTCTTGGCGCAGCCCTACCTCTCTCCCTCCTCGTCTCTTGCGGTGCTTGGCGAAGCCCTGCTGGAGTGCCATGCTCCTCCACCACCACCACGCCGTTGTGCTGCTGCTGGATGGAGTTTTCCCCAACCTCTCCCTCTCTCCTTGCTGGATCAATGCACGGGAGACGTCACCAGGCTGCACGTGTGTTGAACACGGAGGTGCCGTCCGTTCGGCACTTGGATCTTCGGTGGTTTGGACCACGACGAGTACGACTCCCTCAACCCCGTTCTCTTGAACGCTTCCGCTTAGCGATCTACAAGGGTATGTAGATAGACTCCCCTCTCTCTCATTGCTAGTCTCTCCATAGATAGATCTTGGTGACTCGTAGGAAAATTTTGATTTTCTGCTATGTTCCCAACAGGTGGGTCCCAGCAGTCAGAGGGGCGAATCATTTTTTTTGCCCGACGCACTTCCTTTGCGTGCGAAGATGTAGCTGGTGGATCCCAGCAGTCAGGGGGCGAATCGTTTTTTTTGCCCGGACGCACTTCCTTGCGTGCGAAGATGTAGCTGGTGGGTCCTAGCAGTCAGGGGGAAACTTTTTTTCGCGAAATATGGTGGCCCGTCCGATGGGTCCCCGCTGTCAGGTGGAGGAATCATTATTTTCTGCGTAATAAGGAGGAACTTCCTTGCTGCGGACGTGGACCTAGCTGTTAGCCTCTCCACGTACAGTCCACGTCTGTTAGAAGTCGTTCCTTGACCACGTTAACCACGCCGCGCTGAGAGCACCACGGCGGTGGACGACGGCGAGGCCTAGGAAGGGGACGCCTCGGAGCCGGGGAAGACGCAACAGTGGATGCCCACGCAAAGAGGAGTACGAGGGTTCACTGGTTTGGCTGCGGTGTGAGGCTGTTGTTGCCGTAGATTAACAGGGGGTGTGGGTGAGTAGAGGGATGGCCTGGCCAGCGGTGGGAGTAGTAGGGGGCGGTGAGGCCTCCGCAGCATCACATCCGGCCATGGGAGGCAGGAGCACGCGGCACGACCGGCGCTGGTTTGGGCGGCTAGAGCAAAAAGACCAGAGGTTGAAGAAGCACTACAACCGTTGGATGAACATCATACGGTAACAGGAGATAGAATCGTTCATATTGACTAAGTTGACAAAGCCCTCCGTCCCCGTCAGCTTGGTAGGCCCACAAGTCAGCCTCCCAGTATGCTGGGTTCCAGCTTGCAGGGGGAGTATTCATTTTTTTGTGCGTAATAAGGAGGCACTTCCTTGCGTGCGGAGATAGCTGGTGGGTCCGACAAGTCAGCGGGGGGCACATTTTTTTTGTGAAATACAGAGGCCCTTCCGGTGGGTCCCAGATGTCAGGTGGATGAATCATTATTTTGCGCGTAATAAGGAGGCATTTCCTTGTGTGCGGTTGTGGACCCAGCTGTCAGCCTCTCCACGCACAGCCTACTTCCGATGGTGTCGTTCGTTGACCATGTTGACCACGCCGCGCCGAGCGCATCCAAGGTGGTGGACGACGGCGAGGCCCCGGACAGCAACGAGCCGGAGATGGGAAGACGCGGGAGTAGAGTCGCAGACGGAGAGGTGTACGAGGCTTAACTGGTTCTAGTGTGGTGTGGTTCGGCAGTCGGTGGAGAAGAACAGGAGGTGTGGAGGGTTGGAGGGATGGCCTGGCCAATGGTGGAGTAGCGCTTCATAGCGAAGCGTGCTAAGCAGAGCTGCTAGCAGCAGGAGGCGGGAGGTGGTCCCGGCGGTGCCGGAGGAAGAAGACGAGAGATTGAAGATGGATGTCGGCCGTTGGATGTAAATCCAACGACTAACATGTCAGAATCATTTGTTGACTAAATTTACAACGACTTGCGTTGGCTTCGACCTATTGGCCCACATTTCAGCCTCCAAAAATGTGGCACGTATTCAACCCATTTTTTCAGAATTTACAGTCTTCTTTTTGCGCGGTAGAATTTACAGTCAATTTGATCTTTTTTTTGAATTAAAGCCATTAGCTGGGCTGGGTGAACAATTAATGTAGCCTTCATGCGGCCCATTTATTTTATTTCATTAAAAATTACAGGCCTTTTGCACTTTATCTAGATACACGATTTTGCTGGGCTGATTCTAATTATAATGTTGGGTTGGGCCAGCAATGTTATCAAAAAATAAAAATGGGCTGAGCATTTTGTAATAAATATATTTAAATAATAAGTGATATTATCACATTCGTCCTTAAATCTTACCAAGCTTTTGTACACAATCACTAGGATTTTCGTGCAAAAACAATCCAGGATTTTATTTGTTAAGAAATTATTTTTATAAGTTAATAAGATGTGGGATATTGTTTTCTTACATATGTAAGTATCTGTTAAATATATGATGACAATAAAAATAATATATAATAACATATAAAATAATTTAAATATATATAATATAGTTAAAAGGGAAACATAAGTTGTACCTGGCGTTCCTATTCTTATATAGAAAAATAGAACAGACCACTGCGTTTTCTTCAAAAAAATACATAAATTGGGCTGCCAAAAATAAAACCTCGGTTGGGAGGTCCATAGGCCGGTCGATACATGACGGCCCTAAGAAAATACAAACAGGCCCTCCCATCCGAGGTCGTGGGCTGCTCATGTTAAAAATCAAAGCCTAGACGGGGCAGCCCAAAACCACGTCCAACACTTGCCAAAACTCCGTCCCTCATTTTCTCTGTGTTTCGCACACTCAACATTGTGTGGGCATTTTGACTGTGCATCATATGAAGATATGCTATGCATGAATGTTGATCAGCATGATGTTAACTGGCTGGTAGTTCCATTTTCGACCACGAATAAAACTTCCAACATGATGTTAACCCTGTTTGAAAAGGCCGTGTTAATATAAATGCTCTGCCTCTGAAAGTTACAATTTCTTATCTGAAACTGAACTTGCAGTTTTTGTTCTAAAACTGAAACTTGCATTTTCTTCTCGTCTGCACTTTTATACTCCTATGAAACTACATTTTTTAAGTGCTAAAAATAGATCTCTAGAATTCATAAAATTCTTCAAATGCTCAATACTACAAATCTGAAATTCAAAAGACATTCATATCTAAAAGTACTCTCAAAATACACAACACAAAACACAATTCACAACCTGCAAATATGACAACCCTAAGCTCCTCCTGACAATTCACAACCTGCCCGACTATTGGGCTGGGGGGCAGTCCCCTCCTATTCCTCGACGGCAGACAGCCGCCCCGTGAGACGATGTGAACGGCGAGGGAGACGATGGCGGGGAAGCGTCGTCGGGCCAACTGCTTTTCTCCTCTTGCAGTTGGGTTCGGTCGACGAAGACTCCACCGGCTCGCTCTGGCAGGACACCCTCACAAACGACACCCTGTAGATGCTCGATCCTTCAATCTCTGGTGGATGCTCCATCTGGGATCGATACTCCCACCACCGCTCCCTCACGATCGGATTAGGTGAATCTGTTTGCTCCATGGCCTAGAGGAGCAGCTCTATGTACTCCGGCGCGACTCCCTCTGGGAGTATCGCCGCCTTTTCGCTTTGTTGCAGATATTTGGCCATGGATGTCGCCGTCGCTGCTAGTTGGTCCTTGTTGTCAAACTAAGACTGTATCTCCAACATCCTAGCTAGCTTCACGGGGTCGCCGTCTGCGATCCTCACGTATCGGTTGTACTCCTCCATCGATCTACTTCTCCACAACACCTTCACTCGCAGGCGGTGGTTTTTGAATGGAAGAGGAGAGGAGCGGCACTGGTTTTGGATTAGAACGGGAGAGGAGCGACACTGGTTTTGGACTGGAACAGGAGAGGAGGGGCGGTGGTTTTGAAATGGAAGAGGAGAGGAGCGGCGCTGGATTTAGATTGGAACAAGAGAGGAGCGACGGTGGATTTAGATTGGAACAGGAGAAGAGCGGAAGAGCGGCGCTGGTCTTGGAAGTATTTTTTTGTTGTTTTGCGTATTTTGGGTCAAAGTTTGACCACATACTGTATGTGACAAGCAAAATGTGAATGCATGTCACCAAAAATTGTATTGTTTTGTTCGTATCTGAATGTACTTTCAAATTATATTATTTTTGCAACGTATAACATATATTTTATGTGCGAAAATCATGGTCAATTATGACCCAGAATAAAAGGGAGACTAGTTAATGTGGGGTCGCTTTCTTAATTGAAGGGTAAATTGATTTTGATTTTGATCCAGTCACAGCGCGCCGGCCCTCTCGCCCAATCCTAAATCGCTGGCGCACGCTCCTCTCCCTCTTCTCGATTGCAAAACCACCTCCTCTCCTCTCCATCATCTCCATTCCAAAACCACCGTCTCGCATCTCCCTCTTCTGATCTTCTCCATTGCAAAACCACCTCCTCTCCTCTCCATCATATCCATTCCAAAACCACCGTCTCGCCTCTCCCTCTTCTGATCTTGTCCATTGCAAAACCACCTCCTCTCCTCTCCATCATCTCCATTCCAAAACCACCTCCTCTCCTCTCCATCATCTCCATTCCAAAACCATCGTCTCGCCTCTCCCTCTTCTGGTCCTCTCTCCATTGCAAAACCACCTCCTCTCCTCTCCATCATCTCCATTCCAAAACCACCTCCTCTCCTCTCCCTCTTCTCTATTGCAAGACCACCGTCTCTCCTCCCATCTTCCAAAGCTAGCACCGGACCACTCAGAATGACATCTATGGAGAGGATGCAGCAGCGAATCAGGCAGATCGCCGGCGGCGACCAGGCAAAGTTAGCCAGGTTGAAGGAGATCCTTAGTTGGTTTGACAATGAGTGGGAGATTTCGAGGATGGTGCGGGCCATGTGGCAATGCATGCGAAAGAGCAAGATGGCGGCGATGAGGGCGGTGATGTACATGTACTCCTCGGTGGCAGTCACGGCGCAGTCCTCCGAGTTCATCGAGTATCTCCTATGGGCGATGGAGCAGATAGATTCGCCCGAGGCGACAGTCAGGCGGAGGTGGTGGGCGTACAGGTCGAAGGTCGATTACCCAGAGGATAACGAATCGATCGAGTATGGTGTGCCGTTCGTGAGGGTGCAGATCCAGCCGGAGCCACATGAGTATTCGTTCTCCCACTGCAAGAGGAGGCCGGATGGCACGACGTTGCTTCCCCGATGTTCTCCAAGGTTCCCTCGACGCTCGCCTCGTTTCAACGGCGGCGGTAGGGTTTAAGGTAAGCTTCGCACTAACCTAATCTTCCACCTGCTCATGCTTACAATCAGTGTGACAACTAATGAAAATCATGCTTACAATCAGTCTCCGAGTACTATGCCAATCACCCTAAAATAGCTCTGGACCTTTGGGTCAAAGTTGTGACACAGTGTACAAATAAAGAAAAATAGATTGGTGCTTCTTTCAGAAAAGAGTACTCCCTAGAAAACTGCCAATATAAGCTACTAGTATTTGGTTAGAGGATTTGTTGCTGAGAAATATCCGTCCACATAGAGTGCCACACATCCCACTGGTTGTGGTGGATGCCAATGCGTGCATGCAGCATGGTTGGTGTCGGTAATTTTTACTTGGCACACCTCGCACTCTGCATATATGTCGGTTCCATACGTACATTTGTGCAGTTCCACCAAAATGCAGCTGAATAACCCTATTTGCACAGATAATGAAAAAGCGTGATTACATTATAGTGGCACTAGTTGATGAAACACACAAAATAAATAGAAGAAAATATTGTGATAGTATCATAGTATGCCATGCTGCGAGGGCGAGATGGGCCCTGTGACGCGTCATACGGTACGCCTCATACTGGACATCATCCCAAGTCTCCCAGATACACCTTCTGCTAGTGATGAACATCAGTGTAGAGCAGTAGTACAAGGAGGCGCCTTGAGACATTCAAATCTCTGTTTTTGTACATATCAACTAAAATTAAGCACCCCAGTTTGCAGAAACGCTTAAACATTAACAATGGGACTAGTTGATGAAACATACTTTAACAAAGAGAAGCACTTTCTTTATCTACATTGGAAATGAAATGATAGGGATGACACTCGCTCTATTTTAACTGTATTATTACTTCATTTTATCAGTGACACTAGGGTCGAGCAGGTGGCAAACGAGGTGTACCGTGCGTCGCAAGGATGGAGGCCGGGGGTGCTTAGGCTGGGATGCTGAAGCTGGCTCTTTTAGTTACCAACATGGATGATTCAATTCATGGGACCTTTTGGTGCAGTTCACCTAAAATGAAGCAATGTCCCGTGAGCTAGCAGCTTCTTCTTCAATTTTTTTTAAGAAAAGGGCTCCAGCCCCGGTTCCATTTCCATCAGAAAACGAAACCCACAGAGCTTCTTCTTCATTAGTTGCAATAAAATTGAGCAACATCAAGGTTGGTTGTGAAGCTCCTGGAATGCTCAACTATAATTTGGATATCATTTGTGTAGTTCAACTAAGATCGAGCGTGAAATGTATATCTCTGTTTGCACAAAAAAGGTGGAAAGGAGGGTGACTAACAAGTAACAAGTGATGAAACATGCATCAAATGAAAATAAGCATGTTCCTTATCTGAATGGAAATCCTACAAGGACAGTAGCAATTTCTAAAGCAGTGGCATTGCTAGATATTAGTGTGGGCATCAGGATTAACTATGACAACTGTTAAATACGACATTACTTTGGGCACGGGAGAGTAGGCGCACCAGGACAGTTGCATTTCTACCGAAATGAACCAACTTATCTTAATGGGAAATTTTAGCAGGACATGTAAAGAAGTGCCATTTATTCATATTACTGGAGGCATTACATTGAAAACAACATTGGTTTAACGTGTCCTTACTTTTAACAGTGCGACTGCTACATTTTACCAGTGGCATTACATAAGAGTGGCTCGGGGCAACAAACATCAGAACAGGATATCTGGGTTGGTCCCATTTTTGTTTGGTATAGCCACCTTATACTGTGTGAGGCTAGCAAATCTAGTGCTGGACTTACTCTGTTGACTTGTCCCCCAGTCCCCATTTTCTTTCCTTTTTCAACCAATAGATCGGGTTTATATTGAGTTTGTACTGTGTTTCCCTTTATTTCCCTATTAGACCTAGAGACCAGTTGGATAGCCAGTCTCTGCTACTTTTCGTCCCCATTATTTCCTCTTTCGACCAAGTCCTAGATTCAGGTAACAAATCCTCCCCCACCCCCACCCCCTTTCTTCCTTGTTTGAACGAAGTAGTACTAGATTCGAGTGCATGAACTAGTTTTACCTCTTAAACGTAAAAAAATTAGGTGGTTTTCGAACAGCCGATCGATCCTATCTATGAGGGGGCCTGAGAAATAGTAAAAGTTACAAATGCAGTGACGTCAGGAGCTCGGGAAGTAGAGCAAGGCCGGTTTCGAAGGAAGTTATACCTGATGGTCGCCGGGATGTCGCTAGGTGGGCGGCGGGAGGCCGGATCTGCCCACACTACGGCAACGAGGAAGAAGAGGCCGGAGGCCCTCCCTCGCCAGCGGTGCTTGGGAGAGAATGGCAAGGCAGGCTGATCGGGACGCGCTCAGCAGTGGGTAAGAGCCGTCGCCGAGGACGACCGGGTGAACGTTGCACCTTCTCACCTTCCCCGGCGGAGAGGATCCGGCTGGATTTGTGACCAGCGGTGAGCAGAGAGAGAGAGAGAGAGTGTGTGGCCACCGCTGTCGTGTTTAGATCTGGAGAGGCCGAGACGGTGTGAAGAGAGCAACACTAGCAAGCAAGTGCGGAGGCTCCTGCCTATATAGTGGAGTAGTACTTAGTTTTCTTTTGTCTACCGGAGCCGGCTTGACCTCGTCAATGACTGTCGAGAAGTCTTCATGCACGTGGCCCGGAGGCGCAGTTGTCGTCATTTTGATCTGAAGCGCCGGATTATAACATATAACACGAAAAAATGCCACATGACAAGAAATCATAACCTCACTGCCCAAAGGAGACAACATGAATCCCGACGGACAAACTAGACAAGGAACAAAGCTCAAATTAAAGATAAACTCGTAGAAAAGGGGTCCGTTGACAGATGTCTAATTAACATAGCCGGCTTGACCTAGATGGTAGACGAGTAGTCACTGTTCGTGCATGTGCCCCCAATGACTATCCCAACTCAGTTATCGCTGTTTAACCCTCACAGTGATCCGAAGCACATGACACATAATTTTGCGAGATGACAAGAAACCTTTTTTTAGATTTCTCACCACAACTACAACCATGTACAACACAGCCTGCACGATATGTAGACGATAGCCAATCCAGGCATGTCTGCTGGAGTCTGATCACATGCATGGACGAACTGATCTTCCGTGTCTTGCAGGGATCGTCCAGGCACCAACGTAGTACAACACTTCTCTAGTACTATCGCTCGTCTCCCTCTTCTATTAAGTCACCCGACTTGCGGGGCCAGGGAGTGTGCCTATGGTCGATTCTCAATTGCCGTCCCACATGTGTGTGCAAACGCAATATGACGCGCGTTCCATTCGGAGAGCAGCGTGCCAGACCGACTGACCGTCTGGGGTGCGACGCGAATGCGACGTGCGTGTTGTATACTCCGTACATGTGTACCGCCGTTTTCTAGACGCTTTGCTCCATGGCGCAGGCGCAATCCATGGATACAAAATTAGTATACTGTATACTATTTAAAAGTCGAGGGCGGGGCTTTTCCTGCCCGGTAGGCGGCGGGACAGTTCCGCCTAGTCGGTTCGACAGCGACGCAAGAAGACGAGGGAGTAGGCTGCTGCAAACATAGGGATGTGTGATTTGACAGCGAGTTACTGCTGGACAGGTGGGGCCCCGTGATTTGACTTGCCATTATCATTTTAACTGTGGCGCTACGACCGACGTGAGTATCCCGATTCCTGACCACCTCCATACAGGTGCCTCTCCCAATGCTCCACCATGTAGTAGTAGAGGCTGGCTCTTGCATGAGAGCCCACTTCTCCACTTTTTCCTTGCCTCTCTTTCCTCCACATATGCAAAAATGCCATGTAAAGCGCACTATTGTACTTACTTGCTCCTACAGGTGCTTAAGCTTGCCACATAGGCATAAAGTCTGATGTGGCAAGTTAATCAAGAAGAGAGAGACTAGATTCGTGACCCAAGGAAGAAACGGTGCTAAGCGCGTGTACCTAGGTGAAAAGACAATTTTGAGTCTATAGCTAATTAAATGAAGCAAACTTAGCAACACCATTTCATTGGAAGAGGTCATTCCTTGGCAAATGCAATAAATACTAGTACTCCCTGTGTCCCATTATATAAGAACGTTTTTGACACTACACTAGCTAGTGTCAAGAACATTCTTATATTATGGGACGGAGGGAGTATGAAGAAAGAGATAGAGAGGAGTAAAAAATACACTTATAGCCAACCTTGTTGTAGTATGAGTGACTAAGTGATGACTATGTATGACATGCCAACATCAGATAGCCTAACGCACCGTGTTAAATCTCCAAGGGCGCGACCACGCGAGCGACGCGACGGTCGTGGTAGGCGCGACCATGATACGGGCTGCTGGCAGCCCTGGATCTGAGATCAAACGGTCGGATGCTAAGTTGCTGAAAACTTTAAGAATAACCCTCTAGGATAGGATATTCACCCATAGGTCTAGAATCACGCCATGCAACCGTTCGATCTTAGATCCAAGGGCTCTCGGAAGCCCGTATCATGGGAGAATGAAAAGCCACTACCCTGCCATTCGCACGCTGGCAGTTCGCTCCTACTCTTTCTCGCACGTCCTTTAATACTACGGCGGTTCGCTCCTAGTCGTCCCGTCCATTCACATTATGACAGTTCCACTAATCCTAACCCTCCTCCCAAATCCATGGCGTCCCAAATCTCCCCGATCGGCGGTGAGTACAAGGTTAGAACCATCACCGGTGATGAGTTCGACGTCATCTACACCCGTACTTCCGTGACAGTGAAAGGATGCCTTTCTCGCTTCAGACGCATGTTCGAAAACTCACATGATGAGTGGGTCGCTGGGCTAGATGTTGAGTACACCACAGTCATGGAGAAGGATCTAAAGGACAAAGAGAGGAAGAAGCCCGCCATGATCCAGGTTTGCGTAAATAATGTTTGCTTGGTCTACCACATATGCCATGCCGACGTTGAGTGCCAGGATTTTAAGAACTTCCTCGAGGACAAAACAGTCAAATTCGTTCCTGTTGACTTTAAGAACGACAAAGAAGTCTTGCGTCGGATAGGCCTCGTTGTAGGCAACCCCTTCGACCTCCAAAAGAATCGGCTGGTGCCCTCTCGTCAGCCCTCAATGTTGACCCTGGCAGGAGCCATGGTTCATCCTTCGTACTTCAAACTGGAGAAACCTCATTACACGTTTCATCGTCATGCATGGCAGCGGAATGTACTAGATATAGACCACATCCAGTACGCTGCAATGGATGGCTACCTTTGTTTCAATATCTACAAGGGTTGGATGAAGAGCAATATCCAAGTTGGCTGTTCAAGCAAAGAAGTATCGGGCAAGAGGAAGAGGGACAAGGACGAAGTCGAGGACGTGGACGAGGACTCCGAGTAAGGTGGTAGTGTCGTTGCTCATGGCGGTTCTAAACTTCTAATGCAGTGTCTACCGGATTAGTTGCATAGATTAATTTCAGGTGTGGTTAGTTTAATTTGAGGGGTGTGTTGTGCTGAGCCCCCAGCAGAACTATGTTATGTTTCTTCTCGTTACTTTAACTCTTCAGTATGTACATACTAGTACTAGTGTTTCTTTAATAGAATTTAGCACCCCAATTAAGCACGTACTAGCTTTTTTAATAGTACTATATGCATAATTTGGCGACGAGCGCTCTCTATATGTACCACCTTTTTTAAAATTTCAATTTTTGCTCCATGGCGCAATCCATCGATAGTGGAGTACTACTGTACAAAAGTATACATTTTTTAAAAGGCTATCATACTGTTCATCACATATATATAGCCAGTTAAATTCTCAACCTAGAACGACGTGCATGCCATGTAGTAAACCGATCCGGAGGAAGTATAGTAAAAATGAGGTGATTTTACCCAGCGATCGGCGGGGGAGCATGGCATGTCATGCGGTCCCACGTGTCATGATGTACCAAGGCGATGCGTGTGTCCCTCTTGAGGCAAAAGCAATACTAGTACGTGGTTTGAGATGATGTCGAACCGAAGTGTGAAATAATGGTTGCTTCATCCGTCTGGGAAGGTGCGGCATTGTGATTTGACGTCTCATTGCTCATTACTAACACTGGGCCGGTACGAGTGGGGTGCGTCCCCCCTGCTGTTCTGCACTGTTATTTGGTGCTTGACACGTCGACCCGGTTGCACATGAGATGACCCCCACATCCTTTGTCAAAATAAACAACACCCCGATCAATGCATTTCACTCTTCCGTGCAATGGACGGGCACCTTACTTGCTCCTACAGGTGCTTAAGCTTGCCACATAGGCATAAAGTCTGATGTGGCAAGTTAATCAAGAAGAGAGAGACTAGATTCGTGACCCAAGGAAGAAACGGTGCTAAGCGCGTGTACCTAGGTGAAAAGACAATTTTGAGTCTATAGCTAATTAAATGAAGCAAACTTAGCAACACCATTTCATTGGAAGAGGTCACTCCTTGGCAAATGCAATAAATACTAGTACTCCCTGTGTCCCATTATATAAGAATGTTTTTGACACTACACTAGCTAGTGTCAAAAAAGTTCTTATATTATGGGATGGAGGGAGTACGAAGAAAGAGATAGAGAGGAGTAAAAAAATACACTTATAGTCAACCTTGTTGTAGTATGAGTGACTAAGTGATGACTATGTATGACATGCCAACATCAGATAGCCTAACGCACCGTGTTAAATCTCCAAGGGCGCGACCACGCGAGCAACGCGATGGTCGTGGTAGGCGCGACCATGATATGGGCTGCTGGCAGCCCTTGGATCTGAGATCAAACGGTCGCATGCTAAGTTGCTGAAAATTTTAAGAATAACCCTCCAGGATAGGATATTCACCCATAGGTCTAGAATCACGCCATGCAACCGTTCGATCTCAGATCCAAGGGCTCTCAGAAGCCCGTATCATGGGAGAATGAAAAGCCACTACCCTGCCATTCGCACGCTGGCAGTTCGCTCCTACTCTTTCCCGCACGTCCTTTAATACTACGGCGGTTCGCTCCTAGTCGTCCCGTCCATTCACATTACGACAGTTCCACTAATCCTAACCCTCCTCCCAAATCCATGGCGTCCCAAATCTCCCCGATCGGCGGTGAGTACAAGGTTAGAACCATCACCGGTGATGAGTTCGACGTCATCTACACCCGTACTTCCGCGACGGTGAAAGGATGCCTTTCTCGCTTCAGACGCATGTTCGAAAACTCACATGATGAGTGGGTCGCTGGGTTAGATGTTGAGTACACCACAGTCATGGGACGAGAGAAGGATCTAAAGGACAAAGAGAGGAAGAAGCCCCCCGTGATCCAGGTTTGCGTACATAACATTTGCTTGGTCTACCACATATGCCATGCCGACGTTGAGTGCCAGGATTTTAAGAACTTCCTCGAGGACAAAACAGTCAAATTCGCTACTGTAGACTTTAAGAACACCAAAGAAGTCCTGCGTCGGATAGGCTACGTTGTAGGCAACCCCTTCGACCTCCAAAAGAATCGGCTGGTGCCCTCTCGTTAGCCCTCAATGCTGACCCTGGCAGGAGCCATGGTTCATCCTTCGTACTGCAAACTGGAGAAACCTCATTACACGTTTCATCGTCATGCATGGCAGCGGAATGTACTAGATATAGACCACATCCAGTACGCTGCAATGGATGGCTACCTTTGTTTCAATATCTACAAGGGTTGGATGAAGAGCAACAGCCAAGTTGGCGGTTCAAGCAAAGAAGTATCGGCCAAGAGGAAGAGGGACAAGGACGAAGTCGAGGACGTGGACGAGGACTCCGAGTAAGGTGGCAGTGTCGTGCTCATGGCGGTTCTAAACTTCTAATGCAGTGTCTACCGGATTAGTTGCATAGTTTAATTTCAGGTGTGGTTAGTTTAATTTGAGGGGTGTGTTGTGCTGAGCCCCCAGCAGAACTATGTTATGTTTCTTCTCGTTACTTTAACTCTTCAGTATGTACATACTAGTACTAGTATTTCTTTAATAGAATTTAGCACCCCAATTAAGCACGTACTAGCTTTTTTAATAGTACTATATGCATAATTTGGCGATGAGCGCTCTCTATATGTACCACCTTTTTTTAAAATTTCAATTTTTGCACCATGGCGCAATCCATCGATAGTGGAGTACTACTGTACAAAAGTATACATTTTTTAAAAGGCTAGCATACTGTTCATCACATATATATATAGCCAGTTAAATTCTCAACCTAGAACGACATGCATGCCATGTAGTAAACCGATCTAGTGGAAGTATAGTAAAAATGAGGTGATTTTACCCAGCGATCGGCGGGGGAGCATGGCATGTCATGCGGTCCCACGTGTCATGATGTACCAAGGCGATGCATGTGTCCCTCTTGAGGCAAAATCAATACTAGTACGTGGTTTGAGATGATGTCGAACCGAAGTGTGAAATAATGGTTGCTTCATCCGTCTGGGAAGGTGCGACATTGTGATTTGACGTCTCATTGCTCATTACTAACACTGGGCCGGTACGAGTGGGGTGCGTCCCCCCTGCTGTTCTGCACTGTTATTTGGTGCTTGACACGTCGACCCGGTCGCACATGAGATGACCCCCACATCCTTTGTCAAAATAAACAACACCCCGATCAATGCATTTCACTCTTCCATGCAATGGACGGGAACCTTACTTGCTCCTACAGGTGCTTAAGCTTGCCACATAGGCATAAAGTCTGATGTGGCAAGTTAATCAAGAAGAGAGAGACTAGATTCGTGACCCAAGGAAGAAACGGTGCTAAGCACGTGTACCTAGGTGAAAAGACAATTTTGAGTCTATAGCTAATTAAATGAAGCAAACTTAGCAACACCATTTCATTGGAAGAGGTCACTCCTTGGCAAATGCAATAAATACTAGTACTCCCTGTGTCCCATTATATAAGAACGTTTTTGACACTACACTAGCTAGTGTCAAAAACGTTCTTATATTATGGGATAGAGGGACTACGAAGAAAGAGATAGAGAGGAGTAAAAAATACACTTATAGCCAACCTTGTTGTAGTATGAGTGACTAAGTGATGACTATGTATGACATGCCAACATCAGATAGCCTAACGCACCGTGTTAAATCTCCAAGAGCCAGACCACGCGAGCGACGCGACGGTCGTGGTAGGCGCGACCATGATACGGGCTGCTGGCAGCCCTTGGATCTGAGATCAAACGGTCGCATGCTAAGTTGCTGAAAATTTTAAGAATAACCCTCCAGGATAGGATATTCACCCATAGGTCTAGAATCACGCCATGCAACCGTTCGATCTCAGATCCAAGGGCTCTCGGAAGCCCGTATCACGGGAGAATGAAAAGCCACTACCCTGCCATTCGCATGCTGGCAGTTCGCTCCTACTCTTTCCCGCACGTCCTTTAATACTACGGTGGTTCGCTCCTAGTCGTCCCGTCCATTCACATTACGACAGTTCCACTAATCCTAACCCTCCTCCCAAATCCATGGCGTCCCAAATCTCCCCGATCGGCGGTGAGTACAAGGTTAGAACCATCACCGGTGATGAGTTCGACGTCATCTACACCCGTACTTCCGCGACGGTGAAAGGATGCCTTTCTCGCTTCAGACGCATGTTCGAAAACTCACATGATGAGTGGGTCGCTGGGCTAGATGTTGAGTACACCATAGTCATGGGACGAGAGAAGGATCTAAAGGACAAAGAGAGGAAGAAGCCCGCCGTGATCCAGGTTTGCGTACATAATGTTTGCTTGGTCTACCACATATGCCATGCCGATGTTGAGTGCCAGGATTTTAAGAAGTTCCTCGAGGACAAAACAGTCAAATTCGCTACTGTAGACTTTAAGAACGACAAAGAAGTCCTGCGTCGGATTGGCCTCGTTGTAGGCAACCCCTTCAACCTCCAAAAGGATCGGCTGGTGCCCTCTCGTCAGCCCTCAATGCTGACGCTGGCAGGAGCCATGGTTCATCCTTCGTATGGTAAACTGGAGAAACCTCCATACACGTTTCATCGTCATGCATGGTAGCGGAATGTACTAGATATAGACCACATCCAGTATGCTGCAATGGATGGCTACCATTGTTTCAATATCTACAAGGGTTGGATGAAGAGCAACAACCAAGTTGGCGGTTCAAGCAAAGAAGTATCGGCTAAGAGGAAGAGGGACAAGGACGAAGTCGAGGACATGGACGAGGACTCCTAGTAAGGTGGCAGTGTCGTTTCTCATGGTGGTTCTAATGCAGTGTCTACCGGAATAGTTGCAAAATTTAATTTCAGGTGTGCTTAATTTAATTTGAGGGGTGTGTTGTGCTGAGCCCCCAGCAGAACTATGTTATGTTTCTTCTTGTTACTTTAACTCTTCAGTAAGTACATACTAGTATTTCTTACATTTCATCTTTTAGTTGGTATAGTACTACCACTCATTTATTCACATTATATACGTACAATATATATGGCCAACATCATATAGCCAGCAGTTTAGTTGTCAAAGAATTTCAGGGTGCTTAGTTTTGTCAAAGAATTCCAGGGTGCTTAGATTTATTTGAGGGGTGGGTTGTGCTGGAAACCATTATTGTGACTAGCCTTTTTAATAGTACTATATGCATAATTTGGCGGCGAACGCTCTCTATATGTACCATCTTTTTTTTAATTTCATGTTTTGCTCCATGGCGCAATCCATCGATACTACTGTTGTACAAAAGTATACATTTTTTAAAAGGCTAGAGGGCGGGGCAGTCTAGCTTGGTCGGTTTCACAAGAGGCGAGGGCCTTTGTGATTTGACGGCTCATTACTGCTGGAAGGCGGGGCCTTGTGATTTGACTGCTCATATAAATGCGCCGACGACCTGATCGAGGAGGAGCAAAGAACCGTGCGGTATACTCAAGTTTTCCACTGGAGTAGTACTGCGACGGAGGAGCACGAAACACGGAAGCCCAGTGTCATATGGCGATAAAAAATGATCTAATTTGCTAGTCATCTCATTGTTAGAATTGTTCTATTCATTCCCTCAAAAAACAAAAACCATTATTCTATTCATGCCTCGCAGAGAACGTGACACGTGCGGCGAAACACCCGAAGCAAAAGATGAAACACAACAGCAAAAGAAGAAGGAAGATTATCACCCCAAATGATCTAATTCGCCGCGGAGTCATAACTGCTTCTTCATCGCCTCCACGACCTCCATCTCCTGGCGTGTCTCCTCCGCCATCTTCTTCATTCTGTCCATGATGCGGGATTTCTCGACCCGAGCCTTCATCATCTGTTCCACGGCCGCATTACGTACCTTGACAGCAGCCGGGTGCTCGATGCGGAGCTTCGCCAACTCCTCCTTCTGTTCCATGATGAGGGCCTGCAACATCTTCATCGAGGAACTACTATTCTCATGCAGCTTCTTCCAGCCAGCGTTCTTCTCCTTCAACAGGTCGATCTCGTGGCAGAGCTTCACCTTGTCCTCCTGAAGTCGCAGGATTTCGCCGGTCGCCTTCTTCTTCGAGGCAATGCTCTTCTTCAGCAGCATCACCAAGCCGGCGGTCAACTCCCCCTGCTGATTGAGCTCAGCGGGCATGTCGTCGAGGCTCTCCTTCGGAAACTCCGTCAAGCCTTGGATGAACTCCTTCTGCTTATTGAGGTGCTTATTGAGCTGGTCGGGCATGCCATCGAGGGATAACGACTCCAGCTCCGCCGGCTCCGCATGTTCGCCTCCGCGGCTAGGGCGCTCCTGGGAGCCATTGCCTACCCGTGAGAGATCTTTCGAGGTCTCTGCGTGGCGGCAAGCCCTCTTTTTTTCCCGCAGCCTTGGTTGCCGCTCCCTTGTTACGAGTAGTTCTCGACCTAGAGCTCTGCTCACCGGCCATGGCAACGATGGACGAAGAAGAAGCACTTATGAGGAGGAAAGATGGAGTAATTTTTGGTTAGGTAGTTCCCCTTTTTATAACCTAAGTACTAGCACTAGTAGTACTAATACCTGCATAGTGGGAACACGTTCAGGTTTGGTACGTAGTACTAGTAGGTGTGAGCAGGCTATCGAATGTGATGGGAACAAGGTAAGGATTAATTGATGGTTTTGGTTTCGATGCCCGAAACGGCTCCCGATGAGTTTAGTGGAACATAAATTTCAAGTAGACTACACTGCTCAAATGCGTAAATATTATGTTACTGTCAAAAATTGGCACAAAATACGAAGGAGACCAATGGAAGTACTACTAGCAACCCATGATTTAACTACTCGCATGCGCGCAGTGGAGTAATAATGTCTTTCTTCCGCCCTCACGTCCACTCAATTTGCATGCACTGTATTAATTGACCATCAATGAAGTGAACGACTTTACACGCGTCAAATTATCACATGGGGTGGATCTTGGTACAAAATTGTGTCTGCCCGTGTACCCGCGTGTGCGTGCGAGGGAATGTGTGCATGCGTGGCGTGCGTGCACATCTTTGCTTCGTGCATGTACCACCAGTATGGCTCAGGGAGGACGATTGCATTCTTCTGGAACCAGCAGCATGTCACTGTGATCAATCCATGCAAGGAGGTCGCGACAACGCCTCCACATGTGCCACGTGGCTTCATGAACTCTAAGAGAGACACTGTGTAGCGTGCCATTGGTATTCTAATTTACGTGTTTTGCACATACTCGAAGTACTAGTAATTTACACGTGCATTGCACGCATCAGATTTCTCAACCAAATTATGAATAAATACCACACTATAACATGTAAGCTCTTAGTCATATATGCATCATGTAGCCCTTCGTTTAATTCTTATAGTTCATCTCATTCAAAATCAAATTAGTTTTTATAAAAAAGCTAAGAACACGTGAATAGGAAAAACATGGGATTATAGTGGAATGTCGTATTGAATCCTATAGGATTGTACGAGTGTTTGATTGTGCATAGAAAAAATGCAGAATTCTTTCAAAGAGGTTTGAGTGGATGGGATGTTTCCTATGAAATCTAGTGCAAATGAATCATATGAAAAAATTCCTATAGTTTACAATCCTACGAATCAAACAACCATGATAGGAAAAATTCCTAATGATTAGAGTCCTCCAAAATTCCTTTGAGAATCCTTTGAATCAAAGAAGCCCTTAATCTATTTTACGATTCATGGAATTGTGCGTTGTAAAGCATAAAGTAAAAACAAATAATGGCAATTCAACTAGAATTTTTTTTTGGGCAGTTATGATACGGAAGATTCTAGAACAAAAGAGAACCACTGTTGTTTTTAGGTTTGTGCATTATGCTTAAGTTCAACCATGGAGTCTGCTAGATTGTACATGTGGCAAAATCCGGTGGGGGGCTAGAAGATGGTGCGAGGGGCCGAGTGGAGGGAGACTATGAAGGAATGCACAAGTGCGAGATCGATATTTAGAGAGAGGGGGCGAACACGTGCACTGTTGCACGTAGTGGCGGAGCCATGAAAAATAAATGAGCTAGGGGGGCAAGCATTGCTAATCCTTTACGGGGAGGGTCAGTTCATGAAATTAAACCTTTTTAGCAGCAATTGTCTAATGATCACATTCATATTAGCCTTGATATATAGTAATGTTAGGGGGGCAGGGCCCTTACTGCCCCCTGTCTTCGCCATTGTGCACGCATCTGAGAGATGAAGCGGAAGGCATGGATGATGAGAGGGGGACGTTGGATATATAATTAATGTGGGTGTATTAGCTATTTATGTTAATCCTATATAGAGAGGTATAGATTGATCGATGTGGACGTGGGAGAGGTATAGATTGATCGATGTGGACGTGGGAAAGAGGGTGAGACCTCACTAGATATATCGATTGATCAGTTTGTGTGGAAAACTATGAAAGACCTAGCTATATACACACATACATAGAGGAACAATGATCGTCGTGCATGCACGCGTGAGAGATAAAGAATGCCCGGTATGAGGGAGAGGGGGATGTGTGTGGGTGTGTGCCTTCATGGGAGACCGACCTGAAGAAAAAGATTGCATGCGTGCGATAGATAATGCCAACTGGTAGTGTGTGTGCATGCATGCACGAGAGAAAGTTAGTGGTACAATTACAAAGAGAAGACTACTGTGTGGGTGTAAAAGAATAGGTGAGGTCATAATCAATGTAAAGTTGAATTCAAATATTTGAATAAGAGATCCTGATGTTTGAAACCCATGCATGCATGAATATAATAGAGATCTGCACGGTGTGCTTTGGAAACAAGCATGTTGTAATGTATACACATTGAACAAGGTCAGACTGATTTGAATTTGAGATACCGATGGCAGACATCATTTGCCCATGTCGCATCCGTGCATGTAATTGGAGATGATGGGCGGCTTTCGCATCACATATCTATATCTATACCCCTATATATATTATATTATATATATTTTATATTATGAGCGGGTAACTTTAACTTCGAAAGATGGTCATTGGATGAGGCGAATCCGAAGGTCCAAAGATGGCAAATTTGAGCACTATTAGCCATTGGATATCATCTAGATTCCACCAGATTTCGCCACATGTATAATCTAGAAGACTCCATGGTTGAACTTAAGCATAATGCACAAACATCAAAACACAAGAACTTCCTATTTGTTCTAGAATCTTCCGTATCATAATTGCCCAAATGTTTTTCTACATGATTTGCCATTATTTGTTTTTACTTTATGTCTTACAACGCACAATTCCATGAATTCTAAAATAATTAGCTTTCTTATAAAAACTAGATGATTTTGAATGAAATGAACTATAAGAATTAAACGAACATCTACATCATGCATATATGACTCGAAGCTTGCATGCTATAATGTGGTATTTATTCATAATTTGGTTGCCAAATCTCATGCGTCCAATGCACGTGTACCTTACTCTAGTCTAAATGGTGTTTGTGTGTGTGTTGTGCGTGTTGAGGTGCAAATTGTCTTTTTTTTTGGGTACACGTTAAGCTTGTTCTTCTGAAATTTCAAGGCGCGCCTTGTTATGCTGAAAATTGAAGCTAGCATCTCTGTCTATCGTGCTGCGAAACTCCCGCCTCTTCAACCCGTGCCTTGTTAGCCCGAAATATTTAAGATATATCTTTGTCTTGTTGTGCTCCGACAACTCCCTCCATCTCAACCCGCGCCTTGCTATTCCGAAATTACAACGCGCGCGAAAACTCCCACCTCCTGTGAAATCCCGACACGCGAAATGCCCGTGGTACCCCTGAACCGAAAGAACCGCCTCAAATCGGTGGGGGGGTACTTTCGTAACTTACCCCACATTTCGGACAAGCGCGTCTCTAAGCCATGGTTCCCCACTGCCATCCCATCCGCCCACCCATTCGTACACCGAGGCTGTGAAAACCCGCGACGAAACCCCACACCCTGCTCCGTCCGCCACCCAGCCGGAGCTTCTTCCCCGACGACGTCGTTCACACCAACACCTCGACGTCCCTCATCCACCGTACCGGATGAGGATCCGTCGTCGATCTCATCGTCCCGCCGGTTTAGCCACCCCGTCCTCCACCTCCAAGGAGCTGCCCCGATGTTCCCCTCATCTTTCGCGCCACCTCCATTCCCACACCGACGTCTTCACCTGCACCACTGGAAGAGCATCATCATCACCGTTTCCTCGGATGAAGCTGCGGCCTAATCGGCGCCACCAAAGAGGTTGTACACTAATCGCCACATTTTCTTCTTGATTCGATCTCACAGTGCTGCCGGCGCTCGGTCCCGAGCCGACACAGCGCGGCTCCATCCACGGCGGCGTCGCTGGCCACTTCCTCCATGGCGTCGCTCCCTCGGCGGCGACGTCCACATCAGTAGGAGCTGCTGCTGCTTTAGCTCTCGCTCGCGATGCTGCTCTGCTCTTGCTCTCGGTCCCCTACCTGGTCTGCTCTTGCTATTGCTCTTGCTCTTGCTGCTGCTCTCGCTCTTGCTCTTGCTTGAGATGCTGCTCCAATTTGGCTACACTTCAGTCGACTGAATCGACTTTTGGGTCCGTCGACTTCCAAGGGGTGGGCTCACCAGGGTGAAGGAAGAACCAGCCGCAGCGGGGAGGGGGGATCGCCGGAGAGGTACCCCACTATATATCTTAGGGTTCAGGATGGGGGCGGTGGTCGCCGGCGATGGCGGGGCGGTGGCGTGGGGATCGCCGGAGAAAAAGCTTGGCACGGGGGGG
>NC_041393.1:579203283-579273453 GCF_002162155.2 Triticum dicoccoides
CCTAGAGGGATGGCCGGGGCGGCGGTGGACCGGCGGTGGGGAGTGTTTTCGGGGCGGGCGGGGCGGTGCACCGCCGGCCGCGGGCGGCGGGGGGCTGCTGTTTGGTCAGTGGTGGCTGGCGGCTCAGGGGGGGGTGGAGGTTGAAGATGAACCGCAGGCCCTTGATTTTGTATCCAACGGCTGCAAAATCGACTGACCAGAGATGAAAAAGTCAGTCGACCGACGTGTAGCCTCACCTTGCTAGTGCATTCAATTTCGACAGCAAAATTCAGTTTCGACAGTTAGGTTCAGTTTCGACAGTTAAGTTCAGTTTCGACAGTTAAGTTCAGAGATGAGCGGCGATGTATTTTACATCTAGCACTTTGTGGTTATGTATTTTATGTCATGTATTGGAGATGCTATTAGAATTCCACTCAGGTTAACGTTGTTCGTTGTCTCTCTTGTCCTGCTTTAGCCTCGGGGTCGTACAACTCATCGGAGCTGCTCCAACGACGAAACCCTCCATCACAGCGGAGCAGTACCTCGGGCTCCATCTCCAGACGCCTAAGATCTTCTTCCCCTCCTCCGACAGCAAAGTCAACCAGAGCATCCTCACCGGCCAACCCAATCACACTGAGATCGACATGGCTTCGCCAAAGAGGTTGTACACTTGTTGCATCTCTTTTCTATTCATCAAGCACAAGACTAAGAGATAGTAGCATAATAGCATTATAACCGTACATTTTCTTGTGGTTTGACTTAATCTCACCATGCTTTTTTGCATCCTGTGATCTTCCAATTGTTGTGAATCAAACACCCAGATTGGCAGAAATCCTGTGTTTTTAAATTCTTTATTTTGCACGTGCATTCCTATCCTATTCCTGTCTATTTCCTATCCCTGCATTGTTAGAATCCTCAAATTCAAACAAGCCCGTACTCAATTACTTCTGTTACAGATATGTGTCAAAGAAAACCTTGTGTGGTTTGTCCTGCTCCTGCGGCGCTGTGTTCCACCCCAGCTCAGCTGCTCCAATGACGGAAGGGTTCACCACAGCAGGGATCCGCTCTCCAGACTGTCTTTCGCTGCCTCAGATCTTCTTCCCCGCCGCCGGCAGCCACGACAACTGCATTACCATCATCAACTGAGCAGATGACCTTGAGGACTACACGGGTCCGCAAGAGAGGTCGCACTCTTCCGTGTCTGCTTACGTTATGCATCACTTAATATGATGACATGCTACATTATCGTCGTTTTCACCTATTATACTCCGAGTCAGGTCCAAACTAATGCTGAAACTTGAGTTTTTAAATGGTTGTGGGGTACATATTGGGGCAGCAATTAGTACTATCTGTCTACTATCTGGTTAATATCCGGTGTCTACTAGGAGTTTCATGTTGGGTGCAAACAAACATTCAAGGAGCCATTATCTGTATTTTTTAACTAAAGCTATTATCTGCCTGCTATCATTGGTTTTGGGTCTATCCACAGTTTGCTACTATCACTCTGGATTTGTGCATGCACTCCTTACATAATCTCACTATGTTTTATTCCTATGCATGCCAGTTATTGTACACAATGGAACTGATCATGTAGAGCAAAAGAGACGAGCCTTGCGTGGCAATAAAATTTCATGCAGACGTCGTTCCATGGTGGGCGCAAAGGCAGCCCCCCCTCCACCCATTTCGGATCATAATCAAGAGGAAGATAACTGTTCTGAGGGGGATTCAGAAGGAGAAGACCACTCCTATTTACCCCATGAGGTCTTCGCTCTAACTTGGCATGCTGATGTTGGTAATATCATGCATATGGTGCCTTGCATTGCTTACTGTATACATTAAAGATGTCATCTGCTTAGTTTAGACATGCTTTGTGTCAATGCCATCTATTTTGTTTCTTTATCGTATATGTGAATCATGCAATGCCATCTTGTCTAGCTAGGCATCATATATGTGAACTTTGCAATGCCACCCTGGTTAGCCAGTCATCTTATATGTGAATTATATCATGCCATCATTTCTTTTATTATGTGTTAAATTTGTCAACAATTTTAGTACATTCAATTACTCTTTCTGTGCATCAGCCATTCGACATGGTCATGGAAAAATCTGGAGTGGAAACAAGGTCTTTAGAGCAGACAATGCTATCTGACGAAGCGCGTGTCTTGCTGGTTACCGATAGCTCCTCAGAGGAGGATTCAGAGACAGATGACCAGTCATATTTCCCCCCTGAGGTTCATGCCCTAACTTGGCAGGGTTATGTTACTCATATCGTGCGTATGGTATCTTGCATTGCTATGTCATTTGCTTAGTTTAGACATGCTTTGTGTGAATGCCACCTGTTTAGTGTCTAATTACCATATATGTGAATTATGCAATGCTATCTTGTTGCAAGACATTATATATGTGAATTATGCAATGTTATCTTGTTGCAAGGCATTATGTATGTGAATTATGCAATGCCATGCTGTTTAGGCAAGCATCATATTTGTGAATTATATCATGCCGTCCTTTTTTTGTATTTCTCATTGCTTTTGTCGACAATGTTTGTATATTCAAACGCTCTTCCTGTGCATCATCCATTTGAATTGGTGATGGAGAAATCTGGAGTGAAAACAAGGTCTTCAGAGCAGACAATGCTACCTGCTGAAGCAGATATCTTGCTGGTTACAGATAGCTCTTCAGAGGAGGATTCAGAGGCAGATGAGCAGTCCTATTATCCCCCTGAGGTGTATGCTCAAACTTGGCAGGGTTATATTACTCATATAATGCATATGTTGTATTGCAATGCTTATTTTTTACATCATATACACAATATTGAATGCCATCTCCTTAGTTGACACATCATATATGCAATTGCCCTCTGCTCACTTCCTTAGTATATAAATCATATATTTGAATTATGTCATGCCATGATGTTTACATAGACAGCATGTATCTGAATTATGGCATGCCAACCCATTTTCTAAAGACATAATATAGGTATATCATCTCATCCTGTTTACATAGTCATCATATTTTAAATTATGTCATTCTATCCGTGAATTATATCATGCCATCATGTTTCCATCGACGGCATGTTTGTGATTTATGGCATGCCAACCACTTTAATAGACACATCGTATAGTTATATCATGTCATCCTGTTTACATAGTAATCATATTTTGAAGTATGTCATTCTATCCTGTTTAGTTAGCCATCATACATGTGAAATTGTGTCATGCTATCCTGTTTAATTAGCCATCATATATGTGAAATTATGTCCTGCTATTCTATTTGCTTAGACAACATAAATGTGAATTATTTCATGCCCTATTTTCTTCCCTACTATCCATTGCACCTGTCTATCTTATAATGTCTGTACATTCAATTACTTTTCTTGTTTATCAGCCATTTCAATTGGAGGGAGTGATGGCAATATCTGTGGGAGTAAAAACACGGTCTTCAGAAAAGATCGTGCTACCTGTCGATGCAGATAGAACCACGGTTGTACTTGCCCAAGAATCAGCCCCACCACACATAACCCACACTCATGCAGATTGTACCCCTACCCAGTTGGACAGAGAACCAGCTACACCCCTTCTAACCCCAACCCCAGCAGATAGACACCCAGTTCCCGTTGACACAGCACCGTCTCCACCATAGAGCACCCAAACACGAGCAGTTAGTAAGGCAACTGCAGTGCCCAAATCACGAGGACCACCACTCCGAACCTGAAGTCAATGCTTAAAGCAGAAGAAGAATTGTTCTCAGGTCAGGTTCCGTAGCTATGGTTCATACTACTTTGCTCTTGCATCACTGTATTTACTGATACCAACCAATTTCAAATTTGAAGGATGCAATTGAAACTCCAATGGCGCAACAGGTATGTTTTGAACATGTTTCTTCAACGTGTTTGGATGTTTGCTGTTGTAACTTGCTCTATGTTGATTTCAGTTTCAATTGAATAAACAGTTATGTTCTCATGCCATTGACATTACAAGTGTTGTTATTGCTGTGTAGTTTCCCACACTTATATTCTGTCTATGCTGCTTTGTCTTAAATAGATATGATTCTAACTGTATCTATCTTGATTTGGCAACATAAACTAGAATGATATAGACCATACAGTGACCATACTACATAGATATATGTTTGTTTCATGCTGTTATCCTATCCACCTTACTACTGAACTGGTTTACCAAAATGAGTTTCATATACTACATTGTAAACCTGAAATGTGTTTGTTTGTTTCCCTTTTAGAATGCGGATAAAATATTGGAGAAGAGTACCCTGTTATGCAATGGTAAAGGAAGTAATGCAGATAAGGTTCAAGATAGTGAGACATCCCTATTGGTCTCCAAGAAAGCTGATAAAAACTATATTGAGGACACTCAGACAACCCCAAAGTCCTGTCTTGATGTAGTGTTCGAGTTACTGGCTACCACTGCTGGCACCAGCTCTTCGAACTCGTTGCCTAAATCAGTTCAGCTTCTTGAGTCTCAACTTCAAGTTGAAAGACATCGATCAGATGTTATGCGACAAGAAGCCGAAGGACTGAGGAAGTCCCTGCAGAATTCAGATGCATACTTTCTGGTGCAACAGCAGGCGCTGGAGGACTTAAGCGCCAAACAAGAGAAAGTTAACAAGCTTGCTAAGCATCTTGCCAGCATTATGGGTACCCAGGACATTGTTTCTTGAGCTCTTCTGAAGTGGTTTCAGTTCTAGACTTGTTTTGCTGCGGCGTTTATATGCTGCTGTGTTCCCTATATTTGCACTGGTGGCGAACTTTGATGCCTAGTGGATGTAATATGTGTAATAGCCGTGATAGCCTAGTGTAAGTTGCTTGCTTATTTATTTCCTTGTTGTCTTGTTTATTTGTTTGCTTGTAGTCAGTGCAGTTCTTTTTCTGCGGTTTGCTAGTGGCTGCAACAACCTATTTTTTAAAACTAGGCCACAATAACCATGGGCTAATATTTACTGTAGTGACACTGCACCTACGGGCCGTAGAAACAGTGGGCCATCTACGGGCCGTATAAACAGTGGGCCTTCCATGGGCTGTAGAAACAATGGGCCTTCTATGAGCCACAGAAACAATGGGCCTTCTACGGGTCGTATCATCAATGGGCCTTATACGGGCAGTATGATCGATTGGCCAAACATGGGCCAATAACAGGCTGCATTATGGCCGTAAACGGGCTAGAGTTGGAATCGTCCATTCATGGGCCGACCATAACGGGCCATCGTTAATAGGTTGTATTTCATGACGCTATGAAAACGGCCCAACGTGTTAACGGACCACAAACGGGCCGACTGTAACCACGGGCTAAATTTGGCCCATAAGCAGAAAATGACAGTAACGGGCCGTAAGTAAACGAATGCTGGAAATGAGCCCAAGAATAAATGGGCTCTAAGAAGGCCGAAAGATAACATGGGCTGGAAATGGCCCAACGGAATAACGGGCCCTTAATGGGTATAAAGTGATACACTGTTCATTACGGGCCAGTTTCACCACGGGCCGTTAATGGGTGTAAAGTAATACACTGTTCATTACGGGCCAGTTTCACCACGGGCCGTTAATAGGCCAAGAGTTACATATGGCCTCATATGGGCCAAAAGACGTCATGGGCCATACATGGGCCAGAAGTGAAAACGGGCTGGAATCATATTGGGTGGCCCAGATGACGCTACTGGGCCTAATTCGGATAGGGCGTAACGGGCCTTGGGTTAACGGGCTGTAAATGGGCTATATGCGAACATGTCGTTAACAGGCTTTACATGGGCCGACCCGCCACCTTTTGACCAAGTCAAATGGGCCGGCCTTTTCACAGGAATGGGCCTCTGTTGGGACGTGCCACGTGTCGACATATCATAGGCGCCTTCTGTCCAATGAGGGGATGACATCTGTCCCAACGGTGAGCCGACACGTGTGTCCTCCAGCCAATGATGATTTTACACGTGGAAAATCCCCATTGGTCGGGGCTGTTAACGGGTTATCAGATCCAAAACCGACCCGATAGCTTAACGGCATTCCTTTACGGTGGATGCCACGTGTCGGTCACCCTTGACGAAAGCACTTCTGTGACGCGTGATTTATCGTCATGGAAGTGGACACTTCCATGATGTTAATTTTGGTAATGTCATGGAACACTTCTACGACAGCACAGGTATGACTATCTTGATTCTGTCATAAATTTGTCATGGATGTACATGCATGACAAAAAACGCGACCTACTGTGACAAACACGTATCATCACGGAAGTGTATTTTTTTTGTAGTGAAGGGGACGACGCGGAGCCGGGGAAGACGCGGCAGTGGAAGTCCGCGCGGAGAGGAGTACGAGGGTTCACTAGTTCGGCTGCGGTGTGAGGCTGCCGTCACCGCAGAATAACAGGGGGTGTGGGTGAGTAGAGGGATGCCCTGGCCAGCGGTGGGAGTAGTAGGGGGTGCTAAGGCCTGCGCGGTAGCACAGCCGGCCACGGGAGGCGGGAGGCGGTCCTGCCGGCGCTGCTTTGGCGGCTGGAGCAAGAAGATCAGAGATTGAAGAAACACGACGGCCATTGGATTGACATCCAACGGTTACGTCTGCTAGAATCGTTTGTTGACGTAGTATATAATAACTAAAAAAATCTTTCATACGCGTCAACTAAACAGGCCCACAAGTCAGACCACTCCCTCTTTTTTTAATAATTTATATATAGCTCATGGCAACTTCTTATGCAATTTATTGCAGTCGTTTTTTTGGTTGGCCAGGGCCAATTTCGCATATTTCTGCGAGTTCCAAACTATTTTTAATACCAAAATGTCGAGCCAGATTTAAAGTACTTTGAAGATATATTTAAATTAGGCTAATGCCCAGTGAAATAGGAATCTGAAAATGTGAAAAAAAAAATCAGAAATTATAAAGTAATTGCCAATTTGTCATCTGTTTTTATATTTACAACCCATTTCATATTACTTTCAAGATTTGCAGGCGTCTTGAAAGAGTTGCAGCCCATCAGGGCGTAGAAAAATAAGTAGGCCTGGATTGGGTATTCTTGAGAAAAAATAAACTGGGCTCATTTTCACAAAGAAAAAATAGCTGGGCTGGTCACATGGTGAACATAAAATATAAGCCTGGACTAGACGGGCCACAGCCCAGTTCAAACCTTGCTCCGTCTCAACAATACCAAACAAAAAAAAACTGCTCGAGTAGCTACGTCCTAGGTGTTAGCCGATCTTGTGCTGTTCTCTTGTCTATTGACTATATACGCTCACAATGTCGTGGGTCCCAGATGTCAGGAAAACACTAGGAGGAAGCATTTTATTTTTCCATACGCTGACGTGGTGGGCCCCTACTGTCATCCTCTCCACGTACTTCTGCCGATTCCTGTTGTTTGTTGACCATGTTGACAACGCGAGAGGGCGGCGCCGCGGCGAGGGCACCAAAGCGCGCAGAGGACATCAGTGTTAACAATTTAGGAGACGGTGGGGCGGTGATGCATGCGCTGAGGCGCAGCCAGCCGTGGGAGGCGGAAGCAGGCGGCCCCGCCGGCGCTGGTTTGGTTTTGGCGGCTGGAGGAAGACAGGACTGAAGAAACACGACAGTCTGTAAAAGCAGCAGGAGTACTTAACAACCTTAACTGAAACCAGCAGGGGCACTTAACAACCAAAGCTGAAAATAGTATGACTACTTATACAGGTTCAACCGTACAAAGCACGCCTCGAACAGTGCTACTTTACCTACAGTTAACCAAGGGTGAGGCCGCCAAGCCCAAGGACAAGGCCCAGGCGCCACCCCGCGCATCCACAACCTTCTGAAAGCGGCTTCATCTCGCAACGTGGTCAATAAACAGGATATTCGCTTTAGAGCCATGGAAAAGCATGAACATAATCTTCTGTCCTATTCTCCAAGATGGACGGGCCTTCATTATTTAAGACCACCCATGAATAAGTATCTTTTCACCTCCAAGGGGAATTGAGTAGGTCGACATAAACATCATGTTGTGACCAAGCGCAAGTCTGACCCGACCATGGTCAGGCATCTGTATAGGAACAATAGAACTCAGCAGTTCCTGTTTCAAGAAGATCACAACTGTAAAACTGTGTATAAGCAATAGTTTATGAACAACATATATAACAGGAAACAGCTCGTACCATAAGTTTCTCGACACAGTTGGACCTGTTCAACGAGTGCAGCAGTGGCACACATATCCCACGTGGCCTTCCAGCATTGAAACGCCCCACAAGGACCTCAAGACGATCAATAAAGTGTAGGAACTTGTGGATGTCGATCTAGTCAACTTCAGTGCCATTAGTAACAGCCGAGTTATTACAGAGTAACAAACAAGCAGACTGCTTAACTCTAAAAAAACCTACACGTGCCACCAATTATAAGAAAATATTAGTTAGAAGTAGCATCTTCGTGAGAGATTCGTTGCTACTTCTAAAGTTAAATTGTGATTAGTTAGACAGAATAGGTGGATTAAGAAGTAATCGAGGCAACAAGCAAGAACCATATACAAAACTAACATGGATGAACAATTGGAATGACGTCGGGGTGGAAGATCGTAGTGAAGATGAGACCATGTTCTGCTATTTCCATCAACATTCGTGCGCCAACTTTCAGTCTGTAACACTTGAGAAAGTTTATCCAAGTTCGGCCATAAAAAAAGTAGCGATCTTCTTGGTTCATGAACCCAACTCGGAAGTAATATCCATGGCTTGTCTTCACTGTGACCATTAAACTAGTGTATTCAGTTATGGCAAGGCCGAGCATCTTCAGTACATGTGTTCTGGCAGAGCAAATAATACACTGCAGGAAAATAAATATGAGAACACAGCATGTTCAAAAAAACCCCACCCTCCCGGATAGAGAAGAGGATTCTAGGAACATACTGTGCGCGTTTCAAAATGCTGTGGTAGGATGAGAAGGAACAAGTGTGGCGTCTCGCCGAAGGCGCAAAAATCTGTAGGGTACTCGCACTTTGGGCATTGCAACTGAAACACACTAGATTCAGTATGAAGAAAAATGCATCAACGGCGGCGGCTGCCATCCTAGGTTTACCTGCGACCAAGGGACTTGGATTTATTGGGGATGGATGAAGAATTAGTACCTGGTTCTCCATGATAAAACCCTATGCAATCTCCGAGCGGGGGTTTTCTCTGAACAAGCAGACGAGGGAGAAGGGGATTCGGGCCCAGTGAAATATTGCCGCTTTGTCCGTCCAGCTTACTGCTAAAGCTGGAAAGGGGGTTGTGATTTGACGGCTCATTGGGCATTACTACGGTGCTACGACCGGGGTGTGTCTACCGTGAAGTTGTGCACTCTAATTTGTGCATATGGCACGTGGACCTCGTTGACGGTTGCCCCACATATCAGCGAAAGGAAGTAGAAAGACAGGAGTAACTATTTACACATAAATATATATTTTGACAGAGAGATACTCCCTCTGTAAAGAAATATACAAATCTTTTATATCACAGGCTCACCTTGCTGAGAAATATACTCCCTCTACAACGCATGGGTATTATGGGGGTTCAGCTTTTTTTATGGGGGTTCAGCTGAGAATATAATACTCAGATAGGCTCACGGTTCTGGACTTTGGGCCGCAGGCCGACCCTGCATGTTTGGGGGACCATGTGTTCTACCTCAGCGCTTTTCATATTGCAAGCGATCGGTACTATGCTGGTTTTAGATGCTGTCGCAAGGCGAATACACAAAATTGAATAAAGCATGGCAGCTGTTGGAATGAAATCGAATGACAGTTCCTAACCAGCAATCAGAGTTGCAATTCTATCAACGATATACCATGTGATAAATAATACTGTCATACTACTTATACACACAGGACACTTGTTTCACCATGCCAGATTATTACATCAAAATCTCTTGGAGGATAGATCAGTTCGGCAGTTGCGTGCTGCTACTGAAGAATTTCAAAGTTGATTTGGACCAGCTCTCCTTGCCGAGAAAGTTCGATTTTGACATCATACCCTACCACAAGATATGATTTAGATTTGAACCTTGACCATCCTTTAGCATCAATCATCATGTGACCATCCTTTGTACTTACGGTATATTGAGCAGGTTCATCCACACCAAGGTTGCGCATGGTAAGAGAAACTTGGCCGCGGTCGCCTGGATTATTGAACGACTCCCTCGTTGCTCTAGGAATTCTCTGTTTGCAAACAAGAAGACATACCCAAATAGTTAGATCAACACAGTGAATCATGTGAAACAACATGGAAAGAAAAAAGAACGAAGCACTTGGGCGGCCAATGCTTACCAAGAAGGTGGACATGTCAGTTTTTGTAAGGACTTTGGTATATGAATTGTGAACTGCAGCCCAGTCTGTTGTCAGTGCAACTGCACGGGCCGGACCAAATGCAAGTGCAAGTGTTGGTGCAGGTGCTGAAGCCGCTGCTGCTGCCGGAGATGGTGCTCCTTGTAGAGCTGGTGCCGGTGTCGATGCCCGATCCTCCGATAGATCAGACTAATCCGCTGACGCGGTCGATTCCCAATTCTCAGCTGGATCAGACTGAGTTGCTGCCGCTGTCAGTGCTAGAGCAAATGTCGGTGCTCGGTCTGTGCGAGACAGCGGCGATCGTGTCTGGTCTGCTATGATCAGCTTTCTAACTTGACTAGGATACGTGACTGTGATCCAGTTTTTTTCTTCATTTCTTTTAAACGCGAGAAGGACTAATTGTGGCATTTTTGTTAAACCAAACTGCAGTTCATCATAGGGATTCAGCTTGTACTCAGACAACAGACTGATCCAGTTTTTTCCAGTAATATAAGTGATGGACAGTGCCTTCGTTACTGACACGACATAAGAAGTGAAACCTGCAAAAATAGCCATCGTAGAGCAAACCAAACGGTTTATTCTGTGATGAATGTCACATGGCAAAACCTGCATCATAAAATTGCAGGAAAAGAAAGAAAACATGACATTAAATCAATAAGATTTAGACAGTAAATCAATAAGATTTACTTGATGTGACACGAGTGAATCCTTACCAGGAAATCACTATGTTGAAGTACTAAACAGAAGATTGATCGTCCAACTACGCGTGGCATGCAGGGGCCCTGCTTATTCCCACAAGCAGGACAGTCCAAAGGTCGTGACAAATCGTATGGACCGAACATCCATGGGACTGGAAATCTTGGTGGGTGCGATAAACCCTGCAATGCATACAGATATTGGAGTGTAACCATAATTGATAAACCGTCCTCACAAAAAATATGATCTTGATACTTCAAAATGTACAGACTGAATTGAGTGGACAGACATTAACATAGACCGTTCTCAGGACTGACCACACACCAAAAGCGGCAGTACTAATAAACAATACATGGTTCACAAACACAAATCAAGTACTAAACAATAGTACTTACTACAGACAAGCAAAGTTACACTAACTAAACTCTGCAGACTATTTCTTGCCACCGACCTACGGGATGAACCCCGCATAACTGACTAGGCCATGGACTTCGTGTGAGATGTCTACATGCACCATCACCATCTTGTCAACCTTGGAGAACCTAACAGAGTGGTCTTTCCACTCATAAACATGATGATGAAGACAGGCCGCATCACATTTGTTGGGAAGCTTTACAAGAACCACACCCTTCATAATTGAAGGCACATCCTGGAAATTGTTTTGGTCAAGTACAGCCTCGAGAACACGCCTGACAACAATGCTACAGGAAAACACTAGTGCAGGACACGTGGTGACAAGGACACAGCAGCTGGATAGTTCAGCAGTAGAACTCATCATTAGGTCTTCCAGTTCACACGGCATGACTTTGAGAACTTCATCTCCACCGCGGACCTATTTCCAATTCAAATAGAAACCATATTTTATTACTACCTCCGTTCAAAAATATAAGATGATTTTCGATATTATACTCCATATATGACTACATATACGCACAGAAATGAGTGAACAAAGACACTAGAACATGTCTTCAAAGGCATGAGAGCAGAGGAATTACATGCAATATCCATAACACAAGTTACTGAGGCAAATATACCCTCTTAAAAGGTAGCAATGATGTTCATAAAGTACTCCCTCCGTCCCAAAATTATTGTCTTTGATTTGTCTAGATACAGATGTATCAAGTCACATTTTAGTATTAGATACATCCGTATCTAGACAAATCTAAGACAAGAAATTTGGGACAGAGGGAGTAGTTGAAAGTAATCTATAAGAAATCAGTGTCAACCTCTTGCATGTTTTGCTCAAAAGAGGAATTTAGAACCGTCATTTGGCACACTAAAATCACATGCAAGATCACCCAGAAAGTTGTACTACCAGTACTAGTACTGCGTGTTAGATGAAAAAACACAATCAAGATGGAGAAATAGATCGTCAACAAGATGTTGGAGAACGTTGCAGAAAATTAAAAATTTTCCTACGGTTTCACCAAGATCCATCTATGAGTTCATCTAAGCAACGAGTCATGGGAGAGAGATTGCATCTACATACCACTTTGTAGATCGCATGCGGAAGCGTTCGAGAGAACGGTGATGATGGAGTCGTACTCGCCGTGATTCAAATCACCGATGACCAAGTGCCGAACGGACAGCACCTCTGCGTTCAACACACGTACGGAGCGGATGACGTCTCCTCCTTCTTGATCCAGCAAGGGGGAAGGAGAGGTTGATGATGATCCAGCAGCACAACGGCGTGGTGGTGGATGCAGCAGAACTCCGGCAGGGCTTCGCCAAGCTGCTGCGGGAGGAGGACGAGGTGTAGCAGGGGAGGGAGGCGCCAAGACACAAGGGTGCGGCTGCCCTCCCCCTTGCCCTCCTTTATATAGGCCCCCAGGGGGGGCACCGTCCTTGGGAGATGCAATCTCCCAAGGGGGCGGCGGCCAGGGGGTGGAGTGCCCCCCAAGGCAAGTGGTGCGCCCCCCCCCCCCCCACCTAGGGTTTCCAACCCTAGGCGCAGGGGGGCCCAAGGGGGCGCACCAGCCCACTAGGGGCTGGTTCCCCTCCCACTTCAGCCCACGGGGCCCTCCAGGATAGGTGGCCCCACCCGGTGGACCCCCGGGACCCTTCCGGTGGTCCCAGTACAATACTGGGTGACCCCGAAACTTTCCCGATGGCCGAAACAGCACTTCCTATATAGTTTTCTTTACCTCCGGACCATTCCGGAACTCCTCGTGATGTCCGGGATCTCATCCGGGACTCCGAACAACATTCGGTTTGCTGCATACTCATATTCATACAACCCTAGCGTCACTGAACCTTAAGTGTGTAGACCCTACGGGCTCGGGAGACATGCAGACATGACCGAGACAGCTCTCCGGTCAATAACCAACAGCGGGATCTGGATACCCATGTTGGCTCCCACATACTCCTCGATGCTCTCATCGGATGAACCACGATATCGAGGGTTTAAGCAACCCCGTATACTATTCCCTTTGTCAGACGGTATGTTACTTGCCCGAGACTCGATCGTCGGTATCCCAATACCTCGTTCAGTCTCGTTACCGGCAAGTCACTTTACTCGTACCGTAATGCATGATTCCGTGACCAGACACTTGGTCACTTTGAGCTCATTATGATGATGCACTACCGAGTGGTCCCAGTGATACCTCTCTGTAACACGGAGTGACAAATCCTAGTCTCGATCCGTGTCAACCCAACAGACACTTTCGAAGATACCTGTAGTGCACCTTTATAGTCACCCAGTTAAGTTGTGACGTTTGGTACACCCAAAGCACTCCTACGGTACCCGGGAGTTACACGATCTCATGGTCTAAGGAAGAGATACTTGACATTGGAAAAGCTCTAGCAAAACGAACTACACGATCTTGTGCTATGCTTAGGAATGGGTCTTGTCCATCACATCATTCTCCTAATGATGTGATCCCATTGTCAATGACATCTAATGTCCATAGTCAGGAAACCATGACTATCTGTTGACCAACGAGCTAGTCAACTAGAGGCTTACTAGGGACGTATTGTGTCTATGTATTCACACGTGTATTACAATTTCCGGATAATACAATTATAGCATGAATAAAAGACAATTATCATGAACAAGGAAATATAATAATAATCCTTTTATTATTGCCTCTAGGGCATATTTCCAACAGTCTCCCACTTGCACTAGAGTCAATAATCTAGTTACATTGTGATGAATCGAACACCCATAGAGTTCTGGTGTTGACCATGTTTTGCTCGCGAGAGAGGTTTAGTCAACGGAGCTGTGACATTTAGATCCGTATGTACTTTGCAAATCTCTATGTCTCCATCTTGAACATTTTCATGGATGGAGTTGAAACGACGCTTGATGTGCCTGGTCTTCTTGTGAAACCTGGGCTCCTTGGCAAGGGCAATAGCTCCAGTGTTGTCACAGAAGAGTTTGATCGGCCCCGACGCATTGGGTATGACTCCTAGGTCGGTGATGAACTCCTTCACCCATATTGCTTCATGCACTGCCTTCGAGGCTACCATGTACTCCGCTTCACATGTAGATCCCGCCATGACGCTCTGCTTGCAGCTGCACCAGCTTACTGCTCCACCATTCAACATATACACGTATCCGGTTTGTGACTTAGAGTCATCCAGATCTGTGTCGAAGCTAGCATCGACGTAACCCTTTACGGCGAGCTCTTCGTCACCTCCATAAATAAGAAACATGTCCTTTGTCCTTTTCAGGTACTTTAGGATATTCTTGACCGCTGTCCAGTGTTCCTTGCCGGGATTACTTTGGTACCTTCCTACCAAACTTACGGCTAGGTTTACATCAGGTCTGGTACACAACATGGCATACATAATAGATCCTATGGCTGAAGCATAGGGGATGACACTCATCTCTTCTTTATCTTTTGCCGTGGTCGGGCATTGAGCCGAGCTCAATCTCACACCTTGCAGTACAGGCAAGAACCCTTTCTTGGACTGATCCATTTTGAACTTCTTCAAAATCTTATCAAGGTATGTGCTTTGTGAAAGACCTATGAGGCGTCTCGATCTATCCCTATAGATCTTGATGCCTAATATGTAAGCAGCTTCTCCAAGGTCCTTCATTGAAAAACACTTATTCAAGTAGGCCTTAATGCTGTCCAAGAATTCTATATCATTTCCCATCAAAAGTATGTCATCTACATATAATATGAGAAATGCTACAGAGCTCCCACTCACTTTCTTGTAAACGCAGGCTTGTCCATAAGTCTGCATAAACCCAAACGCTTTGATCATCTCATCAAAGCGAATGTTCCAACTTCGAGATGCTTGCACCAGCCCATAAATGGATCGCTGGAGCTTGCATACTTTGTTAGCATTCTTAGGATCGACAAAACCTTTCGGCTGCATCATATACAACTCTTCCTTAAGATAGCCATTAAGGAATGCCGTTTTGACGTCCATCTGCCATATCTCATAATCATAGTATGCGGCAATTGCTAAATTGATATGGACGGACTTAAGCTTCGCTACGAGAGAGAAAGTCTCACCGTAGTCAACCCCTTGAACTTGTCGATAACCCTTAGCAACAAGTCGAGCTTTATAGATGGTGACATTACCATCCGTGTCCGTCTTCTTCTTAAAGATCCATTTGTTTTCTATCGCTCGCCGATCATCGGGCAAGTCAGTCAAAGTCCATACTTTGTTTTCATACATGGATTCTATCTCAGATTGCATGGCTTCTAGCCATTTGTTGGAATCTGGGCCCGCCATCGCTTCTTCATACTTCGAAGGTTCACCGTTGTCTAACAACATGATTTCCAGGACAGGGTTACCATACCACTCTGGTGTGGAACTTGTCCTTGTGGACCTACGAAGTTTAGTAGCAACTTGATCCGAAGTACCTTGATCATCATCATTAATTTCCTCTCCAGTTAGTGTAGGCACCACAGGAACATTTTCCTGAGCTGCACAACTTTTCGGTTCAAGAGGTAGTACTTCATCGAGTTCTACTTTCCTCCCACTTACTCCTTTCGAGAGAAACTCTTTTTCAGAAAGGATCCGTTCTTGGCAACAAAGGTCTTGCCTTCGGATCTAAGGTAGAAGGTATACCCAATGGTTTCTTTGGGGTATCCTATGAAGACGCATTTTTCCGACTTGGGTTCGAGCTTTTCAGGTTGAAGTTTCTTGACATAAGCATCGCATCCCCAAACTTTTAGAAACGACAGCTTAGGTTTCTTCCCAAACCATAATTCATACGGTGTCGTCTCAACGGATTTAGACGGTGCCCTATTTAAAGTGAATGTAGCTGTCTCTAGAGCGTATCCCCAAAATGATAGCGGTAAATCGGTAAGAGACATCATAGATCGCACCATATCCAATAGAGTGCGATTACGATGTTCGGACACACCGTTACGCTGAGGTGTTCCAGGCGGCGTGAGTTGTGAAACGATTCCACATTTTCTTAAGTGTGTACCAAATTCGTGACTTAAATATTCTCCTCCACGATCCGATCGTAGGAATTTTATCTTTCGGTCACGTTGATTCTCTACTTCATTCTGAAATTCCTTGAACTTTTCAAAGGTCTCAGACTTGTGTTTCATCAAGTAGACATACCCATATCTACTCAAGTCATCAGTGAGAGTGAGAACATAACGATATCCTCCGCGAGCTTCAACGCTCATTGGACCACACACATCAGTATGTATGATTTCCAATAAGTTGGTTGCTCGCTCCATTGTTCCGGAGAACGGGGTCTTGGTCATTTTGCCCATGAGGCATGGTTCGCATGTGTCAAATGATTCATAATCGAGAGACTCTAAAAGTCCATCAGTATGGAGCTTCTTCATGCGCTTGACACCAATGTGACCAAGGCAGCAGTGCCACAAGTATGTGGGACTATCGTTATCAACTTTACATCTTTTGGTATTCACACTATGAATATGTGTAACATTGCCTTCGAGATTCATTAAGAATAAACATTGACCATCGGGGCATGACCATAAAACATATCTCTCATATAAATAGAACAACCATTATTCTCAGATTTAAATGAGTAGCCATCTCGCATCAAACGAGATCCAGATACAATGTTCATGCTCAAACTTGGCACTAAATAACAATTATTGAGGTTTAAAACTAATCCCGTAGGTAAATGTAGAGGTAGCGTGCCGATGGCGATCACATCGACCTTGGAACCATTCCCGACGCGCATCGTCACCTCGCCCTTTGCCAGTCTCCGCTTATTCCGCAGCTCCTGCTGTGAGTTACAAATGTGAGCAACGGCACCGGTATCAAATACCCAGGAGTTACTACGAGTACTGGTAAGGTACACATCAATTACATGTATATCAAATATACCTTTAGTGTTGCCGGCCTTCTTGTCTGCTAAGTATTTGGGGCAGTTCCGCTTCCAGTGACCCTTCCCTTTGCAATAAAAGCACTCAGTCTCAGGCTTGGGTCCATTCTTTGACTTCTTCCCGGCAACTGGCTTACTGGGCGCGGCAACATCTTTGTCGTCCTTCTTGAAGTTCTTCTTACCCTTGCCCTTCTTGAACTTAGTGGTCTTATTGACCATCAACACTTGATGTTCTTTCTTGATTTCAACCTCTGCTGACTTCAGCATTGAGAATACTTCAGGAATGGTCTTCACCATCCCTTGCATATTGTAGTTCAACACAAAGCTCTTGTAGCTCGGTGGGAGCGACTGAAGGATTCTGTCAATGACCGCCTCATCCGGGAGGTTGATCTCCAGCTGGGACAGGCGGTTGTGCAACCCAGACATTTTGAGTATGTGCTCACTGACAAAACTGTTTTCCTCCATCTTGCAACTATAGAACTTGTTGGAGACTTCATATCTCTCGACCCGGGCATGTGCTTGGAAAACCATTTTCACCTCCTCGAACATCTCATATGCTCCGTGTTTCTCAAAACGCTTTTGGAGCCCCGGCTCTAAGCTGTAAAGCATGCCGCACTGAACAAGGGAGTAATCATCAGCACGTGATTGCCAAGTGTTCATAACGTCTTGGTTCTCTGGGATGGGTGCTTCACCTAGCGGTGCATCTAGGACATAATCTTTCTTGGCTGCTATGAGGATGATCCTCAGGTTCCGGACCCAGTCCGAATAGTTGCTGCCATCATCTTTCAGCTTGGTTTTCTCTAGGAACGCGTTGAAGTTCATGTTGACATGAGCGTTGGCCATTTGATCTACAAGACATATTTTGCAAAAGTTTTAGACTAAGTTCATGATAATTAAGTTCATCTAATCAAATTATTTAATGAACTCCCACTCAGATTAGACATCCCTCTAGTCATCTAAGTGTTACACGATCCGAGTCGACTAGGTCGTGTCCGATCATCACGTGAGACGGACTAGTCATCATCGGTGAACATCTCCATGTTGATCGTATCTTCCATATGACTCATGTTCGACCTTTCGGTCTCTGTGTTCCGAGGCCATGTCTGTACATGCTAGGCTCGTCAAGTTAACCCTAAGTGTTCTGCATGTGTAAATCTGTCTTACACCCGTTGTATGTGAACATAAGGATCTATCACACCCGATCATCACGTGGTGCTTCGAAACGACGAACTTTAGCAACGGTGCACAGTTAGGGGGAACACTTTCTTGAAATTATTATAAGGGATCATCTTATTTACTACCGCCGTTCTAAGTAAACAAGATGCATAAAACATAATAAACATCACATGCAATTATATAGTAGTGACATGATATGGCCAATATCATATAGCTCCTTTGATCTCCATCTTCGGGGCTCCATGATCATCTTCGTCACCGGCATGACACCATGATCTCCATCATCATGATCTCCATCATTGTGTCTTCATGAAGTTGTCACGCCAACGACTACTTCTACTTCTAAGGCTAACGCGTTTAGCAATAAAGTAAAGTAATTTACATGGCGTTCTTCAATGACACGCAGGTCATACAAAAATAAAGACAACTCCTATGGCTCCTGCCGGTTGTCATACTCATCGACATGCAAGTCGTGATTCCTATTACAAGAACATGATCTCATACATCACAATATATCATTCATCATTCATCACAACTTCTGGCCATATCATATCACATGACAATTGCTGCAAAAACAAGTTAGACGTCCTCTAATTGTTGTTGCATCTTTTACGTGGCTGCAATTGGGTTCTAGCAAGAACGTTTTCTTACCTACGAATAACCACAACGTGATTTTGTCAACTTCTATTTACCCTTCATAAGGACCCTTTTCATCTAATCCGCTCCAACTAAAGTAGGAGAGACAGATACCCGCTAGCCACCTTATGCAACTAGTGCATGTCAGTCGGTGGAACCTGTCTCACGTAAGCGTACGTGTAAGGTCGGTCCGGGCCGCTTCATCCCACAATACCGCTGAAGCAAGAAAAGACTAGTAGCGGCAAGCAAGTTGACAAGATCTACGCCCACAACAAAATTGTGTTCTACTTGTGCAATAGAGAACTACACATAGACCTAGCTCATGATGCCACTGTTGGAGAATGTTGCAGAAAATTAAAATTTTTCCTACGGTTTCACCAAGATCCATCTATGAGTTCATCTAAGCAATGAGTCATGGGAGAGAGATTGCATCTACATACCACTTTGTAGATCGCGCGTGGAAGCGTTCGTGAGAACGGTGATGATGGAGTCGTACTCAACGTGATTCAAATCACCAATGACCAAGTGCCGAACGGACAACACCTCCGCGTTCAACACACGTACAGAGCAGATGACGTCTCCTCCTTCTTGATCCAGCAAGGGGGGAGGAGAGGTTGATGATGATCCAGTAGCACAACGGCGTGGTGGTGGATGCAGCAGAACTCCGGCAGGGCTTCGCCAAGCTGCTGCGGGAGGAGGACGAGGTGTAGCAGGGGAGGGAGGCGCCAAGACACAAGGGTGCGGCTGCCCTCCCCCTTGCCCTCCTTTATATAGGCCCCCAGGGGGGGCACCGTCCTTGGGAGATGCAATCTCCCAAGGGGGCGGCGGCCAGGGGGGTGGAGTGCCCCCCAAGGCAAGTGGTGCGCCCCCCCCCCCCACCTAGGGTTTCCAACCCTAGGCGCAGGGGGGGCCCAAGGGGGCGCACCAGCCCACTAGGGGCTGGTTCCCCTCCCACTTCAGCCCACGGGGCCCTTCGGGATAGGTGGCCCCACCCGGTGGACCCCCGGGACCCTTCCGGTGGTCCCGGTACAATACCAGGTGACCCCGAAACTTTCCCGATGGCCGAAACGGCACTTCCTATATAGTTTTCTTTACCTCCGGACCATTCCGGAACTCCTCGTGACGTCTGGGATCTCATCCAGGACTCCGAACAACATTCGGTTTGCTGCATACTCATATTCATACAACCCTAGCGTCACCGAACCTTAAGTGTGTAGACCCTACGGGTTCGGGAGACATGCAGACATGACCGAGACAGCTCTCCGGTCAATAACCAATAGCGGGATCTGGATACCCATGTTGGCTCCCACATACTCCTCGATGATCTCATTGGATGAACCACGATGTCGAGGGTTCAAGCAACCCCGTATACTATTCCCTTTGTCAGACGGTATGTTACTTGCCCGAGACTCGATCATCGGTATCCCAATACCTCGTTCAGTCTCGTTACCGGCAAGTCACTTTACTCGTACCGTAATGCATGATCCCGTGACCAGACACTTGGTCACTTTGAGCTCATTATGATGATGCACTACCGAGTGGGCCCAGTACCTCTCTGTAACACGGAGTGACAAATCCCAGTCTCGATCTGTGTCAACCCAACTGACACTTTCAGAGATACCTGTAGTGCACCTTTATAGTCACCCAGTTACGTTGTGACGTTTGGTACACCCAAAGCACTCCTACGGTATCCGGGAGTTACACGATCTCATGGTCTAAGGAAGAGATACTTGACATTGGAAAAGCTCTAGCAAAATGAACTACACGATCTTGTGCTATGCTTAGGAATGGGTCTTGTCCATCACATCATTCTCCTAATGATGTGATCCCGTTGTCAATGACATCTAATGTCCATAGTCAGGAAACCATGACTATTTGTTGACCAACAAGCTAGTCAACTAGAGGCTTACTAGGGACGTATTGTGGTCTATGTATTCACATGTGTATTACGATTTCCGGATAATACAATTATAGCATGAATAAAAGACAATTATCATGAACAAGGAAATATAATAATAATCCTTTTATTATTGCCTCTAGGGCATATTTCCAACACAAGAGACATTACCTGGACTTGCTTAATGAGGGATCCCGGAGAGGGGGGCTTGGACAGGGCGATGGCTTTGAGCTTGTCTGTGGTAGTCTCGGCGGGGTGCTTGCACTTCTTCGTACCATGAGCCTCGACGGTTTTGGCCAGAGCCATAGACATCACATCGGCCGGTGCTCCGGCATCCATCCAAGAGAGGAAGGTGAGAGAGAAGAGTGAAAGGAGTAACAAGATGAGGGAGAAGAGAAGCGAGTGGGGGTTTTCTTCAAGAGAAGAAGCTGAGAGAGAAGAGTGAAATGATGGCTGCTTCGTCCGTCCAACTTACTGCTGGAAAGGAGGGGGTTTTGTGATTTGACAGCTCATTAGGCATTACTACGGCGGTTCGATCGGGGTAGTCTACCGTCACTCTACTACGGAGTAATTTAGTGCATGGCTGGTGAACCCAGGTGCTGGCTGTCCCACACGTCGGTGAAAGTGAGTAACTTAGTGCATGGCTGGAGGAGGATCCGCACGGTAGAGCGTGTCCACTGTTTTTCATTCTAAAAAAAATGATTACAGCAAGCGTTTCCACTCTTACGACAGAGGAGTGCGAAACACGACAGCCACTTGAACATACACAGTGCTCCTACTACTAGGCATGTGCAGTGGTTCATACGCCAGTACTACACAATCTTGTTGCTAATGTAGTAAGATATGACGATAACAAATGATGTTGTGCGCATGTTAACTACTCCTATATGTAACATAGTACCGCTTTTTCGACTATCCGGTCGAGAATGAACGGTGAGATCAATGTTAACAGAACTAGGTCCACAGCGCACGGAGAGTACGGTGCTACAATACTCCATGAAACATGAACCATATGAAGCACATCCTATAGTGTTAGACAGGGTGTATGAAGGGTGCACGGGATGGGAGCAAAAGTTCCCTTCTCGACCCACTTTTGGGTGTTTGGCAGAGTACATGAACCATGAAGGGTGCATGAGTCCACACTAGTAGGTTGATAAAAATACACGAAGAGGAAACAACTATATTGAGATGAGAATGCAACCAAACACGCCCACACGCTTTGTGCTACAGTGACTGATCTGCACCACCTGAGTTTGATCCAATGGTCATGTTGCGCCGACACATGGACATGCCCATGCAGAGGGCGCCTAAACACCACCGAAGTCCCTCTGCTTCTCGAGGCGCATGACGTTGGTGATGCAGGGTGCAACCACCCACAGAGCCCACTCCCGGTCGACGGGAGCCAGCTCGTCAAAGACGGCGTCCAATGGCACGAATGGATTCCGATGATGGAGCCTTGAAAGGATTCGCCCGGCAACGGTGACGGCAGCCCGCAACCCCTCCTTGTCTAGCTCAGGCCCCCACCATCACGCGGAGACGGCTCAGCTCCTCGGAGATATAGGTGAAGAAGGAGACCAGGTTAGGAAGTCGCAGCTCGTTGAAGTCGACCGGGTGGTCGAACGGGTTTAGCCCAACGGTCGGCATCGTCGCGCTGGCACGATGGTAGGCATCGCGCAGCCGCAACACGTGCGTGGCAACTTGGTTCACCAAGTGGCTGTGGCGATCCTGGACCTCATCACGATCGGCCCGCTCACACTCCAGCCGGCTCCCCTGACGGCCTATCGTATCTCCCACTTTCTGCAGCAATGCCGCCGACGCCTCGAGCATCTTTGTGGTGGACGCCTGCCGCTTTTGAAGCTCTGTGAACTCCCGCACATAACGGAGGAGCATGGCACTCCTCTCCTCCTTGAGCTCACGGAGCTCCACGTCCTTGGCCCTGAGCTCCGCATCCTTGGCATGGAGCTCCTGTGTCAGGCGCCTCACCTCGGACTCCGTGATCTGCTGCGCTGCCATGGCACCAGGTAGAAGCAATGGGGAGAGGAAGCAAAGGGGGCAAACAGCTGAAAGGCAATGCAATCTACGGGAAGGCGAAGAGAGCCAGCCGAGGAGCGGGGAATCTTTTGGTTTTCACCACGGTAAAACACTAGTCTACGACTTCTCACATCATGGAGCAGTGGGTTTTTACAGGCGGAGTCATCGTGACTAATTGCTGCCGCGCCCGCTCCCGTCAATCAAAAAATTAAAATTCCTACCGCGCCTGCTCCCGTCAATCAAAAAATTAAAAATCCTGCCGCACCCAAACACCATAAAAACGCCATGGTGGACATTTAAATTTACCTGCCGGCAAGTAGATAAAAAATGGGTGAAAAAACAAATGTGGCGGCGGCCTAGCTAATCGGTCGAACTAGCCCAACTAGCTAGCCACCGTGCTTCACTGATGTACTCGGCGAGAAAGGTGGTCTTTCGTGATTTGACGACTCATTTACTAGCTTCGGCGCTATGACCGAGGAGGGAAGAATATATGCGTGCACCACCCGGGAGGACCCCGAAACCGCGCGGTAGGGTGTGCCACGTCTCGGCACGGAGGAAAAATCTGCGTGTAAAAATGTACTATATCAGACGTAGTACCTATGGTTCAACCTCGGGACCCAGCCAGTCGGTCGAAAACACCCCACTAGCCACACAACTTCATCATGCAAACGTGGCACAGTTAGCTCCGTCTCGACCAGCCACAACGTCTCTTGTTCTAGGCGATTCTTCTATTTTCCAAACTTTTTTTAGTTGTAATAACACCACGGCAAGCTAGCGCCGCTCTTCGTGTGTGTCCGTGCAAAGGTTAGACGATGGAGAGAAGAGAGATTGAGATCGCAGACCTGGGACCCACCAGTAAGTGAGACAATGGTCATGCACGTGTAGACGAGGTACTCCCTCTACTCTACTCAATGCAAGTACTATATAAAATCAAGTTATGGGACAAAGCCAACAACCGTTTGTTTTTTCAGGATATCGACTTACGCTTTGTAGTCCAGGTTGCTAGTTCGAATCTCGTCTTTCAGATTTGTTAGTTTTAGGTCCAAATTTGATTAATGACAAGTGGGGCCCCCGTGTGTTGTTTTGATATTTCAGTGTAGGATGGTTTTTTTGAACAAACACTTTGCGCGGTTAGACAAGTAACGGCACGAGTTACACGTATTTTGCAAGTTTACGAACAAGAATGATAGCGGCATAGAATATCACATCCACTCCGCAGCTTAGATACTATGGTGATACGAGTTTTTACACTGTTGGAAGTGAGATCCAATGGCTTGGGAGTAGTCTTTGTGATTATGCGCAATTTCCAAACTCTCCAAAGGTTTTTTTTGCAAATAAAACATTCAGGCCTCGTGTGTGTCGCTGCATCTTCGATCCAACGGCTCCCCGGTGCTCATATTAGGTGCTCCCCGTAGCTTAATTACCCGCTACAGTGATATGAGCATCCAAGTCGTATGATCAGTGATCAGATGGCACATGCATAGTACTTGTACTTTCTGCGCGTTTCCCAAACTCTATCAGCCGTATATTGCAGAAACATTCAAACGTCCTACTGTGGGCCGATAGATCTCAGTGAACTCGTATCACCATAGAATCTACGGTGCGGGAGCACCTCATACTCTCCCGTGCGAGAAAACATAAGGTGCTATCGCGGCTTGTATGCTACGGTGATACAAGCTTGGAGGTCGTTTGATCTGAGATCCAATGGAGCAGTCTTTGTGCTTGTAAGCAGTGGCCGAACTCTTTTGGGGCTTTTCTGCAAAAAAACATTCGAACCACCGAGGAGGTGTTGGGTCACAAATCCAACGCCTCCGAAGAGCTTGTATCACCAAAGCATCTAAGGTGTGGTAGCACATGATATTCTTACATACATGAGAATATGATGTCCTCCTTCATCTTAGATGCTACGGTGATACGAGCTTCGAGGTCGTTGAATACGGGATCAAAGGGCATCTAAGTAGTTTTTGTACAAATTGTGTGCAATTCTCAAACTCATCAATGTTTCCTGCAAAAAAGTTAAGACACATCATGTGAGCTGCTATATCTCAGATCTACAAGCTCCAAGCAACTCGTACCGGCATATATCATCTAAGGTATGGGGGCACATGATATTCTCCTAGGGAGGAGGGGTGGGGCGTGCACAACCAATCGGTGGTTGGGAGGGTGGGGACAAATATAATCTAAACAACCCTAAACAGAGCTCCACAATTTTATCTAAGGTCGAGGGGTTGACCCCCGACAATCATAGCTCCGCCTAAACACAACATTTGCATGTACTGTAGTACTAGACTTAATATTCATGTTTCAGTTTCATGTTCATTTTAAATATTGAACTGAGGACCATGGATGTCTTACATTTTACTCCCTTCGTTCCTAAATATTAGTCTTTTTAGAGGCTTCAAATGGACTGACACATACGGATGTATATAGACATATTTTAGAGTCTAGATTCACTCATTTTCCTCCGTATGTAGTCACTTGTTGAACTCTCTAAAAGACTAATGTTTAGGAATAGAAGGAGTATTTTTGAATTCGTGTCATACATGCATGGGTTGGAAAAATAGATGCACTATACTTATTGGATTGTTGTTGTGTTCGTGCGTGTCTCTCTCTCTCTCTCTCTCTGTGTGTGTGTGTGTGTGTGTGTGTGTGGTCATCTGCTTGATATATACAAAGTTTTCTCACCTCCATATTGTTCATCTTTTAAATTTGAATTTGCATTGGAAAACTTACTAGGGATACCATGAAATGTGAAATCCACGTTGAGATCACTATATCACAAACTCACTCTAATTCAACAACTCGTCATAAATCAATTACCACGTTGAGATTAGGATTTGCAAGGAAAATACAGGTATTGTAATACACATAGATTCGTTCGGAAATTTAAAAGGTTCCTTTCGTATTCTCGAATGGTAGGACCCAACGGCGTACTAGCCAGACCTTGGCTTGTGTTGATCCTAAAAAACGGGCTCATGTCCTTCGGTGGCGTGTGTGGTACGCACATTAGGCAACCCCAACCAGTTGAGCCTCAGTGTTTCAAGTCGAAATATCTGGTGGCCAGAATTCCAGCCCTAGGAAATTCCCCTCATGTCCCCGGTCCATAATGACTACCGATGAACAACGGAGGGATGCTTTAGTAACTAGACAACGTTACCTACCGTGCCAAGCACGGTTCAATTCCCTCGGTCGCTGCTCGTCAAGGTCACCCGTCAACTGCATTGCCTAGTACTACTACTACTACACCAGGATGAGCACAGAATTGAGCCCGTTTGTTCGTGCCTAGTACTTGAGTTAATATATCAGGCAATGCATTGGTATGCAGGGATTATCCTTTTACTCCTTTCCGGTTTATAGGGCTTATCTCAAAATTTTAGTTTTCCCATTTTATAAGTCTCAATTTGGTTGTTCCCCATCACATGTTCAGATTTCAAGGTGCAATAAATCATTACATGCAAGAATTAAGAGAAAATTGACCAATGCATGTACTTTATGCATGCATGCATTGCAATTAATGCATTCGTAAACACAATTTTTGAGGAAAACAAGCGCATTAATTGAGTGGTTTTGTAAACTACAACAATTGTTCCACCACTCACCATCTACCTTGGTTGGTGAGATTTTTGAATTGAGCCCTATAAACCGGAAAGGAGGTTTAACTAAGCAAAATGTTTGACCAAATCCATTCTTAAGAAATACAACATGACAGATGTACGGCTTGAAAATTTATTGCATGATGCAGGTTATGATATTGTTTCGAATCATGGATCTTAAATTTTAGAAAATCCAAAAGTGAGCATAAATTCTTGAAACTAAGCATGGTCACGTGATATGGCACAAATATTACTTCGTAACTTTTTTCTTCAATTCGAGACAAGCTGCTTATGACAAGTTGCACAAATGAAGAGCCAAGGTATTTTGGAACAAAGACCTATCACGTTAAGGCGAACGCTTTCACTATTGAAACCGTGGGCGTTTACGTGCCACCACGAGTCCCCACTTCTCATCGGCAGGTGCCGTCCCAGCAAGCGTGTGAGTCGACGGGAGGCGTGCGAGCAGACCGCTGCGCCGGCTGTCAGGGAGGCATGCGAGCAGACCACTATGCAGACTCACAGGGAGGCGAGCCCTTTGACCAGGCTCCGCCGCCCACCGTCGTCCCAACTGCTCCCACTTTTAATATCGCCGGCACCGTAGTTTAAAATCAACCCCCACTACCCGGTATCGCTACAATCCTCTCTCTTCCTCTCCGATTCTTCTGTCGTCTACCTCCAACTAGCTTGACCTAAATGTACGCCATGCCGCATCACGACGGTCTGCCCTTAGTGTTCCAGTTTCATGAGGAAGACACCCAGCCGGAGTCTCAAGAACATAAGGCGCTTTGGGACGAGCTTGAACTGGCCTTGCGGGAAGACGCCGCGCCTGTCCCCGCTCCCGTTCCGGCTCCCGTCGCCTCGACTGCGCCAGCGCCCATCCCCGTGGCATTGATGGGCTGGGAGCCGCACATTGTCACCGAGCTTGATGCCACGAGGTTCCACGAGGTCCCCGACGACTTTCACGCGCCCGTGCACCTGCGCGTGCACTAACGCGCACACCCGTGCCGGTGCCCGTGCACCTGCCAGCGCATGCGCCTGCGCGTGCACTGACGTGCGCGCCCGTGCTGGTGCACGTGCACACGAATGTCTCCGCCGCGCCGCTGACAGCGCATGTCCTCGCGCGGGTGCCAGTGCCCCCCTCAGTGGCATGGATGGCCGCAGTCGACCGCTTCCTTGCACCAACGCCAGTCGCCTCCTCCCACCAGTTGACTCGCTCCAAAGTCCAGAACATTTTGGCCTTCCTTGAAGCTAGGCCAACGTCCAGGAGTACGCCAACAACGGCGCAAGACGCCGCCGTCACCATCGGTCAGTGGCCCGACGACACACAGAGCACGACAGAGGAGCCGCTTCCCACCGAGAGACGCCCCCGCCGCCGCCGCGTAATCTAAATTTGCCATGAAAAACGTTCGGATTGCCATGCTTAAAATCCGAATGTTTATCATTTCCGTTTATTTTATATCGATCGTCGTATAATTTAAAGTCGGAGTCAGACTGAATGAAATGTATGGTTTGATCGATTGAATGTTCTGCTAGAGCCGTATCAAATTAAATATAAAACGTCATCAAGCCACATGTATTCCTTGTCATCCAACGACCTAGACTGCTTCAATGTCGAGCGCTCAACACGTTTAGTTTGCAGTTAATTTCATGCCAAAAATAGTGCTAATCACATGACAACACACAAATAATATCCTAGTAGTTAATGTCCGCATGCACTTAATATACTTCCAAATTAACGTGCATTGCACGTACACACTGACTAGTGCTGCTAGTACGTCAAACTGGTGTCGTGACTTGTGAACGCGCCCAGATATGGTCAACGGCAACATCGCCCACGAGTTCTTCCTGTTTGCCCGTGCGTCTAAACGCAGAAGGGGAGGAGAGAGAGAGCACACATGGAACCCACCAGTAAGTGAAGGCAAATAATACTAAAAATGATATTACATGTTATCCATTAATTAGGCTGTGGTAATATAAAAACATTATGTGAACAAAGGGGGTACAACAAACATTGCTATTCTACGTATGTTGCCTATTGACGTGCGGCTTGAAGGCCCGGTCGCATGTTCGATCCTCGTCCTTTATTTTTTAATTTGTATATCGGTCCAAATTTGTTTCATGACATGTGGGCTCCTCGGTGTGTAGTTTGTAGCACTTTAATTTGTGGGTCGAAATTTGTTCCATTCCAAGTGGACTATCGGTGTGTAGTTTTGTAGCTTATTTATAATAATTAAAGAGAACAACATAGTTTTTTCAATAATACCATGGTGCGATGTTGAAGGAGAGAAAGGACGTGCGAGAGAGCGATGACCGAGCCAGAGGGAAATCAACTAGGGGAGTTGCGTGGTTTGCAACGGTGTTTGGAGTAGTTGTGGGCCGAATGCTACGAAAATATAATCTAAACCGACCGGAATAAATGCCTACATGAATTAATCCAAGGTTGGAGTGCCCCTCGCAATGTAAATAGCTCCGGCTTTGCAAGGGATGGAGAGGTAGTAGCTTCAACGCGTGGAAGATACGGTGTGAGAAAGCGAGGTCAATCGAGAGACATATAGATAGAGAGACAAAGTGAGTATGGTCCGACATTCATTGAACAAATATATATGCTCCGGAGAGATATTGTCTGATTGAGCTTTTGGTAAGGGTGAGGGCTGTAAGATAGAGCTTGAGAGATGATCCAGTCACGGACGTGTAGATATATTTTGTGCGTGGGAGGAGGCAAGGTCAACCGATCATATAGGGGCCGTGCGATCGAAAGAGTGAGATGGGTTGGAGAGAGTGACCTAGATAGACGTTGTGCGTAAGAGAGTATACAATGTGAATAGGTCAAATTGGGCTCAAACATGGTGATATATCGTTTTTGTCCGAGAAAGAGCGAGGTCAATCGAGACATACAGCATACGGATATATATATATATATATATATATACATAGAGAGAGAGAGAGAGAGAGAGAGAGATTGAGTGAGCGTGGCCCACCATGAGGTCGAAAGAGTGGCGGCGGCTCGGATGGACTGACCTAGATAGACAATCTGTGTGAGAGAGTATAGAGTGTGTCGATCGAGGCCCGAACAGGGAGATATATCATTTGTGTGTGAAAGAAAACGAGGTTAAACGAGACTCAGATAAAGAGAGCGAGATTGAGCGAGTGTGGCCCGCCGTGCGGAAGAAAGAGTGAGACAGTCTCAAGGGAGTGACCTAGATATACAACGTGCGTGCGTGCGCATGAGAGGTTGGGGGGCTAGATAGGCAATGCATGTATTTAGCGCGAGAGGGTGAGAGGGAGAGGGGAGGGGGAGAGAGAGAGAGCTCGGCATGGGGTGCAATGGCGGGTGTGTGAGGTAAATACATTTGGTAAGAGGAGTGGAAAAAGGGGTTGTGTAGTTGAGAGACTTAGAGATCGAAACATGGAGAGAAAGAATGAACGTGTGTTGGAAACCGATAGCTTGCTAAGGTGGTTAGGAGAGGAAGATTGACCGATACAGGAAGTATGTAGCGTTTGTGCGCGCGTGGGGAGGGGGGGCTAAAAACAACATTTGAATGTACATTGTACGAGACTTAATATCGATGTTTCAATTCGGTGTACATTGTAAGATTTGAACCGAGGACCAGGCATACGGGTAATTATTTCCAATTTGTGCCATACTAAGTTTCGAAAAGTTGACATTGACTCAATTTGTTGTGCTATTTTGTAGGTCATATGTTTGAATCCATCCAAAAGTTTTCTCACTACCATGGTGTTCATCATATACATATGAATTTGTATTAAAAAAGTAGCGTGGATACAGTGAAATGCGAAATCCACGTTAGAATTGGAGATCGCTACGTGACACACACTCTAATTCAAATAACTAACTACGTGACACACACTCTAATTCAAATAACTAATTATGTGACACACTCTAATCCACGTTAGCGTGGGTACCGTTTTGATTTTTTTTCAAATAACTCCTCATTAATTAATTTATAGTACTCCCTCTATTCACTTTTATAAGACCTTGAAGACATTTCAGACAATGTGCAAAACAGTTCATTTTAAGTTGTCTGAAACGACTTACAAAAGTGAACGGATGGAGTATCTCGTTTCGAATGACTAATTATTGCAAGGAAAACACGGGCATGGTAATACATACAGATCCGTTTGCAAATTAAAGAAGATTTGTTTCGTTTGCATTCTCAAATGTAGGCGCACCAGGCAGACCAGGGTCCTGTCAGGGTGGACGCTGCTTCGGTGCCTTAAAGGCAACTGCCCTTGGGTGAATGACATGTGGGCCAACCACCTGTTGGGCCCACATGTCATGGACACAAAGGCAGGTGCCTTAAGGCACCGAAGCATAGTCCTATCGGGGTGGTCGCGTGTGTCAGAAGGACGCGTAGCACCCAGCCACCCACCCCCCTCCCCCCAAAAAAAAGGACGTCGACAATATAAGTTCGCGCTTCCACGTTTCGGATTGAAATATCTAGCGGCCCCAATTCCAGCCCTGCAAAATCTCTCTTCTCCACCGTCCCCTTCCGCGCCCAGATTGCTCAAATCCCTAATTCGCCGCCATCCCTCGAATCACCCCTCGTCTCGTCTCTTTCCCCACCATTCCACACCTCTGTGCCAGACGACGACGACGAAGACGACGGTCGCGCTTCACCACCGCACCTGAGCTACCTCATCTACGCCCTCGTCCACCGCACCGGGTGGTCCACTGACAACGTCGGCCGCCACAACCGACGTCCCTCACAGACATCGAGTTCCACCGCATCAGGTGCGCTTCACCGACACCGTCTCCCAGCTCACCGGGGCTACTTCACCGAGCACATCATCGCACCTCCGCCCCCTGAGGCCGTTGGGGCTTCACCAACGGTCTCGTCCACCGCATCGTAGTGCTCCATTGCCACTCAAGATCTGCATCTGTGCGCGGCCACACAACGCCAGCGCATCACCCTCAACGGCTCTGAAGTGACCCGCACTCTACCTAGGTGAGCATGCCCAAACGCCGGCCCGAACTAGGTATCCACACATCACTCCCTTGTGCACTGTTCCGATGATGTTTGGATATCCTTTCATTGCTCTCTTAGCTTACACGCCAATGCAACTCTGACTTTAACTCTTATTTCTTCTGGAGATATCATCTGAAACAAGCAAATCCATTTATAGCGAAGCATGACGGCGCTAGGGGATCCGGTACACATCCTGCACACCCGTATAACCTTGCAAGTATCTGTCCTCCGGTACAACATCAAGATCGATTCCTCTTATTTGATCAACCATTCGCCGTGTCAAAAATGCAGAGGGGGATGCAAGGAGCACAAGTCCTGCACATCCAAGCAAGTGGTAACATGGACTTGTACATGGAATATCCCAAGCGCAAGCAGAGCTGCAGTGAGCCTGTACAACGAGCTAGCGTAAGTCCCTGCATTTCATTTAATTCGTACTGGCATTCGTGTATGATTTGTGTGTAGTGGCTGATCCATGAATTCAAGTTACCAGGGGCGAACATTTAACTTAAAAAATACGAAGGCACTTGCACTCCGGAAATCAACATAACTTGAGAAATGTGAAGCTACATGCACTTTGAAAACCAGTTAATGATCCAAAGTAGTTCAGATTATAAACACTAAATGATGCAAGCACCAAAAAACACAAAATGCAACATGGTGTACAAGGACTACAAACATGGTCTGTACCTGCTTGAATTATTCGTTCTCTGGCTGAAAATAACAAAGTGTAATTGCACGTATAACCAGTGCGCAAACTGCATATCAATATATCTATCCTGCACAAGTATGCCAATAGTTTCAAACAACAGATTAGAAAAGTATTTATGCTATGTTGTCATGATACGGGGACTTTTTGGTAGATGGCCTCGACGTTTCCTCAAGCTATGAAAATGCACTATAATTTGCTTGTCATCAATGCCTGCAAATCTCTGTCTCTCTCAACATAGTAGATCATCATTAGACACTAAATCCTTCAATGAGCTTGCAAAATGCTTACATTAGATCCCTCATTAGACACTATTTGTTCATCACCAGGAGCATGTAAAATGTTTGCATCAAATCCTTCATTAGCAGTCTGCTCATTAGACACTTCAGGCTCAAGAACAACATGAGCTTGTATGTTTGCACCGGAAACTTGATTAGATACATCAGAGTCAGCCAGTTCAGTATTGATTGGGGGAGTTATAAAATAAGTAGAAATTGGTTTCATTTTCTTATAGATTCCCTACATACAAGTAGTTTTACAACACCGTCAGGTTTAACTATTGGCCAGAAATTGAAGAGTTGAATTAGATATAATCATGGATGTGATGTACCTGCTCGTTGCGCATGCTACTCTTGCAAGCTGCGACTGTCCGTTTGCGCAAGCTCGATGCCATGCACGTGCTGCTGCCGCTGCCTCCCACGCAGGCTACACCCAGGGTTGGATCTTCATCTTCTTGTCCTTCCGTTCGCTTGAAGCCCGGCGATCGCCCTCCAACGAGGGCGCGAGAAAGTGATGTGTCGGTCTGTCCAGCGGCGGCTAGGTTAGGAGCAAACCAGACTGGAGGCTGGAGCGAATGAATTGGGATTTTTCCTGCTGTCGATTGATATGGGAGGCGCTTGTATGGGACGCGAGCCTGCTATAGGGCCTGCCTTGCACTTATGTTATTGGCCCATCCAAATTGAAACATTTTTCTTCATTTTTTACATTGCCTGCTCGTGCGTTGGGACGAACAAAACTAGCATGGGCCAACCTGGACGACTCAAACTAGGTGCACACTTTCCAGCCACCTGAGGCGGCCGCCCATACCAGCCCCTATGGTGGCGTCGCCCCTTTTTGCATGTATGATTGGATAGTGAAAAATATTCCAGTGGCGCTTTTGATTTACCCACAGAATGGTTGAATTGCTAGTTTCTATGAACTGAGTTCGCCAATAATGTGAAGGATGCCAGTCTTTTCATCCTATTGTAGATTGCTTAGATCTCGATATGCCAAAAGTAATCGCATGAAATATACAGTAAAAGCCAGTGTGATGTGTTTGGCTACAACTAGACTGACTACACGTCCTCATATAACATATCAAGGACGCACCATCTTACCAGATTAACCATTCAACTAACCCATGCAGTGTGGGAAGAAAGAAGTATTGGGACTGCGTATCCAAGCAGTTGATGCCATGGACTCCTTTGTACAACCTTGTAAGTGAAAAAGAAGTTGCAGTGTGCCTGTACAAAGAACTAGCATAAGTTCAGTTACCTGCTTCTCGGAATTTTAGTTAGCCACTTATTGCAAAATTGTTCAATTACGTTGCTTGGCTTAATTTAGTTTGCTAGTGATTACATAATGGCACAGCCTGTTAATCATATTATAGTCTGCGCCTATCTATGTGTTTGATACTTACTGTTAAGAATTACATGTTTGCCTTAACTTAAATATCTACTTGTTTGTTTAACTGCTTTGCTGCTACAACAGCGGGTTACAATGATGTTGATAACTACTGTACTTTTCAGCATCCAATTGGAACTCTTTAATTCCTTGTTTGTTTAACTGGTTTGCTGTTATAACTCCTAGTTGAGATTTTTTGCTAACTTCAACTTTTCTGAATCCAATCGGAACTTTAATGGCAAAACAGGTTAGCCCAAGATCAAAGAGCGAGGTCCCCATGGACGTTGCATCATCCCACAGCAGTGGCACCGGCCCAATCGTGCATTATGAATTGCCAACTGCTGATGCTCTAGAGGCTAAACTAGTGGTAGAAAGAGATTCTGCTTCTGCACTTAGAGATGAAGTTGACATGTTGAGGAAGCAAACAGCACAATCACAAGCAGTACTCAAGACAACCATTAAATATTTGGTGGATTTCAAAACGAAGCAAGCTGAGACTGACCAGATTGTTAAGGTCCTGAAGGAAAAAAGGAAATTAAATTCCTACTTGGTAAATCATAGGTGAAATGTTCTTACCATAGTTGAATAACCTTTGTGTTGTCTGTTCATGTAATCAATCAAACCATTTGTTTTAGAGATCATGTAATAATTGTTTTTTTTGTTTTTTGGTTTGTAATTTTATTTGAGCACAAGTCTGTATTAATTGATAAGACTCAGAGACATTTCATTTGGATTGCCGTGCCAGACCTACAAATATGCCAATCGGGCTGAATGTGCATTCAGCAATAGTAGTAGTATAGATGGACCATAAGTGGCACGCATCGGAAAGGGCCAAGATGCTGGCTAAAAAAAGGATGTTGTTGTAGCCAAAAAAAGTACAGCGGCCTGGCTTATGTATGTTAGTTGATATTATTGATCCATATACTCTATAAGTGTTTATATGTCTGTTAGTTCTGTACATTCTTGGTTGATTGACTCGGTATTTGAATCTTGATACATCGCTTGTGTACATATCTAAATGGGAGTACACATTATGCTGCGTGTGACATTTGAGTTGGACATGAAGTGTTCCAAATATTCGAATTCACCTTAAACTGGATTCTAGTTTCTGAATTTGAGTATCGGCATTTGTAAACCATATTCATATATGACAGTGGAATACATCTTTGTCGTCCTTTTGAAGATATATAAAAACACATAGAATGATTTATAAAGATTCATATAGGAATACAAAGTGGATTCAAATTTAGTTGCCAGGGTAAACATGGATGCTTATTGTCCCAAAATTCGAAAGAAGCAGCAAAATGTCCACTCCCACGTCGGTTGCCCGAAGCCAAGTGTTTGGGAGATGAAAATTACTGTCTACCCATTACACGGACAATCCATCGGCCCGATTTCCACTGCTCTAAATAGGGGTAGGTTAGTAACTTCAATTAGACATGACACGACCGCCTCTGAGCCCATTCCGACACGGTGGGCGTCAAACATGGGCGGCAAAACACATTTGATTCAAGCTCGTCCGAAAGACCTTTGTTTCTCCCTCCATTCCCCATTCATACACGGTGGGCGGCAAAACAAACTCGACTCGGCCGAAATCGATGTAGGCAAATATTTTCAATAGGGGCAGGTTTGTAACTTCACTCAGACGTGACACAACCGCCCTACCTGTCAGCCCCGTTCATACACCGTGGGTGCCAACCACCCTCTCCTCGCCCGAAATCGCTCTGGGCAAATATTGGCGAGATGCGAGATTACCGTCCTATCCCCAACCGACGAAACGTCCAAATTTTAAATGGGGGCTAAGTTTGTAACTTTACCATATTTCACACAGGCGCGTCCCAAAAACATGGTTCCCCGTACCTCTCCCTCCATTTTCCCATTCATACACCGTTCGCGCTAGAACACCCCATCCCCACACCAGCCTCCATCTGCCACCCCATCCATCGCTGTTGTCCTCCACCACATCCATCGCCACCGTCCTCCACCATGCCGGAGCGCCTACCAAGACCGTGTCGTCCACTGCTAGAGATGGACATTTCTCATCCACGGCGACAGACCAATAGCCTTGCACCGCGTCCTCTCGCTTCATCGGCGCCGTCGTCCTCTTTGCCGGGGCCACTCACACAACCTTCTCTTCCACCAGAACGGGACTTATCCCCCGATGCACCCATCTACCGTCGTAGATCTGCTTCAACGCCATCGACAGCCATCGCACCCCCGATGCCTACACGGCGCCACAAGAGAGGTGGTACTTCATATCTCCTCAACTTTTTGATCTCAACTAGAAAATAGATCTTACTTGGTTACTCTACTTTCTTTTCAGCTCTTAGAATTTAGTTCTTAGTTCGAAGCAAACAATGGATGCTAAATATCATTTCTCCGGTTTGCAGCTTCAAATCTGCCATGGCACAGCCATAATACGGTTTAATTGATCATGCTTAGGGTTTAATTGATCATGTTGGTTCCGTGGTGGTTTCTTTAATAGAAATCGGAGTGGAAACCCTCTTTTGCTAAAAAAATATGCTTAGAGTTTCCCCCTTTTATGATCACTATACGATCAAAATACGTGCTTCGTGTCATAATAACACTGCTCCACCCATCAAGCTAAACAAGCTTAGATGTTCAAATACGAATCTGATATTATTAAAACAGAGTTGTTTAATTGGTCAGCTAAATGTTCCTAAATTAGTTTCGAAAATGCATGTTCGCCGCTCGAGTGTGTATCTCTACAGGGTGCCCACGGTGGGCCGGCCCACCCTGGGATTTTGGGTCGTCCCAGGCCCCGATTCCCCTCTGTTCTGCTGCGCGCTTCTGATCTCTACTCGCCCCTAGCCGCCTGCCTCGCCGGCGACTTGCCGTCCCCGGACGGCATGGCTCTAGGAGGAGACGCCGGACTAATAGGAGGCCAGGAGCCGCTCGCCCAACAGCGTCACCGCTGCCCGGGCGCGCCGCCGTGCCTACCTTCCCTGTCCGCTCAGGGCTCAGGCGTGCAGCACCCACCAAGCCAACCCGATTTATCCTGAGATACGTCCTCAACACTCAGCAACCACTCCTCATCACCCATTTTCTAATTGATTCATTACTCATTAGGCAGGACTGTCATTAGGGTTTGTTGTGTGCTCAGTGCTACCTACACTTAATGGTTCAGATGTATTTCGGTAATCTTTAGTACCTCTAAAGTTCACAGGGTTTTCAAAATTCTGGCCCTCGGAACAGAAACTAGTCATTTTGGATTGTTGGTCGTAGTGACATTGACCCAGATTACTACTGCAAGCCAGGTTTGTTGACAATTTTACTTGTATTTCTTACTCATTCGATATAATATCCAATTATTCACGTCGATTAGTTGCAAACAATAAGTGCTAGACAAACTTCTTCATTCAGATTTTGGACGGTCTCTTACTACAGTTACAATTCTGCATACTTGTCCTAATAAGCTCACAAGTAAATGATTGATTCACTACATCTATGCTTGCCTTGTCATATTTGTTGTCAATATTCTTTTAGGGTGGACCACCCTGTTTCTAAATACTGGAACCGTAGACATGAGTGAATAGTATTTCTCTATGTGATCTCTTCCATCATGCGTGGGTAACGAACACTGCATTGTATAGAAAGAAAGTGTCATTTCCAGCTTTTACATAGGTTTCAATCTTTTACATGGAATACAATCTGCCTACTTGCTTTGTGTCGCACTACCAACACTCCACCCTTGAAGCTAAACATTACGCCACTCATAATTGCTTAGTTTATTTGTTCAAATACGAATTTCATATGATTCTAATGTTCCTACTTCAGTTTTGAAATGTGTGCCTGCCTGTTATAGAGACATAAGGGGTTTGTATTTCTATGTGTGGTCAGGTCAGCACGGTTGGGGAGGTGAACTTTGCATATGCAGGGGTTTATAGGGAGACACTCTCCGAGTTGAATCCGCAATGCATTCCATAGATAATCTGACTACTTTTTATGTTTTCATGAATCTCAGATTCTGAACAACATCATAATGATTATGAGCTTGCGCGCATGAAAAGAATAAAGCAGAACAATGCCATGGCTGTCAAACTTGGCATTAAGGGACTGAAATCAAGTCTGGATGCAATGCAATGCAAACGCTCTCCACCTACAGATTCATGCTCAGAATATGATCCTAACAGTGATTCTGAGCTAGAGGGAGACCTAAGTCAATGTAGCTCCCTAGTGGAGGAGTCGAAGGAAGATGCCATATCTTATTCACCCATCAAGGTACTTGCTGTGACACTCCAAAAAAAAATTTAAAAAAAAGTTTTCAACAAAAACCTTGCTTGGTTTGAAGGTCATTTAAAATCCTTCCTAAAACCTCTCTCTCTCAAAACTTTTCCCCTTGGCAAGGACTTTGATTTTTGTATCTTCTGCACCCCTGGTATTTGGTTATTAAAAACCTTTCTTCTGAGTTTCCCTTCTCAAAAACATTTCTTGGAATTTATTTTCTCTTATAAAAAAACCCTATGGGTTTTGGAGCTACTCTTTTGTTTTGAAACATCCTTGGTTTTACCATGCCTCATGTGGTAAATCCTCCCAAAACCCCTCCCTCCACTTTGGGGCAATCCAAACCTTCTGTCCCAACAAGTTAAATCCATTTTTGGATTTTATTCCATTTATTTTTCTCGCCAAAACAATTCTGTCATTTATTCTAAGCCTAGATGCTTTACAAAGGAAGTACCTGATTTTCTTTGAATTTTGATCTCAAACCAATTCTTCTGGATAGTCCTTAGCACCCACAACCAGGACCCATCAAGATCCACTCTTTCTATTTTCAAAATTTTCAAGTTTCATCCTCTGCAAGTTTGGACCAGATTTGTCAAATTTGGTGAAATTCATATCTCCTCTTCCCCAAAAATTCTACCAAAATTCAGGCAGCCCCTAGATGCAATGAGAGGCCACCCCACCAAAAATCATCTCAAGGAAAATTCCCCACATGCCAAAATCATTTCGTCGAACACTTGGCCGGCACTGTTCCTGTGCACTTTCAGAAAGTTCAGAAAACTCAGAGTTTGCAGTGTCGTTTTTCGTCAGAGAGTTGTCACCGCTCACGCGTGCGCCCAGGCGCGTTGCGCACGGCCCCTTCTCCCTGGCCAGAGCACCGCACGCCCTCTTGGACATACGCAAGTGTCGGTGGCGGCGAGCATTACCAACGCCGGCAGCTTCTGCAGTGGCAGAGCCACCCGTGGCGGCAAACGGAGCCAGCACCGGCTCGCAACGCTGTTCTGCGCCGCCCAAGACTCCCTAACCCTCCGCGTGGCCTCATGCATGCCAGCACACCCCCGCAGCACCGTCGCCGTGGCCCGGCAAGCATAGGGCGCGTCCTCTGCCGCCAACGGGCCCGCGCCGCCCCGTTCCGTCGCAGCCACCCAGGGAGCCTAATCCAAACTTGGTTAGCACCTAATTGGAACCGGTGGACCTCCACGTTGATGCCCAACCCCCTAAGCACCCCGACCAAGCACTGCGCCGTCGTAACCATCGCCGAAGATCCCCGTTCTCGGCCACCGCCTCGGATCGCCTATAAAAAGGAGTCCCGAGCTCGTTCTCGAGCATGCACCACCACTGCACCTCACCAGTACCCTGCCAAGCCACTAGGAGGACCTCGAGGAGGTCTCCTCCCCCAACTCCGGCCGCCCCGATCCACCTCGGCCACCAGCTCGATCCACTCCGGTGAGGCCACCCTCACCGCCCTAACCTTGTCAGTAGCCTCCTCGGGAACCCAGTGACCTAACCCCGGCTTCAATTTGACCTCCGCGGCCCTCCCCGATGAGATCCAACTCCACCCGAGCCGCCGTCCGCCGGAGCAAGGACCATCGTTGACGTGGTCCTCGCCGACGACCACCACCACCACCCACCGACGCGGAAGGACACCCTGAGCACGTAGGTACTCTCCGATCATCCTAACTCATCGTGGATCGCCGCCGGCGACCACCACAGCTCTCGGGCGCCGACGAGCTCTGTTTTCCCCTTTGAAATTTCAAACCTGACGGGTGGTTCCCCTCGTCAGTGATTTCTCTTTTTCGAACCATTTTCTGTTTTTATAAGTTGGCCCCTGGAAACTTTCTGTTTCATTACAAACGAGTCCTTGGACTTAAAACCTTTATAACTTTTAAACAGAAACTGATTTTTGCTTGATTCTTTTTCTGTCATCTTTATTTTTCTGTCTAGTTTTTTGTCATATTTATTTGAAAAATATTTGGAACACTTTTCTATGCACTCGCGGTATTTACGTTAAGTACGTATTTTTCTTATACCGTAGATACCGGAGGAGGTGACGGAGCCGCGAACTTCGCCAAGTTAGACTCCGACTACTCCGAACCAGGCAAGCATGTTTGAACTTTTGATATGATGAGTGGTTGTTGCATGTTTGCATTTAGTAGTTTCATGGCATGTTTATGAGCATTTCGTTAAATGTTATATTTCATGCAAAGATGAGGCAAGTGAGTTTCGGAAATCCATATGTTGTTGGATATAAGTTTGCATGGCCATGTGATGGCATGAGAATGGGTAAGATGGCAGTGTTGTAGCATGCCAGTCTTATGCCAGACCATTTGACTTTAGTATCAACGTGAATCAAGTCACGTTCCCATTCGTTTTCCTTCCTGTACTACCACATGTTTTCCGCAAGGAATATGGCTTAGTAAGTTGCAAACCGCTCTCCTGGTACACACCAAACAGAGAGGCCGTGATGAGGGTTCCATGGCCCTGGATTAAAGCCCGTCATCCGGTCAGGGGGCATGGGTGTTTCCAGTTGGGACCGAGAGGGGGGCACCCCTTAGAGCGCGCGTATAGAAATTTGATCCCATGTTATTCGATGTTGTGACCTCCCCGTCTCAAAGTTTTTCTTGGACGTTGTCTAGGGTGATTCCTGGCATCGTGAGGTGGAATGGGTGTGTACTGGTTAGATGTGTTTCTACCGAAATACCATAAACGGAACTAGTCCTTCGTGACTACGGAAATCTGTTGGCTGTGGGCAATTAGTACAAACTCTGCAAAGTCAAAAATCCTTTGAATCATCTTGTACATGTCCAAGTACTGTGTTCATCTTATCTTGTCAAATTTCAGTCCCAGTGACAAAACTCCGGTGAACCACATGAGTGTTAAGTCCGGTTAAAAGTTTAATCTTGTGGATGGACTAACCTGATATTTACTTTTGATATAAGCCCTTTCTATGATACCGCTCAGACGTCCGACTGTGGCACACTTGTTATTTAATTTTGATGTAAGCCCTTTCTGTGATGTCGCTCAGACGTCCGACTGTGGCACACTTGTTATTTACTTTTGATATAAGCCCTTTCTGTGATGTCGCTTAGACGTCCGACTGTGGCACACTTGTTATTTACTTTGATATAAGCCCTTTCTGCGATGTCGCTCAGACGTCCGACTGTGGCACACTTGTCATTTACTTTTGATATAATCCCTTTCTGCGATGTCGCTCAGACGTCCGACTATGGCACACTTGTTATTTATTTTTGATATAAGCCCTTTCTGCGATGTCGCTCAGACGTCCGACTGTGGCACACTTGTTATTTACTTTCGAGATAAGCCCTTTCTGCGATGTCGCTCAGACGTCCGATTGTGGCACTCTTGTTATTTACTTTTGATTAAGCCCTTTCTGTGATGTCGCTTAGACGTCCGAATGTGGCACGCTTGTCATTTACTTTTCAGTATAAGCCCTTTATGTGGTGTCGCTTAGACGCCCGACTGCGGCATGATTATTTATTTGTTTACCCTTCAAGGCGTCGCTCCAGACACCCGATCGGTCTTTAGTTGTTTGTTGGGATTTCGGGAGGACTACCGCCCGACTTCCTTTTTACTTATCATGTCGTGCAAATATTTATATTTGAATGAGCATTATTATTTTTGCTCATGAGGCATTCATGCATGCATTTGTTATATCTTTTGTCCGGACTGTCTTGCGAGTACTTTCAAAGTACTCACCTGGCTTGTTGATTTGGCCAGATGTTGATGAAGGCGATCTCATGGATGAAGAGTTCGATAGCGAGTCCGACGCCTAGAGGAGTCCCAGTCAGTCCCGTGCGATCCTGGATTTGGTCACTGTATTATATCCGCTTCCGCTACCCCAGAAATTAATTCATCGAGCCTCACCTCGACGCTCGATGAGCTGCCAGTTAAGGAGTCAAGTTATCCACCACCACTTTTATCTCGAGTTAGTAGCATGTCACCACACCCCTGTTTCATAACCGCCCTTATGTACAATATTGGCATGTTTGTAATAAATTTTTGAGCAACCTCAGCTCAACCTTGTAATATATTTGATGCTACTGGTCTTCTGTATTCAAGTATTTGTCTACCAGTAAGGATAACTCTTCCTATACTGGAATCAAGAGATCGGTTTCTCAATAAGTATTTTATTGAAAAACCGGTCGTGACACTTGCTCTAACTTTGCAAGGTTACATTGCTCGCACATATCTTGCAACTGATGCTTTGCATTGCTTCTACTTTGTTGAACTGCCATTAGCTTAGTTTACACATCGTGTATGTGAATACACCCTGCCTATCCATTTTCAGTACATATTCCATCTGTCATCATACCATATTTATCCATTCAAATTCTGTTCTTGTGTATCAGACGTTCAAAAGGAAGAGGGCGATTGCTGATCATGGAGGAGCACAAGCAAAGTATTTGGAAAAGGTAGTGGCACCTGATAAATCAAATAGCCCATTAGGTGTAGTTACAATATCACCTGACCCACAAAATACCCCAACTCTAGCAGACTCTAGCCCTACTACACTGGTCATTTCTCATGCCCCAACTGAGCAGACCCCAACTGCAGCAAACAATATGATTATGCCAGTTGACATAGCACCAGCTGTACGATGCAAAACCCCCATTCCAGCAAAGAGTACACCAAATCCAGTTGCCAAATCCCTTTTTGAACCAGAGAGAGCCCCAATTGCAGCAAATAGGACCCCTGTTCCATTTCTTCCCAGTTTAGAAGATGAAGCTTATGTTGTTGTCAGGAACTTTGTGCGCATCTTTCCTTCATGGAAAGATTATACTGCAGACACAGAACAATTTCTAGTCTTCCTCCACAACTTACGCGTAAGTAATGTACTAATGTTATTCATGGTCATTACTGCATATGTTTCTGCTGATAGGAGACACAAGATTTCATTCTTTTAAATAGGCGAGGAGCAAACTGGATTGTGATGACGAGCAAGACTTGGTTGCTCTTTTCAAGCACTCGTTGATGAAGTATCGTTCCTACCTGAGGCAAGCGCACTTCGATGGCAAGCCTCTGAACGAAATTTCTATAAAGTCTCCGGTGCTACATTTATCCGACGGTGACCGGAATAATCTTGTTACACATTGGTCTCGGCTGCAGCGTAAGGTACTGTCTATGATATCACATCACAATTTGAACTACATTTCTGCATTTGGCTTAATGTCTCGCTTGTACGAAAACTGTTAGCAGAAGAACATTCGTTCTCAAGGGACCACAGAATCTCGCAACTATACTGCACACTGCATTGCTCTTGTGAGTACCTCTTGCCTTGTATGACCATACTTACTTTCATAGTTGTTTGATTATGTAGCATCACTGCACATGTTAGCCTCGTAATCGTCCATTTGGTGGACATTATAAGATTTGTATGGACTCCTACACAAATTTAGAATCAACCCAATGCTTTTGAAGAGGTTTAGCTCTACAGTCCTCTTGTAAGGACTGAACGTGGTCTATCACTGTACTTACATTAACATCTACTCCCTCCGTCCCATAATATAAGAACGTTTTGTACAATACACCAGTGTTCAAAACACTCTTGTATTATGGGAAGAGGGATTGGTTCATTTTTTAGCATTCTACATCTTATCTCCCTCGCCCACCATTTACTAAAAAAGATCAGATCTATATTTAATCTTACCAACAAGTAGAATACACAGACAATGCAGTGCAGAAGTGTAGCCCATTGCTCTTGTCAGTACATTTTGTCCTGTAACGCTTGTACTTCCAGGGATTGGTAGTTGATTATTTAGCATCAATCTGCATCTTATCTTCATTATCCTCTATTCCTTCCAGTATTATCATATCTATAATTACTCTCTACAAAATGTAGAGTACAGGCAATGCTTATGAAGAAGATTCTGTGCTGAAATTCTTGAGTTATCCTTCCCTTGACATGGAGAAGGGCATTATAAAGCCGGTGTTAACTGTTAATGTAAGTTAGTCCTTCTAAAGACTTTATCCTCAACTGCTGTTTAATTTGCTCATACTCCCTATCGTTTACTGCTGTTTAGTTTACTATTTCTACCAATGCATGTTCATAAGAACCGTAAGTTCTAAGTTTTACTTGTAAAACCAAATTTCTTATTCATACCATGCACATTACTTAATACTCCCTATATGTATGCTTGGTTTTTTGTGGATCTATAATCCAGTGTGTGGTGAAGCAGCCCACGTTTGCACCTGTCATCTCCTGTTTTATCTTACTGATGTGGCTGATGATATGAACAACATGCCATGCACATTATCCAAAATAGATACAATGATTTTCTTTGCCCTTCATCTATGCTTGTTATGTTGACATGGTAATCCAGTAGTGTGGTGAAGCTCCCCGCATTATGAACAATGCCAAATTATGCTATTGATATTTTGAACTTACTCTTTATTTTCTAATTTGAAATTGGATAGAATTGACAGAACAGTTATCATCTTTGTTTATACACGTGCAAAACCTGTCATCTCTCTGCTTTGTTTCAGGGTGATATGCCTGATGGCATGCACAAGTCTGCTGAAGGCTGTGAGACAAACCCAACATATATTGCAGCAAAGAAGGCAAAACATCTTGAAGATAGCGAGACAACCCCAAAGTCTTGTCTTGATGCAGTCTTCAAGTTACTTGAGACTAACAGTCAGACAAGCTCACAGAATTCGTTGTCTGAATCAGTTCAATTTCTTTAGTCCCAAGTTCTAGCAGAAAGGCATTCTGCAACTCAACTTCAACTTGAAGTCCTATCTCTAAGAAAGATTGCGGAGAACACCAATGAGAACCTCATCGCTAAACAACTACACCTGGAAGTTATGACCGACATGCTAGGCCGGTCTCACAGCCTTTCTCAGCAGCTTGCGCAGCAGTTCCCCCGCAAGGCTAACCTTTCTTGAACTATCTTAGAAGTGGTCTCGGTTCAGTATTATTTTGTTACGCTGCAATGGTGCCCAGTTTTTGTAATCTGCTTCTTCGTTGCGCTTTATGCTCACTGGTGGAGAACTTCGATGCCCAGTGGATGTAATATACCTTAAATCCTTTATTGTATAGTGTAGGTTTATTCTTAGTTACTATGTCGTAATTTCTTTATTGTATAGAGTAGGTTTGTTCTTAATTCCTACTAGTTACTGCCATCATTCGCTATCTGAAAAAAAATCAAATGTAGTCGACCGGGCCAAAACATTCGACTCTAACGGGTCAGGTTTTTAGCGGGCCACAATTGGGCTGGCCTGCGTCTTTCTTGGGCCCGAATGATTGGGGCCTTCACACATTGCACCAGGCCCAAACTTACACCGGCCTATATTTTAGTTGGGCCTTTTGTCGACCCAGCGCTTAGTTTGGCCCAGGTAGCGTTGGGCCATTAACAGGCTAAATATTGTACTGGCCTGTTACAGCCGAGATGAAACCACGGGCCTTTAGCTGGCCAAAATGCATGTTGGGTCTCAATTTTCACTAGTCGTCGACGGGCCTTCAGCAGGCCAAAATGTAGATCGGGCCGTTATGGGCCCAGTTAGCTCATGGGCCATTACAGGCCGAAACATATCTCGGGCCTTAGTTGGCCCACTAATGTCATGGGCCTTTAAGAGGCCGAAAGCTTAGTATAGGCATCAACGGGCCGAATTACGGGACAGGCCTTTAACAGGCCCAAAGTCACATTGGGCTTAATTGTTGCCACCTTTAGCACGGGCCGTTAGTGGGCCCGATGTCCCGTCGGACCATATATGGCCCATGGGCAGCACGGGCCATTCCCAGGCCGAAAGTCACACCGGGCTGAAATGGGCCCATGTCTACATCAGGCCTCTAACAGGCCGAAAGTCACTGGGCTGTAGTTGGGCCCGAATATTCGGCGAACAATTAACGGGCCAGATCTGGCTTCGGGCCGCAAATGGGCCCAAATATTGGGCGAACAATTAATGGGCCAGATCTGGCTTCGGGCCGTAAATGGGCCCAAATATTGGGCAAACAATTAACGGGCCAGATCTGGTTTTGGGCCGTAAATGGGCCTTTATTAAGCAGGCTGTTATTGGGCTGACCCACTAGTACCTGATTAAGATCTACGGGCCTTTGACTGGGCCGGCCTTTTTAACCTATATGGGCCTTTGTTGGGCCCAGCCACGTGTCGACGTACCATAGGCATGTCTCCTCCAATGGACGGGCGACATCTGGCCCATTGACGAGCTGACAGGTGTTCCCTTCGGCCAATCAGAAATTTACACGTGGAAATTTCCCATTGGTCGGGGCTGTTAACGGGTTATCGGATCCAAAATCCGACCCGATAGCTTAACGGCGTTCCGTTATGGTGGATGCCACGTGTCGGTCACCCTTGACGAAAGCACTTCTATGACACGTGATTTATCGTCATGGAAGTGGACACTTCCATGATGATAATTTTGGTAATGTCATGGAACACTTCTACGACAGCACAGGTATGACTATCTTGATTCTGTCATAAATTTGTCATGGATGTACATGCATGACAAAAAACGTGACCTACTATGACAAACACGTATCATCACGGAAGTGTATTTTTTTGTAGTGATGGCATAAGCAACTATAATCTCTAAATGTCATTGCAAACATGTTTATTCATAATAAGCTGAATTAGGAATTATGAACTCATCATATTTACAAAAACAAGAGAGTTTGAGTTCATACCAGCTTCTCTCATCTTAATCAGTCCATCATATATCGTTATTATTGCCTTTCACTTGCACAACCGAACGGTGTGTATAATAATAATAGTGCACGTGCATTGGACTAAGCTGGAATCTGCAAGCATTCAATTTAAGAGAGAAGACAAAGTAATATGGGATCTAAATTAAATCAACAATCATGCATATGAGAGCCACTAAGCATTTTCAATATGGTCTTCTACTCTTGACCCCCAAAGGAAAGAAAAGAAATAAAACTATTTACACTGAAAACTCCCAACAAGTAAAAGAAGAATGAGAAATCTTTTTGGGTTTTCATTTTAATTACTACTACAAGCATGGAAATTATACTAACTATTTTTTTGATTTTTTTCATAAGGTTTATCAAACACATAGGAAGGAAGCTAGAAAAAGGAAATTAAACTAGCATGGATAATACAATGAAAGAGTATGAGCACCGACAACTAGAATAGTGTGTGAACATGAATGTAAAGTCGGTGAGAAATACGTACTCCCCCAAGCTTAGGCTTTTGGCCTAAGTTGGTCTAATGCCAAGGATCGCGGCTACTCTCCCCGGTGTACTGAGGAGCGTCATTGTACTGCCACTGACTGGCGATCTCCTCCGGATCCCACTGATAAGATGATGGACGATAGTCCAGTGGTGGTTCCGGCTCAGGCTCTGGAGCTGATGTCTGGCCTTGATGCGCGTAGACAACATTTGGCAAGACGAGGTATGTTCGATCCGGTTGTGGAGGAAGTCGGTGAGGCCCGCATTTTCAGCCGAAGAATAAAAGTCTTCATAAATCCCGGCTGCTCTCAAGAAATTATCACAAGGCCACTCACACGGCCGTACTTCCTCTACGCGAGGGGGATTGTACTTGGCCTTTTCTTTCTCCTTAACTTGTTTATCCTTGGAGCTTTGACTAGAAGAGCCCCTCAATAATCTCTTAATCATTTTCTGAAAATTTCTGAAATTTTTAGTAACTTCAAAATAAAAGTGAATCAAACTATACAAGATTGATAGCAACTACTCCCATAAGTGCCTAGAGCCTATATCATGCATTAGAATTACTTGGGACCTCATAAATTTGACATGCAAGCTCAAGAACAGGGTCACCTAGGCAACAAAAATTTGCAATGAATAAAGCACTAGAACAAAAACAAATTGGACCAATGGAGGAGTCACATACCACGCAACAATCTCCCAAAGCAGTTTTCAGAATGGAGCTTTGAGCAAGGAGATAAAAAAATCGCAGCAAAATGAGCTAGAACTCGTGCTTGAGCTGGATGGGGATTTTTTTGGGAGGAAGATGGAGTGTATGGGTGCAGGAATAAATGGAGGGGGGCCACCGTGGGCCCACGAGACAGGGGGCGCACCCAAGGGGTGTGGGCGCGCCCTCCACCCTCGTGGCCAGGTGCTTGCCCCCCCCCCCCCGAAGTGTTCTCAGTGCCTAAAATCCTCAAATATTCCATAAAAAATCATACTAAATTTGCAGGGCATTTGGAGCACTTTTATTTTTGGGATATTTTTTTATTGCATGGATAATTCAGAAAACAGACATATAATACTATTTTTGCTTTATTTATTCTGAATAACAGAAAGTAAAAAGAGGGTACAGAAGGTTGTGCCTTCTAGTTTGATCCATCTCATGATCATCAAAATGAATCCACTAACAAGGTTGATCAAGTCTTGTTAACAAACTCATTCTGAATAACACGGAGCCGGAGAAATTTCGAATAACACTAGGTTACCTCAACGGGGATATGAACGTCCCCAACAATAAGAATATCATACTTCTTCTTGATAGTAGGAAGAGGAAATTCAAAACCTCCAATTATAATAGTTGAACTTTTTCCAAGATTGATGCTATGAACTTGAGGTTGTTTCCTCGGAAAGTGTACCTATGCTCATTACCATTAACATGAAAAGTGACATTGCCTTTGTTGCAATCAATAGCAGCCCTTGTAGTATTCAGAAAGGGTCTACCAAGGATAATCAACATACTATCATCCTCGGGAATATCAAGAATAACAAAGTCTGTTAAGATAGTGACATTTGCAACCACAACAGACACATCCTTACAAATACCGACAGGTATAGCAGTTGATTTATCGGCCATTTGCAAAGATATTCCAGTAGGTGTCAACTTATTCAATTCAAGTCTACGATATAAAGAGAGAGGCATAACACTAACACCGGCTCCAAGATCACATAAAGCAGTTTTAACATAGTTTCTTTTAATGGAGCATGGTATAGTTGGTACCCCTGGATCTCCAAGTTTCTTTGGTATTCCACCCTTAAAAGTATAATTAGCAAGCATGGTGGAAATTTCAGCTTCCGATATCTTCCTTTTATTTGTAATGATATCCTTCATATATTTAGCATAAGGATTTACTTTAAGCATATCCGTTAAGCGCATACGTAAGAAGATAGGTCTAATCATATCAGCAAAGCACTCAAAATCCTCATCATCCTTTGTCTTGGATGGTTTAGGAGGAAAAGGCATGGGTTTTGAACCCATGGTTCTCTTTCTCTACCGTGCTTTCTAGCAACAAAATCTCTTTTATCATAATGTTGATTCTTTGATTGTGGGTTATCAAGATCAACAACAGGTTCAATCTCTACATCATTATTATTGGTCGGTTGAGCATCAACATGAACATCATTATTAACATTATCACTAAGTTCATGTTCATGTTCATCACCTCATTGTGTTTCAGCATCGGAAATAGAAATATCATTGGGATTCTCAGGTGTGTCTACAACAGGTTCACTAGAAGCATGCAAAGTCCTATCATTTTTGTTTTTCTTCCTTTTAGAAGGACTGGGTGCATCTACATTATTTCTTTGAGAATCTTGATCAATTCTCTTAGGGTGGCCTTTAGGATACAAACGTTCCTGAGTCATTTTACCAGTTCTAGTAGCCACTCTAATAGCAAAATCATGTTTATTATTTAATTCATCGAGCAAATCACTTTGAGCCTTAAGTACTTGCTCTGCTTGAGTGGTAACCATAGAAGCATATTTGCTAATGAGTTTAAGTTCACCTTTAATTCTAGCCATATAATCACTCAACCGTTCTATCATAAAAGCATTACTCTTTAATTCTCTACCAATATAAGCATTAAAACTTTCTTGCCTAGCCATAAAGTCATCAAATTCATCTAAGCACTAGCTATGAAATTTAGTAGAAGGAATTTCAACTTTATCATATCTATAGAGAGAATTTACCTTTACTACCTGTGTCGGGTTATCAAGACAATGTGTTTCTTCAACAGGCGGTATATTAAGACCATGTATTTCTTCAATAGGAGGTAAATTCTTAACATCTTCAGCTTTAATACCTTTTTCTTACATTGATTTCTTTGCCTCTTGCATATCTTCAGGACTGAGAAATAGAACACCTCTCTTCTTCGGAGTAGGTTTAGGAACAGACTAAGGAGTTGGCTCAATTGGTTCAAGAATTCCCTCAGGAATTGGCTCAGGAAGAGTCCAATTATTTTCATTTGTCAACATATTATTCAATAACAATTTATCTTGATCGACCGTTCTTTCCCTAAAAACACAACCAGCACAACTATCCAAGTGGTCCTTGGAAGCATCGGTTAGTCCATTATAAAAGATATCAAGTATTTCATTTTTCTTAAGAGGATGATCAGGCAAAGCATTAAGTAATCGGAGAAGCCTCCCCCAAGCTTGTGGGAGACTCTCTTGTTCGTTTTGCACAAAGTTATATATTTCCCGCAAGGCAGCTTATTTCTTATGAGCGGGGAAATATTTAGCAGAGAAGTAATAAATCATATCCTGGGGACTACGCACACAACCAGGATCAAGAGAATTAAACCAAGTTTTAGCATCACCCTTTAATGAGAATGGGAATATCTTAAGGATATAATAATAGTGAGACTTCTCATCATTAGTAAACAGGGTGGCTATATCATTCAACTTGGTAAGATGTGCCACAACAGTTTCAGATTCATTGCCATAAAAAGGATCAGATTCAACCAAAGTAATTATCTCGGGATCAACAAAGAATTCATAATCCTTATTAGTAACACAGATAGGTGAAGTAGCAAAAGCGAGGTCATGTTTCATTCTAGCATTAAGGGATTGCGGCTTCTATTTAGCTAATAACTTCTTAAGATCATATCTATCATTGCAAGCAAAAATAGCTCTAACAGCTTCTTCATCCATAACATAACCCTCAGGAACAATAGGCAATTCATAATTAGGGGGAGAACCTTCATCATCACTATCATCAATAATTTCATTCTCAATAATTTCATTCTCTCTAACCCTAGCAAGTTGTTCATCAAGATATTCACCTAATGGCACAGTAGTATCAAGCATAGAAGTAGTTTCATCATAAGTATCATGCATAGCAGAAGTGGCATCATCAATAACATGCAACATATCAGAATGCATAGCAGTAGAAGGTTTAGGTGTCTTTAGCTTACTCATAACAGAAGGAGAATCTAGTGCGGAGCTAGATGGCAGTTCCTTACATCCCCTCATAGTTGAGGGAAAAATCTTAGTTCTTGCGTCTTTCAAGTTCTTCATAGTGATCAGCAGATATAAATCCCAAGTGACACAAAGAATAGAGCTATGCTTCCCTGGCAACGGTGCCAGAAATTAGTCTTGATAAACCACAAGTATAGGGGATCACAACAGCTTTCGAGGGTAGAGTATTCAACCCAAATTTATTGATACAACACCAGGGGAGCCAAAGAATATTCTCAAGTATTAGCAGTTGAGTTGTCAATTCAACCACACCTGGATAACTTAGTATCTGCAGCAAAATATTTAGTAGCAAAGTAGTATGATAGTAATGGTAACAATGGCAAAGGTAAAGATAGTAGTATTGTAGTGATTATAACAGTAGCAGCGGAAAAGTAAAAAAGCGAAGCACAACATGTGAAAAGCTCGTAGGCATTGGATCAGTGGTGGATAATTATGTCGGATGCGATTCCTCATGTAATAGTTATAACATAGGGTGACACAGAACTAGCTCTAGTTCATCAATGTAATGTAGGCATGTATTCCGTATATAGTCATATGTGCTTATGGAAAAGAACTTGCATGACATCTTTTGTCCTACCCTCCCGTTTACAGCAGTGTCCTAGTGGAAACTAAGGGATATTAAGGCCTCCTTTTAATAGAGTACCGGACCAAAGCATTAGCACATAGTGAATACATGAACTCCTCAAACTACGGTCATCACTGAGAAGTATCCCGATTATTGTCACTTCGGGGTTGTCGGATCATAACACATAATAGGTGACTATAGACTTGCAAGATAGGATCAAGAACTCACATATATTCATGAAAACATAATAGGTTCAGATATGAAATCATGGCACTCGGGCCCTAGTGACAAGCATTAAGCATAGCAAAGTCATAGCAACATCAATCTCAGAACATAGTGGATACTAGGGATCAAACCCTAACAAAACTAACTTGGTTACATGGTAAATCTCATCCAACCCATCACCGTCCAGCAAGCCTACGATGAAATTACTCACGCACGGCGGTGAGCATCATGAAATTGGTGATGGAGGATGGTTGATGATGACGACGGCGACGAATCCCCCTCTCTAGAACCCCGAACGGACTCCAGATCAGCCCTCCCGAGAGAGATTGGGGCTTGGCAGCGGCTCCGTGTCGTAAAACGCGATGAAACTTCCTCTCTGATTTTTTTTCTCCGCGAAACGGAATATATGGAGTTGGAGTTGAGGTCGGTGGAGCATCAGGGGACCCACAAGACAGGGGGGCGCGCCCAGGGGAGGGGGCGCGCCCCCCACCCTCGTGGACAGGGTGTGGGCCCCTGGCCTTGATCTTTTGCCAGTATTTTTTATATTTTCCAAAAGTTATCTCCATGGATTTTCAATTCATTCCGAGAACTTTTGTTTTCTGCACAATAAACAACACCATGGCAGTTCTGCTAAAAACAACGTCAGTCCGGGTTAGTTTCATTCAAATCATGCAAGTTAGAGTCCAAAACAAGGGCAAAAGTGTTTGGAAAAGTAGATACGTTGGAGACGTATCACCCGCTAGCAGGGAAGACAAATGCAAAGCTAGTAGATACAGCAACAAACCCTCTAAAAAATACCAACACTGTTGTTGGGGATATAACTACTGAGTATAAACCGCCCAGGAGAGGTCGGGTATGCTCATAAGTAATCATCTACATTGAGGCCCATGTAGACGGACTATGGTGCTTTACTACGGAGACTTAGAGGCCCAGAGCCCAATGGCGGATTAGGGCCCATAGACATAAACCGCCATGAGATGTGTAACTTGTGTTGTAAGATAGGGAAAGGAAGAAACCGAGCCGGACACATGTATGAGCCGGCCTCGGGACTCTGTAGACCGCCAGAAGTCAACCTGTGTATATAAAGGGACGACCCAGCGGCGGTTTAGGGACAAGAAAATAACAACTCGAGAGCTAGGCAAAGCGGATTCGCTCCCTGGTTATCGAGACCCCATCAATTCCACCACAACTGGATAGTAGGCTTTTATCTTCACTGCAAGGGGACGAACCAGTATAAACTCCCCGTGTCCTTTGTCCAGTTTAACCCCTTTAAGCTAACCTAATTGCGATGGCTCCACGACTAAGTCCTCATACTAGGACATCTGACGTGATAATTCCACGACAGTTGGCGCCCACCGTGGAGCTATCGCACGATGGTTCCAAGTTGTTGGAGGGCAAGTTCGAAGGACTCAAGGGATATGCAGTGGGCCGGATGACTAAGATTCGTCTTGGCAAGCTCTACATTGACGATGCAGGCTGGGGCCCCGACGCCGGCTCAATCGAGTATGGGTACCGGGTCCCCTTCGGAGGAATTCATGTCTTCATCAGCAAGATCGGCGAACCGGGCCCTGAGCCAGACATCTGCACCGACCTCGTCAAGATGGCTCAGCGTGCAAGCCCTGCCCGGGTTCAGCCCGCCATGAAGCGTGCGTTCATAGGATTCATCCATGGTACCGAATCTGAACAGGTATCTGACGGTGAGACGGTCGTTTACTTCGATGGCGAATCATCCACCGGGGAGACCGAGTCATTGTATCAAGTACAGGATGGCCGGTTCGGGGGTTGTTCCGATGACGACAGTATTCCAGACCCCTTTGAACTACCAAACCGGGTTGTGATCTTCATGGCTGGTACGCAACCCACATTGCAATTTTCAACTGCAGCAGCTATGGCTTCCGGATCGGCAGCCGGGGCAGGAGGCCCCACGCGCCGGCCGGCTCAAGTTTTGTCCGGTTTATTGGATGCCTGGACGACATTCCTGACCACATCAGTTACCCCGGAGACTCAAGATCACCATAATGCAGAGGTTACAAAGCTGCGGGATCAGATAGGTCAGGCCAAGGAGGATCTGGCACCTGAGGAAACCAAGATGGCTGATGAGGGGGCCGCTTTAGATGCCCAGTCACAGCGGATTCATGCGGAGAATTACCGACTCATGCTGGATCAGAATGCTTCGAATGACGTATTGAGGAGGAGGCATCGGTCTCGCCTACCACCGGTTTACAAAGCAATGAACCTCTTCAATACGCCAGGTGCAGGACCCAGTAATCTGGCAGCAGTAAACCGGACTGCAGCACCTAGGATAGGAGCGCCGGATCAACCACGGGTGATGGACCCGCCTTGACGAACAGATGACCCACCGTAGTACATGTCGCCCCCGCCGAGTCACTTCTCCACCCCTTTGGATAACATGATTGCTGAGGCATCTCGATTGACAGCTATTCCAATGGAGGGCGAGTCTCCCGTGGTGGTTGAGACTCGGCGGGCCAGGGATCTTCTTCAAACTGCTATGGTGCAGCAGCAGGCCTCATTCAACCCCTCGCCCGAGCAAGAGTTACAGCAGGCACATTGATGAACCGGCTGTGTCAGGCAGTGCACGGAACCGTGACGCCCCTCGAGGGCCTAACCCAGCGTGCGGCGGTACAAATGCTCAGGAGGTGGTGAACAATGGTAGAGCGCGTTGGGAAGCAGAGTTAGCGGCGCAGTACGCGGATCATCAGCCCGCTCCGGTTCGACCGACAACGTCAGTGGAACGAGGACTCGCTTTCAGCTCTTGGGGAGTGACGTGTCTCACTCCGGCCCTACGCAATGTGCGGTTACCCAAGGATTTTAAGGGCCCGCGTAAGGTGCCTAATTACACCTCTGATTTACCTCCCGAGTCATGGGTTGAGAGCTATGAGATGGCAATGGAGATGCTGGATGTGGATGAAGCAGCGTGTGCGAAGTACTTCACCATGATGTTGGATGGAACAGCTCGCACCTGGTTAAAGAGTCTGCCCGTTAACTCCGTCGGTTCATGGGCCGAGTTAAAGGCCCGGTTTATAGCAAACTTCAAAGACACGTGCAAGCAACCCATGTCAATTGTGGATCTAGCCGCTTGTGTCCAAGGAGAAGGCGAATCAACAACTCATTGGGTACAACGGGTTTCGGAAATCCTGCACTCGTCGGACCGCATCAATGTTGATTCGGCGATCATAACATTATAGGGCGATTGCCGGTTTAAACTGCTGAAATTGAAGTTGGGATGGCTCAAGCGTCACTGCAATGACATGGGAACACTCATGGCCGCTTTGGTTAAGTATGCCGATTCTAACAGTACCAAGGATCCCGAGTCTGACGTTGAGAAGCCGGAGAAGGGAAAGAAGAACGACGGCGCGAAGGGACAGTAGCATAATCAGGCGGGCCATGGGAACAGTGGTAAGCGTAAAGCAGACAGTTCGGATTTTGTGGCTAACACCAATGTGCAGGGTAATGCGCAACGTCGTAAGGGTAAACCGCCCCAGTGTGGTGGAGGCATGAATCTGGAGCGCCTGCTAAACCAGCCTTGCCCAAAGCATGGAACGAAGGAGAATCGGCCACGCACCTCTGGAAGGATTGCTTCACTATGCGGGAGTTCAAAAACTCTGATCTTTTTTGATATGATCAGGGTCCGTCTGGTGGTTCATGTCCCGGATCTCACGGGCCGGGTTACGGCGGAGGCGGTTCAAGCTCAGGATTTCAGGGTAATCAGGGCAACCAAAACAACCAGGGTGGTCACAACCAGCAGAATAATCAGGGGAATCAGCAGCAATCGGGTTATCAGAGTCACCCGAAGCAGTTGAATAGTGGGCAGTATCATGTTTTTACCACTAGCTTGTGCAAGCGCGATCAGAAGCTTCACAAAAGAGCATTTAATGTTGTTGAATCGGCAGTGCCCCGTACTTGCGTTGGTCCGAGCAACCCATTGTATGGAGCAGAGAGGATCATCCACCCCGGGTTGATAATCCGGGTCATCTGGCTTTGGCGGTGGCACCTCATGTGGGGGGTTATAAGTTCACCAAGATGCTCATGGATGGAGTGAGCAGCATCAACATCATGTATTATGAAACCTTCCGTCGCAAGGGATTGACAGATAAGAATCTTAAACCATCAAACACTGTTTTTCATGGTGTGGTACCAGGTAAATCGGCATATCCGGTTGGCAAGATAGCTCTGGAAGTTGTGTTTGGTGATGATCATGATTCCAGGTCAGAAACTTTAACCTTTGAGGTGGTGAAAATCCAGAGCCCATATCACGCCTTGTTTGGACGGCTGGCTTATGCAAGGTTCATGGCAAGGCCCTATTATGTTTATTTACAACTCAAAATGCCGGGTCATAAGGGGACCATTACGGTATATGGGAGTCGTAAGATCGCTTTGGACTGTGAAGAGGGTGATGCGGCCTATGTTGAGTCGGTTTGCTTAGCAGAAGAGTTGAAGTTCTACAAGGACAATGTTGATCCGACAGATATGACTCCTCTGAAGAAGCCCACCACAGAGCATGACCCGACCCTGAAGTTTAAACCGGCTGAAGAGACTAAGTTGGTTGATTTTGTTCCTGGAAATTCATCCAAACAGTTTAGTATCAACACTACTCTAGATCCGAAATAGGAAAGTGTGCTCATCAAATTCATCCGAGAGAACCGGGACATCTTTGCATGGAAATCTTTTGACATGCCAGGTGTACCGAGGGAACTCGCTGAGCACAATCTTAATATTGATCCCAAGTTTAAACCGATCAAGCAGTTTCTCCGCCGCTTCAATGAAGAAAGGCGCAAGGCTATTGGTGAGGAGGTAGACCAGCTTTTGGCGGCCGTGTTTATCATTGAGGTTTTTCATCCAGAGTGGCTGGCTAATCCGGTGCTGGTGCTTAAGAAGAATGGCACTTGGCGAATGTGTGTGGATTATACGGACTTGAACAAGGCTTGTACGGCTGATCCTTTTGCTCTCCCTCGTATTGATCAGATCATTGATGCTACAGCGGGTTGTGAGCGTTTGAGTTTTTTGGATGCTTATTCTGGTTATCATCAGATCAAGATGGCAGTTAAGGACCAGGAGAAAACAACTTTTATAACTCCCTTTGGAGCCTTCTGCTATGTGTCCATGCCTTTTGGGCTCAAGAGTGCGCAGGCGACTTATCAGCAATGTGTACAGAATTGTCTTCACAATCAAATTGGGCGCAATGTTCATGCTTATGTGGACGATATTGTGGTGAAGTCCAGGAAGAAGGAGACATTGATAGACGACTTGAAGGAGACTTTTGATAATCTTCGGGTTTATAAAATGATGCTTAATCCGGCCAAGTGCGTCTTCGGTGTTCCGGCAGGCAAGCTCTTAGGTTTTTTGGTGTCTAACAGGGGCATTGAAGCTAATCTGGAAAAGATCAAGGCTATTACGTCTCTGGCTAAACCGGCGTGTATCAACTATGTTCAACGTTTGGCGGGTCGCATTGCAGCCCTGAGCCGGTTCATAAGCCGGTTGGGAGAGAAGGCAATTCCTCTGTATCAGATGATGAAGACAAAAAATTTTGTCTGGAGTGATGTTGCTAATGCGGCGTTGGAGGATTTGAAAAAACAGTTGGCCGAGCCACCGGTCCTTGCTGCTCCGGTCGATAATGAGTCGCTGTTGTTATACGTGGCTGCTAATGCCCGGGCTGTCAGCATGGCTATTGTGGTAGAGCGCACGGAGGCTGGGAAGGAATATCCAGTTCAACGACCGGTTTACTATATCAGCAAAGTGCTCATCGAATCAAAGCAAAGATATTCGCATTGGCAGAAACTGGTGTATGGGGTTTTCATGGCGAGTCGGAAGCTTAAACAGTACTTTCAGGGCCATCCCATTACAGTGGTCAGTTCCGCTCCTTTGGGGGATATAATCCAAAACAGGGAGGCAACTGGCCGGGTTGCTAAGTGGGCTATTGAGCTTGGATCACACGGGTTGAAATATATGCCTCAGACAGCTATCAAGTCCTAGGCACTCATGGATTTCATCAATGACTGGACAGAGTTGTAGGCAGCGGAAGATAAACCAGATAACACATACTGGACTATCCACTTTTACGGGTCCAGGCAATTGGAAGGCTCGGGGGCTGGTGTTGTCCTTACTTCCCCTCGAGGTGATAAAATTCGTTATGTTCTCCTCTTGATGTTTCCCTGTACTAACAATGCAGTTGAGTACGAGGCCTTGCTCCATGGTCTTCGAGTGGCTAAGGAAATGAACTTAAGCCGGGTACGATGCTTTGGGGACTCTGATCTGGTGGCTCAGCAGGTCTCTAGTACTTGGGATTCTAAGGATCCACTTATGGCGGCTTACCGACGAGAGGTGGATATTGTTGCTGGTCACTTCAAGGATTATCAGGTTGAGCACATTGATCGGCGCAAAAATGAAGCGGCAGATGCTTTAAGTCGGCTGGGGTCTCAGCGTAAACCGGTGCCGCCCAATACCTTTCTGGATGTTTTGCATAACCCGCTAGTTAAGTTGCCTACAGAGGAGGACCTGGCTATTCCTGACCCGGAGTCTCAATTGGTGGCTGCTCTGCATATTATTCCGGATTGGACGGTTCCATACTTGGCATATATGAACCGGGGCGAGTTACCAAAAGATGAAGTTTTGGCCAGACAGATAATCCGACGATCCAAGTCCATGATTATTCACAATGGCGAGTTACATCACTGCAGTGTCTCGGGGGCGTTTCAGCGTTGTGTTTCCCCTGAAGAAGGCCGTGAGATTTTGCGTGAGATCCACGAAGGCGATTGTGGTCACCACGCCGGTTCAAAATCCTTGGTTGCTAAAGCTTTTCGTCATGGCTTTTACTAGCTGACGGCTCATGCTGATGCTGAGGACTTTGTGAAAAGGTGTGATGGTTGTCAGAAATTTTCACATCGAGCTCATGTTCCGGCTCAAGGGCTAAGGATGATTCCAATCACTTGGCCATTTGCTACTTGGGGGCTTGATATGGTAGGGCCTTTTAAGCGGTCCAAAGACAAGAAGACCCACCTTTTGGTGGCTATTGATAAGTTCACTAAATGGGTTGAGGCGGAGCTGGTAAGCAAGTGTGATGCAGCCATGGTGGTTCAATTCATGAAGAAAGTGATCTTCCACTTTGGTTTTCCACACAGCATCATCACAGATAATGGGACGAATCTCTCCAAAGGTGATATGGAGGACTTTTGTCAACGAGAGCACATCCGGTTGATGTGTCATCAATGGCTCACCCCTAGTCCAATGGTCAAGCTGAGCGAGCTAATCAGGAAATCTTGAAGGGTATCAAGCCTCGGCTTATGGTCCCTTTGAAAAGAACGTCGGGTTGTTGGGTGGAGGAATTACCTTCTGTGTTATGGGGCATAAACACCACCCCCAATCGATCTACGGGTTATACACCTTTATTCATGGTTTATGGGGCAGAGGCGGTACTCCCCAGTGATATTCGTCATGACTCGCCCCAGGTGGCCAATTATGTTGAAGCGGACAACGATCAAGCACGCCAAGAAGCACTAGACCTGTTAGATGAAAAACGGGACATGGCGGTAGCTCGTTCGATGATTTATCAGCAAGACCTGCGGCGTTATCACAGCCGCCGGGTTAAGACCAGAACTTTTGAAGAAGGCGACTTAGTGCTCCGGCTCATCCAAGATCAGACCAATATGCACAAGTTATCCCCACCTTGGGAAGGGCCCTTTGTGGTCAGCGAGAATCTGAACAACGGATCATACTACCTCATCGATGTTTGAGAGCGCCAAGACTCACGCAAATCAAAGGAGGAGACCCGTCGGCCGTGGAACATTGCTCACCTTCGGCCTTACTACACCTGAGCCATAGGCTCACATTATGTACATATTTTTACAGTGTATATATTATGATCAATATAATAAACCGGCATCCTTGCTAAAAGCAGGGCCTCTGCCGTTCTTCCAATATTTCTTGGTTACATGGGGGCTTCTGCTTATAAAGTGACGTCCGATTTGTCCATTAAACCGGTTATCACGCCACAACAAAGCTTGGGAGCTTCACACCCAAGGGGCCAAAGATATTTTGTTGCTAAGCACAGCTCAAACATAGGCACCCACTGAGCACAGCTCAAAAAGTTACTTGGGGGCTCTTTGTGCAAAGCAACAAAGAGTTTGAAAGGACCCTTGTAATAGGCTATCGAGCCAGGCTTGGAAGCCAGGTGTATTCACCTAAAACCCCGGGTTAACCTGCCTTCATCAAGTAAGCCACTCTGTCCAAGTAATCCTGGTATGACCCGCCGAACGTTTGACAAGTCAATCTTATACAGACCCTGAACTTGTCAAAGTTAAAACGACGATTGGTTAATGTGAGGCCCATCTTAAAAGGCTTCGTGAAATGGTTTAACCCAGCGGCCTGGCAACCCATGAAAAGCCTTGAATTTGGGCCTGACAGCCCTTGAAAAGCCTCGACTACAAGTTTTTATTTGCCTTTATTTGTCAAAGTTTTTTCTTCTTTGATAAGGTTTTACGGTAAACCGGCGTCTATTGACCCGGTCTGACTATAAGTCATCAATCTAAAACCGGTGTTTCTTAACCCGGCTTGTCTTTCAACTATTAGTTGTCAGTACGCAATCAAAAACGGTGTTTGTTAACCTGGCCTGGCTCTGACTATAAGTCACCAGGAAGATCATTCGGTGTTTATTATAACCCGACATGGCTTTATTATAAACCAGCAAAGCATGGTGGAGTTATCAGCACTCCAGATTTTGGTGATTACCCTTACTACAAGAAAGTTGGTACACCAACAATATGGTTTCACACCATAGGTATGATATATTTCATATTTGGACATCATTACAACCTTGGTTATAAACCTTGGCTTTATTTTGGGCATTATGACCCGTCCAGCGGTAAACCGCCAGGACAATTTTTTAAGTCTATGCAGAAACATGATTGCATAAAGTTGCCAAGGCACATAAGCAGACGCAGCAATAATCATGACGGATTAACCAGTGTTATGCAGCAGTGCACGATGGCAACAAATCAACAAAGTGTTTCAACTAGCCTATTACAAGGCGCTTTGATGCCCAAAAGAATAATTGTTTATCGCACAGATCAGTGTGCAGAACTAAAGCCGGATGTCGGATTATGATTCATCGCCAGGCTGATGTGAAGATGATGGATCGTCTTGTGCCGGTTCATCCTCCTCCTCTCCACCCAATGGCTGGAAGTCAATGGTTGCCCAGTCAATCCTAGTTAAGGCTCGGAAGACAGCTTCATCGCTTATAAGGGTGGACAGTTCAACATCAGGGGCATAAGTGTGCTTACGGATTGGCGGGATAAGATTCTGCACTTCATAAACAGATGCATCAATCCTCTTGTTGTCTGCATCATAGATGGACCGGTGGAAAGACAAATTAGTCTCTTCAGCCAGTTTACTTGCAAGCCGGCGCATTTCCTTAGTCAAGGCCTTGAGGGCGTCATTGTCAAATTCTGAACCGTCTTCTTTTTGGCTGGGATAGCCTTTCCCATTGTCTTCCGGATCAAGATCAACTATCCAAGCCTTAGCCCGGGTCAGTGCAGACAATGCGCCGGCCCTTGCAGCAGATCTCTTCACCTCTTCTAGCTGGGCAGGTGTCATGGATAGCTTGGCCAATGTGTCCTTGATTAAAGTTGGTGGTGGTTTATTATATGAGGCTGTACATATGACCCGTTGAACGCCTGTATACATTTGTTCTATCAAAGTATAGGCAGCCTTCAGTTTTTTACGCATGTCTGTTCCAAGATGAGCAACACGGCTACCTGCCATGGTGAAAGCATGATTACTAAACCGGCATTTTCAAGGATGTTTGAGTATTAACTTATGAAGAAAGTACTTACCAAAGACAGTAGAGGTCATAGCGTTTATTTGCCGCTTTAGGCCAGTCAGTTCTTCTGTCACCGGTTTAAGGGCCGCTTCAGCATCTTCTGCCCGCTTTACCAGAGTTGTTTTCTCAGCATCCCAGTTAGCCCATTCATTTTTGAAATCCTCCTTCAATTTCTCCATGGAGGCCAAGGTGCTAGTCAGCTCGTCTTTTGCCTTGGACGACTCTGCCTGTTGGGATTTGATGTTTTCTTGAAGATCGGCGAGTTGGGATTCTTTCTTCTTCAGATCATCCTGTAAAGGACAGTTAATCAATTGGTAGCGCATCTTTAAAGTCCCAAGCACATAACAAGTTATACACTTGGCACTTGGGGGCTAATGCCTATTGTTTCTCATCAACAGTATGGTCAAATCCCAAGGTTCAATACAAGTATTAATTTTGGCACTTGGGGGCTAATGCGGATTGCTTTTTAAAGAAACTGATATTTTGGAAGTCCCAAGCACATAACAAGTTATATACTTGGTACTTGGGGGCTAATGCATACCGGATCAATTTCAGGTTATCAAGTTTTATTGAACCGGTTTCTACTGATGGTTATCAGGAATTTTGGAGAACTGCATGACAAGATGTACCGGTTCATCCTAAAGGTATAAACTGATCCATAGGGGCTACCGATGCAGAAGTTCAATATTATTCTACTACAAGTCCCGGTTCACAAAAAGTGTTATGAAACGGCCCTTGGGGGCTACCGGAGTTGGTATTCTAAGACAGCCTAAAGGAAAGAAAATTTATGCAAATGGATGGATATTTACCTCATATCGGTCTTTCATCAAGTTTACTAAACCGGCTTCATAATCACGGCTTGTATACAGACGGTTTAAGTGTCCAGAGTGGAGGTCCTGAGCATTGAGGTGACCATAGCTGGATAAATCTGTCTTCCACTTGCCTTTATCCACAATAGAGAATTCTTCCTTGGCACTGTGCTTTGATAAAGCGACAGGATTGCCAGGAGCGGTGTGACCAAAACCGGTAATCACAACGTCATCTGTGGTGTCATCAACAGTCTTTGGTGGGCTTGACGGTTTATCAGATGCTTTTGTCGGGCTTGGCGCATCAACAGTTGGGCTTGGCGGATCATCAGCCTGGCCGGTTGGGTTTGTTTCTCCCGGTTCAGCAAAAGTATCTTGAGTTTGAGGTACCGAATCATCTAGGATATTTTCAGAATTTTGATTAAAAACTTCTGAAGTCTTCTCCGGTTCAGGGGTCGGGTTGTCATCAGTTGGTGTAGTCAGCTTGGCTTTCTTGCTAAGTCTGGCTTTGGCACTGAAGAAAACAGACGAAGAGGTTAGTACAATAAACCAGTACAAGGCATAAAAGGTTAAAAATCATATGTTACCCCTGAACAGTCTTGAGGAAGGGCATTTGTGTGGCTGATGACTTACCAGAGGATGAATGCGAGGTTCCCTGATAATTTGAATCAGACGGATTAAGAGGTTTTCGGAAGTAATCCTCCTTGGGATAAACTGTATTAGAAGTATAAGAGACCTCTTGATGATACTTGCGAACCGGAGAGTTCGGTAAACCGGAAGAAGTAACTTGTTGGCCACTATGTCGAGTGGTGCGACGAGCTTCAGGCTGTAGTGTCTTCAAAGAAAAGCGTGGATCCAAATAAGCAAGAGGGTGTGAACTTTTACTTTCTGGACTGCGGGACAGAGTTTTTGTACCGGCACATGATTTGAGTCAGAAGATAGAACAATTACCTCTGCATCACAAGCGCGACTAGCTTCCGCTTCATCCTGATAATAATCATTGTCAATGAGATGTACGAAAGAAGAACCAAGAGAGTCAAGTTCTACCTCTGACTCCGGGTCATCCATCTCTTCATCATTGGGAATATCAGAAGCATCGGTGGTTTTCTTCTTCACTGACCTCTTTGTGACCTTGGTTTTAACACGAGGCACTCTCACCGGTTTATCTTGTGATTTCCTCTTCCAGAACGGATCATCACCCTGTATAGATGGACAGAAAATTGTCAAGGAGTTTTTAAAGAAGGGACGTATTAAAGCAAGAAAGATGCAATTCTTACAGCTGGCGGTTTATTGGAGACATAAAAGGGACTAAGCCATGTCTTGCTGCATTCAGATATTGGTTCATCCAACATCTTTTTGACAGCTTCAGTAATTTCATCGTCAGATAGCTGGATATCAGTGTGCCGCTGAGGGTCGTTGACTTTCCCAGTATACTCGCACATTAAACCGGTGCGACGGCTTAATGGTAAGATGCTCCAAGAAACCCAGCTGCATACAAAGTCAATACCGGTTAAACCGTTCGCCATAAAGGCTCGGAGCTTGGAAAGCTGCGGTGCATATTTGGATTGTTCCCTAGCAGTAAGCCGTTGGGTGAATGGATGTTCATTGGTGAGCCGGTGAGCGCGATAACCCGGCAGAGGGTTTTCATCATCAGGGGCAGTATTTTTGCAGTAAAACCAAGTCTGATTCCAGTCCTTGGGGTGGCTGTGATGCTTGGCATGAGGAAAATTGACATCTCTCCTTTTCTGAATCGACACCCCGCCAAGTTCAGTATTGGGCCCGTCTGTAAATTCAGTACGACGGTTCAAGTAAAAGAAGTCTCTGAACAACTCGACGGTCGGTTCTTCTTGCAGATAAACCTCATAGAACACTTGGAAATTACAAATATTGGACACAGAGTTCGGTCCAATGTCTTGAGGGCGGATTTGGAAGCTGGCAAGTACATCGAGGAAATTTTTTGATCCAGGTGGGCTAAACCCTCGATCTAGATGATGAACAAACACAACTACTTCTCCATCTTAGGGTTCAGGAGGATTCTCAGTACCAGGGACTCTCCAGTGGATGGTCTCTTGCTTCGCTAAAGCACCAGTCAAAACATACGCAGTCAGTTGCTCTTCAGTAACCCGGGAAGCAACCCAGTTGCAAGCATAAAACTGTTTGGCCATGTCAATGACAAGCTGAAAAAGAGGATTAACACCGGTTTACAATTTATGATTGATACGCATAAACCGGCATCAGGATGGAGGAAGGAAGTAACGAGGCATATGTACATTGATAAACCGGATCTGACTTTAAAGGTTGAGTTGCGGTTTAAGAGAGGGCTAATGGTACCTGGCGGGTTATCATTTTCTAAAGGTTAAACCGCCTACAGTGACATGGAAGGAACATATCTGACAAAATTCTGAAGTACTGCATAAACAGGTTTCACAGGTTGTAATTATAATTTTGGATCTACCGCAGCATTAAAAGGAGAAAAAATTCTGAAGCCCTAAGCAGTGTCAGCGGAACAACAAAGGTCCAGATGGGATCTGTTTACTAAAGAAGAGAAGATATGATGAGGAAAAATGGATTTTAGCTACGGCTGTACAGGGAAAGTATCAAGTTTATCAAGATATGATGTGGCAGTAAGGTACAACGATGAACGTCGACGAACACTGATGAACACTAACGGATACATAAAACCCTAATGATAGATCTAGGGTTGAAGGAGAGAAGACTTACCGGCTTCACGGGAGCAGCGGAGAGGTACCGCGATTCTCTGGTGCACTCAGGTTGATGCAGCGGCCAAGGGTGGTGCAGCGGTCGAAGGTCGAGGGCGGCGACGGAGCTTTAGGGCTCGGGCGTCGCGAGGTTGAAGAAGAGATGAAGAGGCACGGAGGGGGAAAAGGAGAAAGGAACCCCCTCGGCCCTATTTATAAGACGAATGGATAAGCGACAGGCACGGGAATCAAGGAGCCCAAAAATGAGTATGGGGCACAGCTGTCGCCTTGATTTTTGGAGCTCCATTAATAAGGGGGAGGTATGTGCAGTTTTTTAATAAGCAGGTGACGTCATGGCGGTTTATGATGATTTCAGAAGATGACGTCATGGCGGTTTACAAGGATAACACAAAGATGTTCAAGACGGAATTTCTCTAAAGTCTTGAAGATTGACATGAACAGGTTCAAATCAATCTGGGGCCTAATGTTAGGGATATAACTACTGAGTATAAACCGCCCAGGAGAGGCCGGGTTATGCTCATAAGTAATCATCTACATTGAAGCCCATGAAGACGGACTATGGAGCTTTACTACGGAGACTCAAAGGCCCAGAGCCGAATGGCGGATTAGGGCCCATAGACATAAACCGCCATGAGATGTGTAACTTGTGTTGTAAGATAGGGAAAGGAAGAAACCGAGCCGGACACATGTATGAGCCGGCCTCGGGATTCTGTAGACCGCCGGACGTCAACCTGTGTATATAAAGGGACGACCCGGCGGCGGTTCAGGGACAAGAAAACAACAACTCGAGAGCTAGGCAAAGCGGATTCGCTCCCTGGTTATCGAGACCCCATCAATTCCACCACAACTGGATCGTAGGTTTTTACCTTCACCGCAAGGACCCGAACCAGTATAAACTCCCCGTGTCCTTTGTCCGGTTTAACCCCTTTAAGCTAACCTAATCGCGATGGCTCCACGACTAAGTCCTCACACTAAGACATCTGAGATGATAATTCCACGACAACTGTTATTATGTATGATGCAGACAAGAATGCGAGTAAAAGGCTTGATCTTGGGAAGGAGATGGAATGGAAAAGGGATAATTGATTTTATGCCCCTAGTTGGGTCACACTCGGCAATTCTACCCCTTGTTTCCAAAAACACTCGTTCATGTCCAAATCATTTTGCTCATCTTATCCTTTTGCCCTTCCGTATGAATTCCGTCTAGTCAAACGTATTTGACCGTTAGAGAGACATTTTTCTGGACCATTTTGCCCCTCCTTACAACTTCAGTTAAAAATCAAAGAAAAAACAATGTGACGCTTACATGTAGGAACCAACTAAATGCAAAAGAAAAAGAAAAAGAAAAAACACTATCTCTCCCCCTAAGCAACCTCACTTTCCCATCCTGCAGCCGCCGCCGTGGCCACACGCCACCCGCGCCACTGGCGTCGCATTCCCTACCTCCGGCGCCCCCAACAACCACCTCCCTCTCCCATCGCAGACGCGGCCTTGCTCAGCCGACCGCCGCGCTGATTGACCGCAAAGCCATGGTGGTCATCCGCGATGGATGTGGCAGAGGCGGCGCCACCGTCGGAGAACATGACTCACCACGACGGCATGGGATCTGGCGGAGAGGAGGGACGGGACCATGTCCTCCCCGTGTTTGCACTGGCCGCGTCGGTGGTGCTCTGGCCGCGCAAGAGGGCGTCGGGGGTGAGCAGGAGGAGCACGCGTTGGCCGGGTGCAGTGCACTGGATCTGGGCGGGGGCGCGACAGCTGATAGAGCAAGGGCACCTTCCCATTTGCCAAATCCACCGGATCAGAGCAAGCTGGCGAGCGCGCAACCTGTGCGGGCGGTTGCGGCCACGGAAGGTGACGCGAGGATGGAGGAGGACACGCCGGCTGACGGGGACGGCAAATCACTCGGCCGTCCAGGACCTCCACCCCATGGCCCCCTATCGCCGGTACGCCGCCATTCGCAGGAAACTCACCGGCGACCTCCCCTCATGGCTTACCCATGACCGAGCTCCCGCACGACCATGGCGTCATCTGCAGCTGTCGCCCGCCTCGGATGCAACCTCCATCACCCTGACTGACCGAGCTGGTTGGTAGCCCTCCTCACGCCACCGTTCGCTGGCGCCCGCAACGAGCCTCCCCTCAAGGCTCTGGATCCATCCCCTCTCTTTGACCGATTTTGACCAGATCCTTTAGTAAGAGATCAGAGACACTATAGGTACCACCTGTAAGAGACACACTGCTTTTTTTTCTTTTTTTTAACCAGAGCTGTAAGGAGGGGCAAAGGGGTCCAGAAAAATGTCCCTCTAATAGTCAAACACCTTTGACCAGACGGAATCGTGGTGGAAGGGCAAAAGAATAAGAGAAGCAAAGTGGCTTGGGCAAGACCGAGTGTTTTTGAAAACTAGGGCAAACCTGCCGAGTGAGATACAACTAAAGGCATCAAATTAATTATCCCAATGAAAAAAGAGTAGGACCCAACCTTTAAATCTTTTGGAAGAGGACCCAACCATTAAATCTTGACGAGATCCCATCATTTGAGAAAACAAATGATAAATGATGATGCACCTAAGCGAGTATGGGTGTGGAGGGAGAAGAGAGTTGCGGATCAATGCTATCTTAGGAGTGACACGTAGGATAAATGATGAGGTGGAAGAGAGAGAACTCATAAGAAAAGGCTTGTCTTCTCTTATTTAAGAGAAAACAAAAGATGATCTCTTAACACAATATGTCTCACCACGTTTTTAGGAATAACTAGTTATTAAATATAAGCCTAAAAAATAACCCACTGTAGATATTTTTTTGTCATCTCTAAATTACATGCAATACTTAAGACAAGACTGTCTTATTAACCCTTACTACTCGGATTGGAGAAAGCGGTGGACCCTATTTTAATTGGCTTGGATGAGTCTTGTAAAACAGCTAATTTTACATGGTAAAAATTATTTCTAAAAATTACGCGGCCGATCAGACGGAGCATAAAATTGCACGATACTAATGCATGCAAACAATCTATAACTTCCATCAAGAAATAAACTTTCCCCCTGAAAATAAATCTACTTTTTTTCAGAGAGAGAATTAAAATAAAGCCTCAAGATGCCACTACTCGAAATAAATCCCTTTAATTCGAGATCAACAAACACACTTAAGAGTCAGAGACTAATGATCTTAAAAAGAAATTAAGTCTAATCTTGATAGTACACATCAATATTACGATCCAGCATACAACTCCTCTCGCTGAACTTCGCCAAAACAAAGATAAGGAGAAAAAAGCCACAATGCAGCTCCCCTCTTCCGTCCGCTCACAGATCGTAGTTGTAGAGATAATCGATCTCGTCTTCGTCCAGGTAGTACGTCTTGCTGATCTTGCCGTGCTTGAAGTTGCGGCCCGGGCCCCCCTTGGACGACGCCTTTCCCCCCGAACGCGCCGGCGCCGGCTGAGCCTGCGCCTGCCTCTGCGCGACGGCCCCGTACCCGGACGGCGGCGACGACGACGGCCACCATCCCGGCGAGTACCCGTACCGCGCGGCCGGCTGCGGCGGAGGCGCCTCCTCCTCCTCGTCGAGCGCGCGGAGGGCCTTCCTGCAGAGCGCGTCGAGCGCGCGGCTGCCGCCCGGCTTGGAGTGGTTGGTCGGCCTCCGCGACGCCCGGACGTACCCGCCGTTGGCCACCACCACGGCCTGCCCATCGGCGTCCACGACGTGCGCCGCGCGGCGCTTGCCATCCGGGTCGACCAGATCGCGGTCGTACACGCGCACCCACCCTCGCTGCCTCCCCTCGCGCCGCATCTTGGCTCGTTTCCTTGGTCTGCTTCTGCGGTTCTGCGCGCCGAGCCGGAGCCGCCGGTGGCAGATTTATACGGCACGGGCGGGTCGGTCTCCCCTTCCTTGGCGGCCACGGGTTCGTGTTGGTCGTCGGTTCGTGTCGTGGTCGGCAACTTGGGATCCAAGTTTCCGATGGGCCGAGTACAGTTCGCTATTTGTTCTGGCCTTTTTTTTTTCGGAGACTATTGTTGTGGCCTAACCTCAAAGTACACAGAACACACACGAGTGCGCCTATTCTTGTGGCCTTAACCCATTTTTTTTACATTTTTTTAGCATCCTTCAAAGTTTCTACATGGACATATTGACGGGCCATTAATAAATACTTCTCTGTAAACTAATATAAGACGGCTATATAAGTTTACCGAGGGAGGGAGGTACTATATAATTTTATTTTCTATAAAAATAAATAATATGTAGGTTGGGTACAAGTTTTTAAAATATTTTTAGAAATAAATTCATAAGTAATTTTTTATATTAAAAATAGACGTTCATGATTTCGGAGATAAATGTTGACATGCTTAAAAAGGAAGTATTTATGTATGTCAGAAGAAATATTTATTTTTTCCAAGACAAAAGGTTCACTTGTATATAATAAAATGAACATCCATGACTTCAACAACAAATATTCACATACTTAAAAATATTCATATACTTATGAAAGAGATTCATCATTTTTCTAGAAATAAAATAAATAAGAAAGAAAAAAGTTTAAAAAATGAAAGGAAAAGGGAAAAAGACGAGATTATTTAAAAAGTATAAACAACACAAAAAACAAACAGAAATAATAAAAATGAGAAACTCGAACCATGGGCCATGCATGTGCCAAACCCATATACCAGTGTTTAACTGGATTTACTCTGTATCATTACCTATGCA
>NC_041393.1:579273769-579280791 GCF_002162155.2 Triticum dicoccoides
AAGGGAGAGCGAAAAAGCCCTTCTAGGAAACGGTCTTTGGGCATGAGGGCATGGAGACGAATTGCGAGACGCATAAAGGCGATTCGTGATGTGTGATAATTGAGGAAGAAAGGGAATGTGAAAAAGAAAACCTTCAAGGAAGCGGTCTTTTGGGCATGCGGTGACGAATTGTGGGGCGCATCAAGGCGATCTGTGATGTGTGACAATTGAGGAAGGAAGGGACGTGAAAAAACCCTTCAAGGAAGCGGTCTTTTGGGTATGATGGCATGAAGACAAATTGTGAGACACATCAAGGCGATCCGTGATGTGTGATAATTGAGGAAGAAAGGGACGGTGAAGAAAACCCTTCAAGGAAGCGGTCTTTTGGGTATGATGGCATGAAGACAAATTGTGAGACACATCAAGGCGATCCGTGATGTGTGATAATTGAGGAAGAAAGGGACGGTGAAGAAAACCCTTCGAGGAAGAAGTCTTTTGGGCATGATGGCATGAAGTGGAATTGTGAGATGCATCATGGTGTTTGGTCGAGCCGTGGATTTTCTGAAAGCAGTTGTAGGAGATGTGCTATGGGAAGCCAACTGTGGGAGATGTGTTATGAGAAAGCTATAAGCCGTTTGGCAAACTAGCTGTATGAGTTGTGGGTGTGAATATAAATGTCTAAAATACCCCTAAAATCATTACAATTGATTTACAACACTAATAAAAACATAATTAAATAATTATCTAACTCTTATGGTCAACATGGTGTTTTAGCACGGCAAAAGAGTAGCACACAAATTGAAATACAAACAACTCATCATAGAATTCACTACCAATCTATCCCCAATTTTTTTTGCCATTGATCAATACATTAGAACACTTGCATTTTTCACAAGCGAAAGCCAAGCAACTAGATTAGTAGCATGGGCATAGAATCTTATATACACTTGTACACATATTACAAAATGAAATAGTAGTTCATCCATGAGCAGATCAAAGAATTCTCTCATTAACTCGAGCTCATCAAGGGTTAGTAATTATGGGCCAGTTTGGATCGCATCCATGCCGCTAGATGCCTGGCTTGGAGCTCTCCTGGAAACTGCTTGAGACTTGTTTGGTTGGTGTCCCGGAAAGGAAAACGTCTGCCTGGCCTAGCAGCCGGTAGCATTGTCATTAGCCTGGTTCGGTTGAAAAAAATAAAAGAAAGAAAAATGTTTGGCCCAGGCAACATGCTTTAGCCTGGCCCAGACGTCCTATAGCTTGAGCTTGGCCAACAGCTTGGCACTAATAATGAGCAGTGAGCAGTATGGCCCACGTGTAAAAATATCTGTAAGTACTAGATGACAAAGTAGCAACTCAGGAAAGGAACCAAACATGTGTGGCCCAGGCGTGCTTGGTCAGGCAAAAAAAAATTCATCATCTCACACTCCATCCAGGCAACACTTTTTCCCAGGCATAGTTCCAGGCCTCTAACAAAACACATCCTATATCACAGACTCTATTCATGCCAGAGAAGGAAGACCAGAAGATGTAGGTCTGTCTCCTGTCGATGGGTTCCTGTGAATCATTCCTGGTCGACCCATCGAATGGCATAGGTGGGACGTTTCGTCTCGCGCATGTATTTTTTGTTGCATAAAATCTAAAAAGTGTGCGCGCTGTTTGTTGGAGAGAACCGGGGGCCGTGTCACTCGCATGTGTATATGCATGTTTTGTCTGCTAGTGCATGTGCCTGCTGGCAATAAATGCTGTCAGACTTGTCACATGTGACGGGAAAACAGATTCACGTCTATTTATTTCGGATTTCAAATTTTTAAAAAGTCATATCTTTCAAACCACGTGTCGGAATTCAGATCCGTCTTTACCTTGGATTTCTCGTGACGAGATCTTTGAAACTAGATACCACATAGGTATGTTTCGACGAAATTTTTCGATGTCAACTTTCATGCTATATGGTGCAACTTTAGTACTGTATTGTGCAACTTTAATACTATATCGTGCAACTTTTTTCAAAACCAATTTTTTGATCTGCATGATTCAACTTCCATGAGGTTGTAATCTAGCAACCATGATAATTTTGATGTGCAACTAGTCTACTGTCCCGGCCATGACAATTTTGATGTGTAATGTAGTCTAGTTGCACACAAATTGTTGTTTAGTTGGCAGGAAGACTAGTTACACACACATATGCTCTGTTGGCTTGTAATATAGTCTAGTTGCACGCACATTGATGTTTAGTTGACTTGTAATGTAGTCTAGTTGCACACACATTGATGTTTAGTTGATAGAAAGACTAGTTGCACACACATATGATCAGTTGGCTTGTAATGTAGTCCAGTTGCACACACGTTGGTATTTAGTTGGCATGGCACTAGTTGCACACACATATGTGCAATTGACGCGGCAATGTAGTCTAGTTGCACAAACATTGATGTTTAGTTGGCAGGAAGACTAGTTGCACACACATATGCTCAGTTGGCGCGACAATGTAGTCTAGTTGCACATATATTGATGTTTAGTTAGCAAGAACACTAGTTCGTCGAAACATCATCATACGGGATCTACTTTAGAAGAGGACATCGCGAGGGTTTCAATAGTGAAAACGGATCTAAATTTCGACATGCGGTTTAAAAGATATGTCTTTTATAATTTTGAAAACCAAAAACTAATGCACAAGGAAGGAATATGAGGAACATTAATGCAGCGGCATGCGGGCATTCATCATGTAAGAAGAGACTATATAGGGGTGATTAATTAGCAGTGTTCTTTTTAATCACAGGGATGATCACGTGCACTGTTTTGAAAAGAAAACCGGCCGCCGAGGAGCGCTAGCGGGCGCCCAGCCGCCCGCTAGACGCGTCCTTTTTGTTGCGCTGTGATGGAATTGGGCTGACTCATTTACCTCTTCAGTTAGGATTCGGCTTGCACACCACAATGGAATCGGCTGGCTTGTGTACCTCTTCGGTTAGGATTCGGCTTGCACACTATAGAATCCGGCTAAAAAGGTGAAACCAAATGGTGTCCAAGGCAATCCGTGATGTGTAATAATTGTGGAAGAAAGGGAATGCGAAGAAACCCTTCAAGGAAGCGGCCTTTTGGGTATGCATGCATGAGACAGACAGTGAGATGCATCAAGGTGATCCATGATGTGTGATAATTGAGGAAGAAAGGGAGGGAGACAAAAGCCTTCAAGGAAGTAATATTTTGGGCATGAGGACATAGAGACGAATTGCGAGACGCATTAACGCGATCCGTGATGTACAACTTTGGCTAGTAGATGATCCACCGGAGCGTTTGTACCCCGGGTGATGTCAAGACCCTGTTCCCAGCGCATTCGAAGCCCATATCCTAAGAACACGGTAGGTGTCAACACCAAGAGGTTTAGTTAATTGATGTAAAAAAAGAGGTTCAGTTAACTGAGGGCCAGGATGAAGCGGAAGAGACAGGTGAAGATGGACGGCCCAGGCTTCGTGAGGATTACCTGTGACTAGGGAGCGGCGGGCTGCTCCCTAGCGTTTCCTGGCAGCCTTCCCAGAAAGGCAAGTTTCTGTTCCACCCTCTCAAAGAAGGAAAGTCTCTGATTCAGCCCAGATCCGCCCGATACCCGCAGCCCACGATGCTAGAAAACTCCTGGCCCGCCACCCACGTGCTTCCTCCCCCAACCAGCCCCTTCCCTTTCACGCCTTTTTCTCCCCTCTCCCCACCTACCCCCGTCCCCATCTTCTTCTCCCCAAGACACAAAGGGACGATTGATACGTCTCCAACGTATCTACTTTTCCAAACACTTTTGCCCTTGTTTTGGACTCTAACTTGCATGATTTGAATGAAACTAACCCGGACTGATGTTGTTTTCAGCAGAACTGCCATGATGTTGTTTATTGTGCAGAAAACAAAAGTTCTCGGGATGACCTGAAAATCCACGGAGATAACTTTTGGAAAACATAAAAAATACTGGCAAAAGATGAAGGCTAGGGGCCCAACACCCTGTCCACGAGGGTGGGGGGCACGCCCCCTCCCCCTGGGCGCGCCCCCTATCTCGTGGCCCCCCTGGCGCTCCACCGACCTCAACTCCAACTCCATATATTCTGTTTCACGGAGAAAAAATCAGAGAGGAAGTTTCATCGCGTTTTACGATACGGAGCCGCCGCCAAGCCCTAATCTCTCTCGGGAGGGCTGATTTGGAGTCCGTCGGGGCTCCGGAGAGGAAGATTCGTCGCCATCGTCATCATCAACCATCCTCCATCACCAATTTCATGATGCTCATCGTCGTGCGTGAGTAATTCCATCGTAGGCTTGCTGGACGGTGATGGGTTGGATGAGATTTACCATGTAATCGAGTTAGTTTTGTTAGGGTTTAATCCTTAGTATCCACTATGTTCTGAGATTGATGTTGCTATGACTTTGCTATGCTTAATGCTTGTCACTAGGGCCCGAGTGCCATGATTTCAGATCTGAACCTATTATGTTTTCATGAATATATGTGAGTTTTTGATCCTATCTTGAAAGTCTATAGTCACCTATTATGTGTTATGATCCGACAACCCCGAAGTGACAATAATCGGGATACTTCTCGGTGATGACCATAGTTTGAGGAGTTCATGTATTCACTAAGTGCTAATGTTTTGGTCCAGTTCTCTATTGAAAGGAGGCCTTAATATCCCTTAGTTTCCACTAGGACCCCGCTGCAAACGGGAGGGTAGGACAAAAGATGTCATGCAAGTTCTTTTCCATAAGCACGTATGACTATATTCGGAATACATGCCTACATTACATTGATGAACTGAAACTAGTTCTGTGTCACCCTATGTTATAACTATTACATGAGGAATCACATCCGACATAATTATCCATCACTGATCCAATGCTTACGAGCTTTTCACATATTGTGTTTCACTTATTTACTTTTCCGTTGCTATTGCTACAATCAGTACAAAATTCGTATCTTTACTTTTGCTACTGTTACCATTACTATCATACCACTTTGCTACTAAATACTTCGCTGCAGATACTAAGTTATCCAGGTGTGGTTGAATTGACAACTCAACTTCTAATACTTGAGAATATTCTTTGGCTCCCCTTGTGTCGAATCAATAAATTTGGGTTGAATACTCTATCCTCGAAAACTATTGCGATCCCCTACACTTGTGGGTTATCAACGATCGAATCCTTTCCCTCTAATCCAGAAAGCTTAAGATCCCTGCAATTGTGGCTTGATTAGGGTTGATTCAAACTATGAAATTTACAAAAATACACAAAACAGAGAAGGGGCGACCTAGGCGGTAGAATAAACAGGCACAGATGTCAGATTTCATCTTGCTGCATAGATTTCATACCAACTTTTGGGCAAGTTGGTATGATGTGCACGCAAGTCTAGAATGATTTCCAGGCAACTCGTGCTGAAAACACAGGGAAAACCCTCTCTTAGAAGTACTATTCTAGTTTATGCTTGGATTTTTTGCAATTATACAATTATTTTTCCAGTGTTTTCCCCAAGTTTCTTCTGACATGAGCGACTAGTATTGATTTGCACGGCACCTATTGCAAGAAAACAGTAAAAATGAATTAGTGAGCAACTATAGTAGTTTTTTAAGCAAATCGAGTATTGACAAAAAGCTAGTCCTGTCAGTACATGAAAACTATTTGTTGGGTTGCTTTTTGCATAGAAACCACTTGATGCTTTTCTTAGGTTGCTTTTTGCACTAGAAATGTGTTGAAAAAAATAGCTAAGTTCTATGATTTGTTTAAGCAAAATCAGTGTTAGAAGTAAGAAACTCTTGTGTGTTTGAGGAACTCCTCTTTTCTTGCTGAAACAAAAAAGTTGGACAACTTTGTGAGTACCTAGAAGTGGACCTTGAAGCTTCTTGCTTGGGCGTGTGCATAAAACCTCAAAAATGTTGCTTTGACGTCCTTTTAGAATTTAGTGAGGCCCTGCAAACAAAACAAACAATTTGTTTAGGCAAGAATATCTACGAAACCATATTTACAAAACTCAGTTGATTTTTTTAGAGTAAACTTAGGTTATTTAGGAAAGTATTTTTTATAGTAGACAACTTATTCTATTGGAAATAAAAAATTTGTGCAAACAAAATCACCTTTTTTGCTAAAAAAGAATATATCTGGCAACTCACGCCAGCCTTTTTAGCAACTACTCCCTTCGTTTCAAAATAGATGACCCAAATTTGTACTAACTTTGTACTAAAGTTAGTACAAAGTTGAGTCATCTATTTTAGAACGGAGGGAGTACATAACATGTGTTGGGCAAGTTTTGGGTGAAATAAAACCCATCGTCTCAGGGGCAGATCTTTTGGCAACTCACGCTAGCATCTCTAGCAAATGACTATCATACATTGGGCAAGTTTTGGACACTCTTGGTTCAAGTCATCGACGATTCTAGCCCCCGCATCTCGGGAGCAGTTCTTTTGGGCAACTCACGCCAGCATCTCTAGCAACTAACTATCATGCGTTGGGCAAGTTTTGGAAACTTTTGGCTCGAGTCATCGACAATTCAAGCCCCCACATCTCGGGAGCAGATATTTGGGGCAACTCACATCGGCATCTGTAGCAACTAACTATGATGTGTATGGCAAGTTTTGGACACTCTCGGCTCGAGTAATCGATGATTCTGACCCCCGGAGCAGATCTTTTGGGCAACTCACGCCGGCATCTTTAGCAACTAACTATAGGGCATTGGGCAAGTTTCGGCCACCCTCGGGTCGATTCATCGACGATTCCAACCCCTACATCTCGGCAGCGGATCTTTTGGGCAACTCATACCAGCATCTCTAGCAACTAACTATCGCGTGTTGCGCAAGTTTTGGACACCCTCTGGTTGAGTCATCGACGATTCCAGCCCCCGCATCTCAGGAGCGGATCTTTTGGGCAACTCACAGTGGCATCTCTAGCAACTAAGTATCGCGTGCTGGGCAAATTCCGGATACCCTCTGGTCGAGTCATCGACGATTTCGAGCCCCCGCATCTTGGGAGCGGATCTTTTAGGCAACTCATGCCAGCATCTCTAGCAACCAACTATCGCGCTTGCGCAAGTT
>NC_041393.1:579281959-579336874 GCF_002162155.2 Triticum dicoccoides
CAACCTCCCTATTCTGCCTGTATCACGCAGAATTATACATGTGAGTAGAAAAACACATGCTTAGGGGTGTTGATTTTGGGATACTTACCGGCGATTTGCAGCCCAGTTCTTCGACCACTCTCGATACAGTGCTTTCCCGGATCTAGCTCCACCCCACTAGGTGGCCGCAATGTACAAATAGTGCTGCCCCTTTGGCTCTTCCTTTTCTTTGCTTGCTGGTCACCTGTACTCCGACACCTCTCTCCTCCCTTCCTTTGCTGGTTGTCATAAATCATATGCCAAAATAAATATTGTAGGCAACTTTCTGACATTATTAGGCAATTTAGTGTAGATATCATTGACTAGAAGGATATGGTGTTTGGACATAACTCGGTGTCCAAAAGGGTTATAGATTGACTAGAAGAAAACATGTTTTTTTAGTCATGACTTTCTCGGTCTGAAGTATAGTCCACAACTTCTTACTTTTCCTTGCTTAGTGATGTACTAATGGCTAACAAAAGTGCCAACAGGGGAACTGGGTTCAGCTCCAACTAAGAAAGGAGAGCTAGTGAATTGTTCAAACAGATGGAACTGTCAGTGCACACATCAAAATAATATCCAGTTGTTAACTACATCTTGTGTGTGGCATCAACGACCACTGGAAGACAGAGAATCTTTCATTCAGATGCAATGTTGCTTTCCCGCAGGAGGGTTTACTTTAATGTGTACTAAAAATAGCATAACAATAATAATATGTGCTAATCCTTTGTAAAAATCAATTTGATTCTGGCGGCATTATTCAACACGCACTAATGTGCTTATACTTCTACACATATCTTGTAGTATTAGAAGTTTAGAACCGACGGACTTGTAAATGTATAAACCATCCAAGTAGGCCTTTCTTTATTATTGAACCAATGTGTTCCTGTACAAGTTTCAGTCTAGCTGATATGGACACCATATTCAATAGTAATGTTTAACTAGGTGGACAGAGATATCATGCAACCAACTAACAAAATCATTAGGCTGATATGGATTCAACAGAAATGTTTAACCATCCAAGCAGACAACATTTCAGTATGTTACTTGCTATTTCAGATATATAGCACCTCAATGAGATGGCAAAATTGACTAACATTTGAGGCAACTACAGATAAATAGTTAGGCAAGTTTTGTACGACCAAAAAAGGCATGTTCTGTGGGAAAGGATCTGGCAATTACTCATACTGCAAACTCTAGCAACGCACCACATCTTTGTGTAACTCAACACACGCACTTTGGCAAATCCAAAAATTGGTTCAGAACGGCTCACCCTGTGGACGAAGAGCGGGAGGAAAATCTACAGTGAGGTACTGCACCGCATCCACTGCTCCGTGCTTCTCGTCGACGTCCACATGATCCCTGCAGGCATGGTTGTGGACGAAGAATTTGAGGCAAGGCTTCAAGAGAATCCTCTCTATATTGTGCAGCCAGGGAATTGAACTGTACGGGATCTCCAAGGGGCGCGTGAGCAGAAGGGGCCGTCGCTGGTTGGAATCTGCAGGGGGTGGCCGGAGCAGCCGCTTCCTCCTTTTGTTGTTGTTGTTGGATGAGAAGGGACTGGGTCAAACAGGAAGCAAAGGTCCCAGCCACGGGATGCATCTATCCGGCGAGGGATCGACGCGGCGGGGTGTAGGACGACGCCGGGTAGGGAGAAGCAGAGCGCGGGGTCGCTTCGCCGCCGATCTGGGGCAGGGGAACGCGTCCGCTCATGCGGGGTGCTTCGTTGCTGATCGGGGTGTGGGGGTACATCGGTGGAGAAGAAGGTTGAGGAAGGAGGGGCTCTAGCGCAGGATTTGGCTCGATGGAGGCCGGCGAGCGCGAGGGCCAGGGCAATGGAGGCGAGCGCAGCAGATCTCGTCGGGCATGGAGGAAAGTGTGCACAGGGAGAGGGAGAAGGTGAGTTTGAGAGGACTGGGGAACGGGCGCACAGCCGCACGGGCAAAATGGCTTCGTTTGTGTCGGCCCGACCACCCAGCACCTGGAGGCCGCGATTTCGATCGAACGGCACAGAAGCATGTGTGCTCGGTAAGACTAATGAGCACAGCTGCACTTTTTAGCTTTTAGGTTTGCTTTAACTATTCACCATCATGTGGTTGCCGACACCGGCATTGTCCCGTTTAAACTAAGGAAAAAAAAACTCCGTGATACTGAGCTTATTCACTCTGCCCTGTTACGCCTTATAAAAAACTTTAGGGAAAAAAAACCCGCTTTTGTTCCTGTCCCCAGTGAAGATTTAACCTACGAGTATTTGGTAGCGGTGAATCATAAACCAAGTTAACTTTCATCTTTAAAAACTGTTTGATTCTTATCTTGTGCTATATATGTGTTCCTGGCATTCGCGGCTGAAGCACAAATGTCATGGCAGCGCAACGAACTGTGCTGCAGAAAACGTGCTCCAGAAAGAGCTTATTATTCACGCTGCAGTCCGACATACACAATGAATTGCTGCTTCCCATGTCCTGTGTTCAACCAATTCAGCAGCCTGACCTCTCAACAAACCTGAGTTCACTGGGCACAATGGATTGGAAAGCCCGACCACTTCATTCCGTGATTGTCAACCGCCGGCGGATCTTCAGGTAACCAAACTTGCCGGCGCCTGGAGACGACCCGTCGAAGATGATCGGTAGGTATCCCGTGGCCGCCTTGTAACTTTGCTGAATCTGAAAAATGTCGAAGGACAAAGTTACAGTCCCACCCACACAAAGTAAAAAAACAACTACAGCCCAATGGACTGCACGATGCATTCCGAAACAGAACCGGTACTGCCGAAGTGCGACACAAGGGAGTAAACATTTGGGGGAAGCTACTAAATTAACCGTAGCTCGCAACATGGTGAAGCCATCAACATACTAGTATATGAACTTAATTACCTCGGCGATCTCTTCAGCGCTTTGGAGGCAGTTCTTCCCAATAACACAAACGGAACCACCAGACCCTCCACCCGTAATCTTCGCACCGTACAGATTAGGACCTCCATTTTCCGGCGTCTTTCTGTGCTGCATTTCTTGCACTAGATTAACCAGCCTATCTGTGCCATCGGAACCAAGACCGCATGCATTGTAGCTGTAGTGGCACTGCCAAGTGTCAACAACGGGATGTGAAAATAATGTCAGCACTATGGAACACAGTGAAGGGTTAATCCTAAAGTCCAGTGAAACAAAAATATGAAATGGAATCATCATTTTTGTGGATGATACATAGTACTGTACATCATTACAAACAAGTGGTTAAGAGATTCAAATTCACCTGGTACATAAGTTCTCCAAGAGCTGCTAATTGCTCATCTGTATTAGCTGCTGTTAATAATGCTTTGAAGGTCTGTATGCCAGAAAATAGAAGAATGTCAACAGTAAAATAAACAAAATTATTTTGTTTTTCCTGCTTAGTTTCAGTAAAGAGAAATCAAATGAATGATCATTGCTTGGAGAGAGAAATTTTAGTTCTTCTCTTTCGGAAAAAATGCAACCATTGCACGGCAGCATGCTGGGAAAACAATGAAATTTCCAAACATAGTGCAGAAAAAAAAAAACAATCTGGTGAAAATATCGAACCTCGACTCTGAAGTTTTCGTATATGGGATGTCTAGTAGGCGCCTTCACACTGTAAGATCTTTTTGGATCAATTACAGTTACCATGTCATCGTGGTCTCCGTATTTCTCTAAAAATGCATCTCCGGTAATGATCTCCGGAATATCTTTTGAATAAGCAGCTTCATATCTGCAATTCAGATCTTTTTATAAGAAATTACTGTACATGCAATGTCCAGAACGATTCATGTTTTTGCGAACCAAGTAAAGAAAGTGTGACCTGTGAGGTGGCAGGTTGCACAAATACTCCATGGAAGCTTCAGACTTCACTACATCCCTTCCCTTTTCTTTATAATCATCAGTCTGAACAGGGGCATCTGAAGTTGAGGACACCGATACTAAGTTGGATGCTGCACACTTGATCATCTTTCGTCCCATATAAGTGCCTACTCTTACAGATCCATAATCTCCCCCACCGACGCTGTTATCTCAAGACATGACAGAATACTGCAATCAGATGCAATTCGCCCAACCACAAAAGTTCTGTCAAAGCTCAATGAGGGAAAAAAAAAACTACCTATGTCGTATGCCAGAGTCTAGACCCCAAAATCGCATATGAGATGGAATCATAACCAATTCCTTCACTTCTGCAGGCTGCACCGAAACTGTGATTGAACAATACAGAAGTAACATGGTTTCGAATGGAGTTAAGATAAATCAACCAACTTGTGGAATTTAATAAAGACTACTAACCTGGCAGACCATTGCAAGGAGTTTGTTAGCTTCTCCACAGGCAGATGCCATTTGGTCCATGACCCCACATGGAGCTCCAACAACATGATTCTCAACCTGAAAAATCATAGAACTATAATGGTACTTGCCGGATTCTATTTTTACAACCAGACTTTTGTTAAGCTCATACCTTTTGACAAAGCAAAGCAAGATCCCTTGGAGTAATGTTTAAACCTGCAGGCAACAAAATAAAATAGAAAGCAATTTAGGAGATTCTAACAAGGTTAGTCAAATAGATGGCAGGATTATGGTAAAGGTAGCTATGAGCGATCAACAAACCATAGGCAGCTGCAATAGCAGACATTGTGGCAACCTCCACCGATGCAGAAGAAGAAACACCTTTGCCTTCTGGCACAGCAGAAGAAACCTACAGTTTCGGGACAGAAACTAAATAAGAACTGATTCTGTAAAACACATAACATGATCCTCACCATCTGTCCAAGAGAAGAAAACGATCAACTAGTATACGTTGTGATTTCACAGTCCCCTAAATAGAGTGTTCAAAATCATTTTTGTTGACAACGAAAGTTAACATGCACATTAATGCAGGACAAGGACAAGCTTATGTGCTTACCAGAATGCTCATGCTGTCAGTGAACTGCACGCCTAGCTCAGTCATCAAGATTAAAATTGTTCCGGAGACATAAGCAGCCCATCTGAGATCGAATATAATTAGGAAATATGTGAATATAATTGATCATTCAGAATTTCTGTAGAAAAATTAAGATACTTACTTTTGTGATGGGTCCTGGCAGAAAAATTCTCTGGCTTTTTCATACGATATCGGCTTGTCACCATCCATAAAATCTGACAGGTCCATATCAAAAGTTGGTGCACGGTTACTCAACTCAGAACCAAATGAAACCTGCAAGATAATGATCTTTACATAAGATACTGCACATTCACCAGTTCTATCGGAGTTACAAAAATACAAATTGGGCATTTTTATCATACAAACAATATAAGGTATACTTATGTTCCACAGATAACTAAAGAAAATAGTGGCAGCGAATCTTGAGAATTAATAACAACAACAAAAATTGAACAGTTGAGTAGAACATACAATTTGTACCACAGGTACCACCCCTGTGCTCTCAAGCTGTCTTGCTTGTACATGCTTCCATAGCTTCTGCTTGCTGGGATGGTTTCTCTGAATAGCAACATGGCAGGCTTCCCGAAGAGGCATCTACTAATGGCATCAAAATTTTCCATCACAACTAACTAAAATATGACCCGAGAAGAATAATACTGCATTTATTTCCATAATTCTATCTAATTATCTGTGATACTGAAGAAAGTTCATGACAAGTCAACGGTTTACTGAAAATATAGCATATATGAAAAACGATGGAATTCTAGGTTTTTGCACAGCATATAGAACTTAAAGATGCAGAATCTGGGAAGAAATCATTTTATTACTCTAGAGGAAAACTTTGCTTGTTTCAGGCGCAACAGATGTTAATGGTAGTCAGGGGGCTAGAATATTTGTAAGAGTTAAGTACTCCCTCTGTAAAGAAATATAAGAGTGTTTAGATCATTAGTGATCTAAATGCTCTTATATTTCTTTACAGAGGGAGTACCATGATATTATCTGACGTTGAATCAGAGACATAACTGTCATTTTTCACCTGTAATTGAGCATACCTGCAAAACAAGACTTCCTGAATAGTCTGCAATGCCACCCATGACATCTAACCGCCCAGGCGCTCTTGCTACATATATTTCCTTCTGAAAAAGAACCAATTAAGAGAAAAATAATTATAAAAAACCAATCATTTGTTGGGCATTTCGAATGACTAGCTTCAGGTGTCAACCTAACATAACATACGACCAAGCTAGTAAGACTGTTACATGTCAAGTCTCCTCCTATAAAAGCTTGACATATATATATGCGTGGATAGAATACCAGTGAACACAGAAAAATTAGGGAAAAAGAAAGATCAATCAAAGAAATATGATTATTGGCAAAACAAAGAGCAACGGTTACCTGTTTGAACATATATTGCACCACAAAATTGCTAGTTAACATGGTAGACTTTGTGGTCAACAATGTGTCAATCTGGAACCGGAATAATATACGCAAAGTATCTATCTTACAATTGACGTCGAGTTGTACTTTATGGCAAAACTTGAATCTGGCATGGAAAGTTAGCTCTACATGGTCTGTGCAAACTAAATAGGAATGAGCTATGGGTTACACTGGTTGGACCAAAATAGCATGTGAAGATAATAAATTAGCAAATTTCAACAGTGAATTTCATAGCATAGGCAAAAGTTGGTTTATCTCTGAAATCCAGAAAGATGTTATCTGAATGTACAAGGTCAGCAGAAGCAACATGTGGTTCATACGGTGGTAGAGCTCACTAAAATTAACACAAAGGACTGAAAGATTAGTACCTCCCAGTCAAAGAGCACAGATGCAGCAGTTCTTTCTGGGGATTGCACCTCAGAATTCTTCAATTCATTTTCAGTAAGTCCAGATAAGCTCTTCAAAAAGGCCATGGTATCTGTTAGTCCTTGCAAGTCCCCATGGAGTATCTCAAAGTCTTCACAGCATCTACCAGAACCAAATTTGGTACGTCAGTGAAAGAAATTTATCATTGGAAAACTACAAACATATGAGAAACGCAAGGATAAACTCACAATTCTGCTGTTTTGACCTTTTCAGTATTTTCTATGATTGGATGGGCACCAATTTCTGTGCCATTAAGAGAATACCAGTCAGGAATTCCTACATCTTTCCCAGGAGTCCTTTGTAGTTGATATCCTAACACTATTGCATCTTGCAATCGTCTTGCTCCGTTAAACTGTAAATGCACATAAAATAGGTTGATCGGCTAACACTAAAACAGGGTTTCTGAAATGTTGCTTACAACTCTAATCTCGTCTATAAAATAAAATAAAACAGAAAATATGTGCTCGATATGTGATGAGTTTACTTGCAGCACAGCATAGGTTTCCACCTTCACAGGGAAAAATGTTTTCCATATGAAGCACAGAAACTAGAGAATTTGGGATGAAGACAGATGCAGACATGCAGTTGCATGTAGTGAGTGGAACAGAGGGCATGGAAATATCTCTATCATAATCACATATTAATATAGTGTGAATCTCACTGATCAGTCAACAGTCGACTCACTTTGTCAGAAGCACACTTCTTTCCAACAGCAATGTCCTGAAGGATCCGAGCAGCCACCTGCATGGACAAGTATTAGCTCATTACAAATATTATGAATTTTCAATAACTGAAGCCTTCTTTATGATATAGTTGATTTAGTGAACTAATAATCTATCTTTTTGAACACACATGAGGACTATGCTGGTAGTATCATAATGATGTACTGCAGCTAACTGTTAATCTTCAAAGGTTCTAATGCAATTGACTGCAAGCTGCAACGTGACATAGCCCAATGGAGTGGCTCGTTATCTCTCTGGCTGACGGTAAGAGTTCAATTCTCATCAACCACAGGCCGGATGGGTTATTTTTTGTGGATTTCTAGTACAATTTTGAGGATTCGAAACCATGACATGTGTGTTGTGAAATTTTAGATGATTACACTAGCCAAATGCCCCTGTGGTCTCCAAATTCAACTGGCAGCATAAATAGTTTTAAGTCCTGACAAGCTAGGATGCAGTTATGCAAAAAAATTATAAGATCCCTATTGGAGAGCATGCAGGGAAATTACTTGGCCACCATTTGTTGGGCCATCATAGGAAGGTTGAAGTGTGAGAGCACGGAGTAGATATGGTTTCCAGTGCCCAGCAAGGAAATCCCTTCTAATCATCTCAATGCTGCTTTGGTGGTGCTGAAACAAAGTGGGAGAGAGGACGTCAAATTAAGGCATTTTCAGCACAGCTATACTAACTTACCCCAAGAATATTGTGATGGTAAGAATGTTCAACCTCAAGCAAGTTCCGCAGAAATGGCTCCTCGTTAAAATAATCTCTGCGGACGAACACAAATGGTAGTTTGTATGCTAAAGCTTCACTTGCCGTTCCATACCCAATTTTTCCTATATGAAATTGGAGTGAGTATCTTCGAAGAGTTCCTTTTTAAATAATACCTAGCAGTCAACAGTGAATATGTAATGCTTTATTTTACCTAGCATGCAGTCAGATGCAGCCATAACATCTGGTGTGTAAGTATCTTTCTCAAGCTTAATGAAGTTTGGAGGAACCTCTTGAGAATCAGATGCACCACAGACCTTTTATGAAGAGCTTACCGAGTTAAGATCAGCAAGAGGCACAGTTGTTGCAGGAATAGAACTCCATTGCAGAAAGAAACATACCAAACAGATCCAGCCATCAGGCAGCCATTCTTGCTTCAGTTTCCATCCTGCTGGCTGGGGATAATAGCACATTGATTTCATTTGATATGTGAGTATGTAAGCGTAGGACCATTCAATACAGAAGATAACCGGCTTTCAACAAAGCATGGTATGTGATTATATGAGGAACAATGTTCACACATGCATTTTTTTCTTGTGAACATCAGTGTATAGTGTATTTTAAGGATTTTACTGTTGCAGGAAAATTGGTTCAAAATGATGTTTGTGTATTAATGCGTAATGGCATTACAGTTTCAAATAATTGCACAGTACGTCAAACTGATCGGTTAGCCTATTTTTTATTGAATACCCCGAGCACTTCTAAATTTTGTCTCTGAGGGTGTGCATGTGTTAACCTTTACAGCAGAGAGTAGTGAAACATGTCTCTTAAACTCACCTGTCCACCAAAATTAAAAATGACCACCTTAGTGCTCTCCGCTATTCCAAGGTCCTTCCTCACCTAATAGATCAAAATAAAAATTAGAGAACAGACTGGTGCTCAAGCCTGTGGCATATCGTTCTCCAGCAGAAGGACACCAACCTCAGATCTGGATTTGCGCAAACCTCTTACCACCAGAGGCACATCAGTGACATCACAGAAAGCCGGCACTAGAATGAAATGTTCAGTTCTGATGAATATTCAGAAGTCAGGCATAGACGTTTACAAGAAAAAAAGTGCAATTGCACGTACTAGGACAATATCCAGGTAGTCGAAGTAAGGTCTCGCAATTGGAATAATCCTCTGCTATCTGTAAATGTTGATGAGATAGTCACATTGAGCAAGTAAAAGTGCCAATGAGCATATGCAAAAACGGACAGTGTTAAAGACAGCAGCAGAGAGTTGGAACGTACAACATAGAATCAAGAATTATAATCTGAAGGTCAAAATTCGGAATTTTGAACACTTTGAAAGATACAAATAAGGTAATACAATGATGTGGGAAATAGTGAAAGGGACCTGCCAAACAATAGATCGGTGATGATACCCAGCTGCCATGATGTATTCTGCATATATGGAGTCCCAACTGCAAATTGTGCGTGGCGAAATAAAATACCAACTTTTGAGACATTTGTTATTCCTAATGCAAGTGCAAGCTGAGATTGTTCAGAGAGTCAACATGCAGACAGATAACACCGCCACGCCAACAGAGACTAGAAAAACAGCTCCACATGATTGTGTAAGGCCGATGATTGCAGCAGAAACAGAGAGGGTTAACTCGTGAGAAATGCTGATAGGTCTAGCATGAGAGGCAAGGTAGAGGAAAATAGTACTAGTATAATACTCCCTCCGTCCCATAATATAAGAGCGTTTTTGACACTAAAACGCTCTTATATTATGAGACGGAGGGAGTAATAGTTTCAGGCAATGCAGCAGAAACAGAGAGGGGAAACAAAAGCTCACCTAAAATTCCCAATGCACACCGAGCGGATACCGGCATCTGCGGCCGCCCTGCACACCACAGGAACAACATCCGAGACCTATCCCACAACAGCATTCACTTCACAGTTCATACATTGCAGCCATGGCCGAGATGAATCAATTTTGACATGGACTGAATGATAGCACAGCAAAGAAGCAGCAGTAGTACCACTAGGTCTGCCTTGACGGAGCGGAGCCACTCCGCCTCCGTTCTCAGGATCGACTCGCGGGGCACCACGGCGGTCTGATGGTACTGCATTTCCGCAATCACATCCCCAATGAGAAATTGAGAATCAGTCACAGCCCGCGCAGACGCAGGCCAGTGGCGTAGCGTAGGGAGTGAGGAAAATTGGGTGCGGACTGAACCTTCTCGAGCGACGCGAGGGGGTCGACGGTGAGGGGGTCGGACTGGACGGCGCCGCAGTCGAGCAGGACCTTGCGGACGTGGAGGCCGGGGGAGCGCAGCTCGGCGGTGAAGACGAACTCCGGCACCGCCGTGGACACGTGCACCTCGTGCCCCGCCGCGATCAGGTGCCGCACCACCTGCGAATTGCCAGGCGCGCCCCGGCCACGCGCACAAACAGAGTCAAATTCTCCGGTGAAACGGACGAGTCGGGATCGTGGTGGCCGAAATGGTTGAGGAGGAGAGTGGAGGGAGGGGAAGGGGGCGGGACCTCGATGGCGCGGGTGGCGTGGCCGAAGCCGTGGCCGGTGAGGTAGAAGGCGAAGACCAGGCGACGCTCCAGCGCGCCTCCGGCAGTCGACATTGCCGGTGAATTGGCAAGGAGCTCTGGATCCATCCGACTGGGATGGGCCGCGTCGGCTGTTGCTTCAAGCGTAACTAACCGGAGCGACCGAGTCCACACTCCCCACAGCGCGACTACACACAACTTCGCTCTCGACCGACGACCTGTCGACCTCTTCAATCAAAATTCTACAACTACCCCTCAAATCTACATAAATTGTCGCTGATTTAATATCACTTTATATTAAATGAGTGACAATTATTAATATTAAAAGAGCAATAAATACGGTTAGGCAAGTGACGTCCTATAAATACGTACTCCCTCCGTCCGGAAATACTTGTTGGAAAAATAAATGTATCTAGACATATTTTAGTTTTAGATACATCCAACTTTATCCATTCTTGCGACAAGTAATTCCGGACGGAGGGAGTAAATATTAAGCTCAAGCTTAAATCCAATCTGTAATAAGAAAATAATTTTATTTAATTATTTGAAAAGGCGGTTAACCCGTCCTTTACATCGATTGATACATATGGACATAATGGTGAAGAGTTAAGCATCACTATTCATAAAGAATTTAATTTATTTTTTAAATTTTTTGGAAACCCCTCCATTTATTAATTAATTAAAAGCATTCATACAATCATCTGTTACAACTTTAGGCATGCATGGCGGAACACTATTTATAAGCCAACCATCAGACCTATTATCTAAACTAAACTTTGCAATCTCGTGCGTCACCTTATTGGCCCTTCGGTTGATCCGAGATATCTTGAGATTAATCATCATCTTGGAAATACACATCGCTTCAATCTTAAGATCAACGAGGGGAGACCTATCCGAATAATCATTTCCAAGAAAAGACGCCACAAAGGAGCAATCAATTTCCAAAATGCTAGGTTTATGAAGGGTAATACCGATATAAAGCCCCACAAGTGTCACTCTCAGTTCCGCTTCATCCACACTATTGCAAACCCTATTGTAGTCCCAAGAAAATGATGACTTCATCTGTATGGTTCATGGCAACCACTCCTATTCTGGCATCACTAATGGCCTTCAAAAAACTTGCCTCAACATTGATGTTAAGGAAATCTGGATCGGGGGGCTGCCAAGTCGCACATTTTTCGAGCATAATTGGTTTGGTGGCAAAAATAGGCATGCCAATATTTGGCATTGTGCCAAATATTGGCTACTACTTGGTTGGTTACCGAGTCATCTTGCCATCTCACAGAAAGTTGCCAATAGTTGGCAAGTGTTGGTATTGCCAATATTTGGCAATGCCAACATTTGGCTAGTCAAATATTGGCAGCAAATCAATCATGCTCTTCATCCACATTATTGGTATAATTTTTGCCATCCACCCTTTCCTTATCGTTGTTGGTAATCTCCATCTTCATGTTGGTAAGACATGACGAGAAGGAGTCCCAGTAGCTTTGAATAAAACTCATAGAGGCAAAAATCATTCCTCAAGTGTCATGCCCTCCAAAACGTAAGTGTAATTTGCTCATGCACGGCGGCCTTAAAAAAGTGTGGCTTGTCGGCTAAGCATGTACATACCTATGACATGCATTTTGAAGTGCCATCTCATCGTTGTAGGTGCTTTTTTTTTACTATAAACAGTAGGGCCAAAAGCCCCACTGCAATTTTTAATTAATCAAGGCAGCCAAGCCTAAAAAAAGTCTTACAAAATCTTACTAAAAGAAGAAACTAAACAAAAAGAGTGGCTTGAGGTAAGCCAAAGAAGGAAGAAAATAAGAAACAAAAAAAATTACAACTGGTTGTCCAGCCAAAGGTTGAAAGCAGCGGCATATTTCCTTTTGGTTCTATGTCCCAATAGGTTCATCTCAAGAAAATAAGTATCTTTCCATCTCTGAAAAGTTGGCTCAATGTGCTTAAATATATTATTATTCCTTGTGATCCAGATAGCACAAGCAGCTAGAATAATAATCTCCATGAAGAATGGCACCCTTAGTTTCATCTTCAAATATTGGAAAGCTTCAATCACACATAGATTGACCCTCCTAAGCAGATATACTCCCAGCATCTCTGAGCAAAGGGCAACTCCAAAAAAGAAGGTGAAGAGTTTCTTCACTTTGACAATCAGTTGTGGCACAATTATATGAGGCTAGACCAAAAAAATTCCTCGGTTTCTAGAATTCACTCTGTCATGAAGGAGCACACAGAAAACTCATGTGTCAGTTGTCTTAACAGATTGTGGTTTTATTGGACACAAAGTGTGCAAAAACGTCCTACCGTGTCTCGTCAACGTCTCTCTCCCCTCCAGTCCACATATAACAACCACTACATGGTGGATCACTCAGCTCAAGATAGAGAAGAAAGCTACCCTTAGTCAGTGTTGTCCAAGAACCAATGTACGCCAGTCTGTGCCGCTCCCCTCTTCTCCCGATCGCCCCCGAGCTTGGTTGACTGAAATCATCGCCGACGGCCATTGTATGCTCGTGGTGCCCCGCACACCCAACGTGTTTGGAGTAGAACGACATACATGGCATGTCAACGACCATCTCCGGCAGTGGCAGAGCTAGACAAAATCTGTTGTGGGGCAAAGATAGAATATTAGTGTTTAGAGGTCAAATAAAAAAAAATCATGTTTAAGCCCTCTAATAAAAGAACTTCTAAAATTGGTTCAGACCGTGTGGCAATGACCCCTTCAGATTAACACATAGCTCCAGTGCTAGTCATGGAAGAAGGCAATAGTAGCACTGCTATCTCTTGAGCTTGCGTTGGTTTTCCCTTGAAGAGGAAAGGGTGATGCAGCAAAGTAGCGTAAGTATTTCCCTCAGTTTTGAGAACCAAGGTATCAATCCAGTAGGAGACAACGCACAAGTCACCGGATACCTGCACAAACAATCAACAACTTGCATCCAACACGATAAAGGGGTTGTCAATCCCTTCATGGTCACTTGCAAAAGTGAGATCTGATAGAGATGGATAAACAGTAATGTAAATATTTTTGGTATTTTCGGTTTATAGATCGGAAAGTAAAAGATTGCAAAATAGTAGATCGGAAACTAGTAAGATGTAAAAGAGATTCAATATAATGGAAAAGAGACCCGGGGGCCATAGGTTTCACTAGTGGCTTCTCTCAAGATAGCAAATATTACGGTGGGTGAACAAATTACTGTCGAGTAATTGATAGAAGAGCGCAAAGTTATGATGATATCTTAGGCAATGATCATGACCATAGGCATCACGTCTATGTCAAGTAGACCGAAACGATCCTGCATCTACTACTATTACTCTACACATCGACCGCTATCCAGCATGCATCTAGAGTACTAAGTTCATAAAGAACGGAGTAACACATTAAGTAAGATGACATGATATAGAGGAATTAACTCAAGCAATATGATGAAAACCCCATATTTTTATCCTCGATGGCAACAATACAATACGTGCCTTGCTGCCCCTACTATCACTGGGAAAGGACACCGCAAGATTGAACACAAAGCTAAGCACTTATCCCATTGCAAGAAAGATCAATCTAGTAGGAAAAACTAAACCGATAATTCGAAGAGACTTGCAAAGATATCAAATCATGCATATAAGAATTCGGAGAAGAACCAAATAACATTCATAGATAATCTGATCATAAATCCACAATTCATCTGATCTCGGCAAACACATCGCAAAAGAATATTACATCGAATAGATCTCCAAGAACATCGAGGAGAACATGGTATTGAGAATCAAAGAGAGAGAAGAAGCCATCTAGCTAATAACTATGGACCCGTAGGTTTGTGGTGAACTACTCATGCTTCATCAAAGAGGTAATGGTGTTGATGTAGAAGCCCTCCATGATCGAATCCCCCTCTGGCAGGACGCCAGAAAAGGTCCCTAGATGGGATCTCACGGGTACAGAAGGTTGCGGTGGTGGAAAAGTGGTTTCATGGCTCTCTTGGATGTTTTCAGGGTATAAGAGTATATATAGGCGAAGGAACTAGGTCAGGGGAGCTATGAGGGGCCCACGAGGTAGGGGCGCGCCCTCCTGCCTCGTGGCCGCCTCGTGGTGTCTCCGACTTCATCTCCAACTCTTCTGGTTTCCTTTTAGTCCAAGAAAGATCATCGCGAAGGTTTCATTCTGTTTGGACTCCATTTGGTATTCCTTTTCTGCCAAACTCTAAAATAGGCAAAAAAAATAGAAACTGGCACTGGGCCCTCGATTAATAGGTTAGTCCCAAAAATAATATAAAATAACATATAAATACCTATTAAACATCCAAAATAGATAATATAATAGCATGGAACAATAAAAAAATTATAGATACGTCGGAGACGTATCAAGCATCCCCAAGCTTAATTCCTGCTCGTCCTCGAGTAGGTAAATGATAAAAACAGAGTTTTTGTTGTGGAATGCTACCTAACATATTTATCCATGTAATTTTCTTTATTGTGGCATGAATGTTCAGATCCAAAAGATTCAAAACAAAAGTTTAATATTGACATAAAAATAATAATACTTCAAGCATACTAACAAAGCAATCATGTCTTCTCAAAATAACATGGTCAAAGAAAGATATCCCTACAAAATCATATAGTCTGGCTATGCTCTATCTTCATCACACAAATATTTAAATCATGCACAACCTCGGTTTCAACCAAGAAATTGTTTCATACTTTAGTATTCTCAAACTTTTTCAACTTTCACGCAATACATAAGAGTGAGCCATGGACATAGCACTATAGGTGGAATAGAATGGTGGTTGTGGAGAAGACAAAAAGGAGAAGATAGTCTCACATCAACTAGGCATATCAACGGGCTATGGAGAGGCCCATCTATAGATATCAATGTGACGAGTAGGGATTGCCATGCAACGGATGCACTAGAGCTATAAATGTATGAAAGCTCAAAAAGAAACTAAGTGGGTGTGCTGAAGGAAATATGCCCTAGAGGCAATAATAAAGTTATTATTTATTTCCTTATATCATGGTAAATGTTTATTATTCATGCTAGAATTGTATTAACCGGAAACATAATACATGTGTGAATACATAGACAAACATAGTGTCACTAGTATGCCTATACTTGACTAGCTCGTTTATCAAAGATGGTTATGTTTCCTAGCCATGGACAAAAGAGTTGTCATTTGATTAACGGGATCACATCATTAGGAGAATGATGTGATTGACTTGACCCATTCCGTTAGCTTAGCACTTGATCGTTTAGTATGTTGCTATTGCTTTCTTCCTGACTTATACATGATCCTGTAACTATGAGATTATGCAACTCCCGTTTACCGGAGGAACACTTTGGGTGCTACCAAACGTCACAACGTAACTGGGTGATTATAAAGGTGCTCTATAGGTGTCTCCAAAGGTACATGTTGAGTTGGCATAATTCGAGATTAGGTTTTGTCACTCCGATTGTCGGAGAGGTATCTCTGGGCCCTCTCGGTAATACACATCACTTAAGCCTTGCAAGCATTGTAACTAATGAGCTAGTTATGAAATGATGTATTACGGAACGAGTAAAGAGACTTGCCGGTAATGAGATTGAACTAGGTATTGGATACCGACGATCGAATTTCGGGCAAGTAACATACCGATGACAAAGGGAACAACGTATGTTGTTATGCGGTTTGACCGATAAAGATCTTCGTAGAATATGTAGGAACCAATATGGACATCCAGGTTCCGCTATTGGTTATTGACCGAGAATAGTTCTAGGTCATGTCTACATAGTTCTCGAACCCGTAGGGTCCGCACGCTTAACATTACGATGACAGTTTTATTATGAGTTTATAAGTTTTGATGTACCAAAATTTGTTCGGAGTCCCGGATGTGATCACAGACATGACGAGGAGTCTCGAAATGGTCGAGACATAAAGATTGATATATTGGACGGATATATTTGGATACCGGAAAGGTTTCGGATGAGATTGGGAATATATCGGAGCTCCGGGAGGTTACCGGAACCCCCCGGTAAGTATATGGGCCTTATTGGGCCTTAGTGGAAAGGAGGGAGAAGGGGAAAAGGAGGGGGCGCCCCCCCCCCAAGCCCAATCCGAATTGGGAGGGGGGCCGGCCCCCCCTTTCCTTCTTCCCTCCCCTCTCTTCCTTCCCTCTCCTACTCCTAATAGGAAGGGGGGGGGGGGCAAACCTACTTGGAGTAGGATTGCCCCCCCTAGGGCGCGCCTCTCCCCTTGGCCGGCCCCCTCCTCCTCTTCCCCTTTATATACGGGGGAGGGGGCACCCCTAGAACTCACAAGTTGATCTACGGATCGTTCCTTAGCCGTGTGCGGTGCCCCCCTCCACCATATTCCACCTCGGTCATATCGTCGCGGAGTTTAGGTGAAGCCCTGCGCCGGAAGAACATCATCATCGTCACCACGCCGTCGTGCTGACGGAACTCATCCCCGACACTTTGCTGGATTGGAGCCCGGGGAACATCATCGAGCTGAACGTGTGCTGAACACGGAGGTGCCGTACGTTCGGTACTTGGATCGGTCGGATCGTGAAGACGTACGACTACATCAACCGCGTTGTCATAACGCTTCCGCTTACGGTCTACGAGGGTACGTGGACAACACTCTCCCCTCTTGTTACTATACCATCACCATGATCTTGCGTGTGCGTAGGAATTTTTTTGAAATTACTACGTTCCCCAACAGTGGCATCCGAGCCTAGGTTTTATGCGTTGATGTTATATGCATGAGTAAAACACAAGTGAGTTGTGGACGATACAAGTCATACTGCTTACCAACATGTCATACTTTGGTTCAGCGGTATTGTTGGATGAAGCGGCCCGGACCGACATTACGCGTACGCTTACGCGAGACTGGTTCTATCGACGTGCTTTGCACACAGGTGGCTAGCGGGTGTCAGTTTCTCCAACTTTAGTTGAACCGAGTGTGGCTATGCCCGGTCCTTGAAGGTTAAAACAGCACTAACTTGACGAACTATCGTTGTGGTTTTGATGCGTAGGTAAGAACGGTTCTTGCTCAGCCCGTAGCAGCCACGTAAAACTTGCAACAACAAAGTAGAGGACGTCTAACTTGTTTTTGCAGGGCATGTTGTGATGTGATATGGTCAAGACGTGATGAGATATAAGTTGTTGTATGAGATGATCATGTTTTGTTGAAGTTATCGGCAACTGGCAGAAGCCCTACAGTTGTCTCTTTGTTGCATAAGATGCAAGTGCCAAATAATTGCTTTACTTTATTGCTATGCGATAGCAATAGTTGCAAGAGCAATAGTTGGCGAGACGACCATGTGATGACACATTGATATAGATCAAGATGATGAAGATCATGGTGTCGTGCCGGTAACGATAGAGATCATGACAGTACTTTGGAGATGGACATCACAAGCACAAGATGATGATGGCCATATCATATCACTTATATTGATCGCATGTGATGTTTATCTTTTATACATCTTATTTTGCTTAGTTTGACGGTAGCATTTTAAGATGATCTCTCACTAAATTATCAAGAAGTGTTCTCCCTGAGTATGCACCATTGCGAAAGTTCTTCGTGCTGAGACACCATGTGATGATCGGGTGTGATAGGCTCTATGTTCAAATACAACGGATGCAAAATAGTTGCACACGCGGAATACTCAGGTTAAACTTGACGAGCCTAGCATATAACAGATATGGCCTCGGAACACGGAGACCGAAATGTCGAGCGTGAATCATATAGTAGATATGATCAACATATTGATGTTCACTGTTGAAACTACTCCATCTCACGTGACGATCGGACATGGTGTAGTTGATATGGATCACGTAATCACTTAGAGGATTAGAGGGATGTCTATCTAAGTGGGAGTTCTTAGGTAATATGATTAATTGAACTTAAATTTATCATGAACTTAGTCCTGGTAGTATTTTGCAAATTATATTGTAGATCAATAGCTTGCATTGTTGCTTTCATATGTTTATTTTGATATGTTCCTAGAGAAAATTGTGTTGATGTTGGTAGCAATGATGCGGATTGGATCCGTGATCTGAGGTTTATCCTCATTGCTGCACAAAAGAATTATGTCCTTAATGCACCACTAGGTGACAGACCTATTGCAGGAGCAGATGCAGATGTTATGAACATTTGGCTAGCTCAAAATGATGACTACTTTATAGTTTAGTGCACCATGCTTAACGGCTTAGAATCGGGACTTCAAAAACGTTTTGAACGTCATGGACCATATGAGATGTTCCAGGAGTTGAAGTTAATATTTCAAGCAAATACCCGAGTTGAGAGACGTGAAATCTCCAACAAGTTCTATGGCTAAAAGATGGAGGAGAATCGCTCAACTAGTGAGCATGTGCTCAGATTGTCTGGGTACTACAATCGCTTGAATCAAGTGGGAGTTAATCTTCCAGATAAGATAGTGACTGATAGAGTTCTCTAGTCACCATCACCAAGTTAGTAGAACTTTGTGATGAACTACAGTATGCAAGGGATGACGAAAACGATTCCCGAGCTCTTCGTGATGTTGAAATCGACGAAGGTAGAAATCAAGAAAGAGCATCAAGTGTTGATGGTTGACAAGATCACTAGTTTCAAGAAAAGGGCAAAGGGAAAGAAAGGGAAACTTCAAGTAGAATGACAAGCAAGTTGTCACTCCCGCGAAGAAGCCCAAAGCTGGACCAAAGCCTGAAACTGAATGATTATACTGCAAAGGAAATGGTCACTGGAAGTGGAAATGCCCTGAATATTTGATGGATAAGAAGGATGGCAAAGTGAACAAAGGTATATTTGATATACAGGTTATTGATGTGTACCTTACTAGTGTTTATAGTAGCCCCTGAGTATTTGATACTTGTTCGGTTGCTAAATATTAGTAACTCGAAACAGGAGTTACAGAATAAACAGAGACTAGTTGAGGATGAAGTGACGATGTGTGTTGGAAGTGGTTCCAAGATTGATATGATCATCATCGCACACTCCCTATACTTTCGGGATTAGTGTTAAACCTAAATAAATGTTATTTGGCATTTGCGTTGAGCATGAATATGATTTGATCATGTTTATTGTGATACGGTTATTCATTTAAAGTCAAAGAATAATTGTTGTTCTATTTACATGAATAAAACCTTCGATGGTCATACACCCAATGAAAATAGTTTGTTGGATCTCGATCGTAGTAATACACATATTCATAATATTGATGCCAAAAATGCAAAGTTGATAATGATAGTGCAACTTATTTGTGGCACTGCCGTTTGGGTCATATCGGTGTAAAGCGCATGAAGAAACTCCATAAAGATGGATTTTTGGAATCTCTTGGTTATGAATCATTTGATGCTTGCGAACCGTGCCTTTTGGGCAAGATGACTAAAACTCCGTTCTCCGGTACAATGGAACAAGCTACTGACTTGATGGAAATAATACATACTGATGTATACGATCCAATGAGTGTTTATTCTCGTGGCGGGTATCGTTATTTTCTGACCTTCACAAGATGAATTGAGCAGATATGAGTATATCTACTTAATGAAGCACAAGTCTGAAACATTTGGAAAGTTCAAAGAATTTCAAAGTGAAGTGGAGAATGATTGTAACAAGAAAATAAAGTTTCTGCAATTTGATCGCGGAGACAAATATTTGAGTTACGAGTTTGGTCTTCAATTAAAACAATGTGGAATAGTTTCACAAACTCATGCCACCTGGAACACCACAGCTTAATGGTGTGTCCGAACGTCATAATAGTACTTTATTGGATATAGTGTGATCTATGATGTATCTTACCAATTTACCACTATTGTTTTGGGGTTATGCATTAGAGACAGTTGCATTCACTTTAAAAAGGGCACCATCAAAATCCATTGAGACGTCGCCTTATGAACTGTGGTTTGGCGAGAAACGAAAGTTGTCGTTTCTTAAAGTTTGGGGCTGCGATGCTTATGTGAAAAAGTTTTCACCTGATAAGCTCAAACCCAAATCGGAGAAGTGCGTCTTCATAGAATACCCAAAGGTAACTATTCGGTACACCTTCTATCACAGATCCGAAAGCAAGATTCGTTGCTAAGATGGATCCTTTCTAGAGAAGGAGTTTCTCTCGAAAGAAGTGAGTGAGAGGAAAGTAGAACTTGATAAGGTAATTGTACCTTCTCCCAAATTGGAAAGTAGTTCATCACAGAAATCAGTTCCAGTGATGCCTACACCAATTAGTGAGGAAGTTAATGATGATGATCATGAAGCTTCAGATCAAGTTACTACCGAACCTCGTAGGTCTTCCAGAATAAGATCCGCACCAAAGTGGTACGGTAATCCCGTTCTAGAAGTCATGTTACTAGACCATGATGAACCTATGAACTATGAGGAAGCGATGATGAGCCCAGATTCCGCGAAATGGCTTGAGGCCATGAAATCTGAGATAGGATCTATGTATGAGAACAAAGTATGGACTTTGATTGACTTGCTCGATGATCAGCAAGCCATGTTAAATAAATGGATCTTCAAGAGGAAGACGGACACTGATAGTAGTGTTACTATCTACAAAGCTCGACTTGTCACAAAAAGGTTTTCGACAAGTTCAAGGTGTTGACTACAATGAGATTTTCTCAACTGTAGCGATGCTTAAGTCTGTCCGAATCATGTTAGCAATTGTCACATGTTATGAAATCTGGCAAATGGATGTCAAAAACTACATTCTTTAATGGATTTATTAAAGAAGAGTTGTATATGATGCAACCAAAAGGTTTTGTTAATCCTAAAGGTACTAACAAAATGTGCAAGCTCCAACGATCCATCAATGGACTGGTGCAAGCATCTCGGAGTTGGAATATACGCTTTGATGAGTTGATCAAAGCATATGGTTTTATACAGACTTTTGGAAAGGCCTGTATTTACAAGAAAGTGAGTGGGAGCTCTGTAGCATTTCTGATATTATATGTGCAAGACATATTGTTGATTGGAAATGATATAGAATTTCTGGATAGCATAAAAGGATACTTGAATAAAAGGTTTTTCAATGAAAGACCTCGGTGAAGCTGCTTACATATTGAGCATCAAGATCTATTGAGATAGATCAAGACGCTTGATAAGTTTTTTCAATAAGTACATACCTTGTCAAGATTTTGAGAAAGTTCAAAATGGAACAGTCAAAGAAAGAGTTCTTGCCTGTGTTGCAAAAGTGTGAAATTGAGTAAGACTCAAGACCTGACCACGGCAGAAAATAGAAAGAGAATGAAAGTCATTCCCTATGCATCAGTCATAGGTTCTATAAAAGTATGCCATGCTATGGACCAGACCTATTGTATACTCTGCCCTAGTTTGGCAAGGGAGTACAATAGTGTCGGGGAAACTGATCCACGAACACCTATGGGACCGGCGGACCGAGCCCCTTTCGGTTCGACGGGGGGCGGAGGTCGCACGAAGAGCAGATCGAGGCGAAGCACACGAGAAGTTTACCCAGCTTCGGAGCTCTCCGGAGAGATAATACTCCTACTGCTGCTTGTCTGATTGTATTATGTTCTTGCTCTAGAGAGCTGAGTGTTTTATGGCTTCGAAATGATCCGAATCCTTCCGAACCAGTCGAACCTCCTCTATGTTGTGCATGGGCCTCCTTTTATATGCACAAGGGGTCACCGACGGGTGGCAACGCAGAGAAGGGTAAAAACGTAAAAAGAGAGGTGGTTGGTACAGCTACTTGTACAGTGTTTTCTACCTAACCCTGACGGCAGGGGACAAGGGCATTAAATGCCCGTCTGTGTCACCCTAACAGTGTAGAAAAGGACCGTCAGGGGCGCCACCGCCTGCCACGATGGCGATCTTGTCAGCATCGCATGCCACCGCTTACTGCTGGCTGCACAGCCTTCCGCCACGCGTGCCTGGAAAGGCCCCCAGGGCGACACGTTGGTGGATGCGCTGGAGCGTGGGCACAGAGTGGCCGCTTGCCGCGGCAAGCGTCTTGCCGCGATCGTGGTCTTGTTGCGCCCGGAAGCTTGTCGCTCGCCGAGCCTTGCCGGGACGCGTGGCGCGTCGCGGCAAGTTCCTTGAGATGTCTTGGTTGGCCTTCCTAGCAAGCTCCTCTTGCCGGGGCCTTGTCTTCTTGACTTGAATACTTTGTTCTTGAATGGCTCCAAAGGAGCCACGGAGTATCTTGGCGGTCACCCGGCAAGCCCTTGCCGCGGGGTGCTGCAACTGCCCGTGCACAAGTTCGGGGGACTAGGGTACCCCTATTCTAGTACACCGACAGGAGCCCCCGGGCCTGGGCCACACATGGTGTCGAGCGCTGTTGGGCCAGGCCCAAAACAGGGCACGGGCACGCGCGGCCCGGGTAACGCCAAATCTTGCTCTGTACCCACCGCGCCCTCCCCCAACAGCACGCGCTGAACGCGGCATCGTGGGAGAGATCGTGGGGGGTTCTTTATTCGGAAGGGCGAAACGTCCGCCCCCTCCCTCTTTATAAGCAGGGGAAACAGGGGCAGTTTCCCCACTTTGCCGTTTGTTGCTCCAAGTCCAGAAATCTCTGCCGCTCCCCCTCCTTCTTGAAGCAGAAAGAGAGCAGCGCTCCGCCCCCCGTCGCCACCAGCACCACCAACGCTGCCGATCTTCCCTGCCACCTCCGCCATGGCTCCGAAAGCCGACAAGGGGAAGGGCGTGAAGTCGGCCGAGGCGCAGCGGCTCGCGGTGCTGCGGAAGGAGCGGGCCATCTTCCCCCCTCATCTCGGCGCCAAGGAGCTGAGGGAGTACTACTACCTTTTCTGGTCGACGGAGACGCGTGCGCACCCGCACACGAGGGTACTCCCGGCCACCGCTTCGGAGCTGGCTCCAAACGGGTACCCATTCTTCGTGCTATTCTTCTATTGCGGGCTAGAGTTCTTCTGTGATATCATGAACACATACGGGCTCCGCCTCCTAGATTTCACCCCCAACGCTGTTCTGACCATGGCAGTTTTCGCACATCTGTGCGAACACTTTGTCGGAGTCCACCCAAATGTAGCCCTCTTCCGCCACTTCTTCATGCCCCGAGTCGAGAGAGGAGAGCCCCTTGCCGGAGGAATCGCCTGGATCTCGAGAGTCGGCAAGAAAGAAGCCTATCTGGAGGGAGAGCTCCGCAGCAAATGGGAGGAGTGGAGAGCGGAGTGGTGCTGGATCGTTGAGGAGAACCCGCAGCCGTTCACTGCCGTGCGCCAAGCCCCAATAGTACGCGGCAATGATTGGAGCAACGTGGCCCCGGAAGACGACAGGCTGAAGATCGCAGTCACCCGAATCCTCCGCCTTAGGCTTGCCGGGCTCACTGTAGGCGCTGTCGGTGCAGATTTCCTTCGCCGCTGCATTGCCCCCCTGCAAGAGAGAGGGAGACCCGCCTGGGAGTTCAAGAACTCGGCGGACATCATGAGGCTGCGCCCGGGCCTCAATTTCAATTTCACCGTCCTGGAGCTGGATGCAATGCTCCTGGAGCTGTTCAAACGCAACCCTCAGCACCCGTTCCTGTTGCCGAGGAGCGTCGTTCCGATGTGCAACAATTCTTCACTTGACCGGATCCGCGCGATGATGCCGTTGTGCGATTCGCACGGAATCGCCCCAACTTGGCAAGAGCCTACGGATGACGTCGTGCGGGCGTTCTTTGACAGCCTGGAGGAAGTGCCGATCCGCGCCGACGAGCAGAGGAGCCTCACCCGTGACACTACCGACGCGGAGCTGCAGCGCATCGCCACTAGGGCGGAAGAGGCTGCGGCAGCAGCTGCCGCGGGCGAGTTCGGGTTTACTGAGGAGGAGGCAGAGGCAGCGGAGGCGGCAAGCCTTGCCGAGCGCGAGGAGTTTGCCGGCGAGGAGGATCTTGCCGGCCCCGAAGCTGAGCCGAGCGAGCCCGGCGAGGAAGAGCCCGAGCCTTCAGACAGCTTTCCGCAAGTGGAGCCCCCGGCTGCACCAAGAAGGCGTCTCCGCAGGGCCGGTGACGCAGCGGGGCGGCAGACGGGGCAACAGCCACAGAGCCGCGCGACACGCTCGACCGCGGCAAGCACCGTTGCCGCGGGAGCACCTCCCGCCGCTGCGGCAACTGGAGCGGGACCTTCCCGGTCCATTGCTGCTGCTCCTGCCAAGCGGACCAGGGAGCCCACTCCTCCGCCTTGTCGCACCGGAGGCGAGCCGGACTTCGATCTCTCCGCGCTCAGCTCCGATGATGAAGAAGAAGAGTAAGCTTTCTTGCTGTCCTCGTAGTTCTTCAATCTTGTCGCTTTTATTCTGTATCTGACTTGCTTCGATCTGAATCCATTCCTTTTCAGGACGCTGGCCCAGAGAGCGGCGAAGAGGGCCAAGGCCTCGGTGATCGTCATCGAAGACGATCCCACCGTGTCAGCAGGGGGCGTGCCTGAGCCCACCTTGACGGACCTGGCTAATACTCCCCAGAGCAGCCCCCAGCGCAGCCCCCAGCGTAAGTTTATAATTTACTTCCCGCCGTAGGTGCGCATGGGTGCTCTTTTCTCTTACTGATATCTTGATTGTTGGATGTGTGTAGGAGCAGAGCAGCCCCACCAGGAGGGCCCAGAAGCCGCCCCCAAAGCGCCATCTGCTTCGACTACACCGCCAAGGGAGGAGTCCCCGGCAAGGGAGCGCTCTCCGGCAAGGGAGAACTCTCCGGCAAGGGCCAATTCTCCGGCAAGGGACGACGCCAGTGATCCTCCGGCGGCTGAGACCGCGACCACAGATCCCAGCACAGGTAATCCACTTGCCTAAAAACTTGCCCTTGGGCTTTTCTTATTCTGGCTTTCTTTTTGCATATTTGCTTGACTTCTCTCCATTCTTCGTTCTTCAGATCCATCCGCTACTGAGCCGATGGAAACCGAAGCCGCTGGAGGAGAGGCCGGTGCTGATGAGCCCGCCGGCGAAGAGGCTGCCAAGGCTGCCGCCGCAGAAGCCGGCGAGGGATCCGGCGATCATACTGACGGCCCCGAGGCCGCAGGAGCGCCAGGCGCTGCATCGATCGCCGATCCCTCTGCCGCTGCCGCAGAGCCAGGCTCCGAGGAGCCCCAGCCCAGCGCCTACTTGAAGGCCGGCGATGGCGTCTTCATCAAGCTCCCCTGGGCTTCGAGCTCCAGGGCGCCGGTCGAGGGAGAAACCTTTGACGGAGAGGTGCTCGCTTCTGCCGGATTGGCGCTGGTTGACGCGCCAAGCAGCAGCGAGGAGCCTGAAGAGGAGCGGCTGCTGCAGAAGCTGACGTCGCTCTACCGCACTCGACAAGCCAAGTTGGCCTCCCGAGAAGCGCTTGTCACGAGGGCGGGAGTCGATATTGTGAAGCGCATGGAGGAGCTCCGGGATCTCAGGCAGGAAACTCTCCGGAGCTTGGCGGAGGAGCGGGAGCAAGTCGCCGAGGAGAGGAAGGCCTTCCTCCTCGCGAAGGCTGAGGTCGAAGAGCAGCAGCGGCTTGCTGCCGAGAGGCTATCTGCACGGGAGGGAGAGTTGGCGCAGCGCAAGGTGAACCTTGACAGCCACGAGGAGGAACTCGCCGCGCGGGAGCAAGCAATTGACGGCACTCTCCAAGAAGCAAGGGATGCCGCCGCGGCTGCCGAGGCCGCCAAGAAAGAGTTGGAGGCGAAAGTGATGCAGCTGGAGGCCAATCTCCGGACGAGTGGCGAGGAGCTCGCCGCGCTCAAGCGCGAGCGCGAGAAGGATGCTGCTACCCACAGTGAGCTGCAAGGTCTTCTCGCGGAGAGGAGCAAGGAGCTCAGCGCCGCCAAGGACTCCAACGCGGATCTCGAGCTGAAGCTGGCCACGCTGACGCAGACGCTGGACGCTGCCAAGGAGCGAGAGGTGACTTTGTCGGAGAAGATCAAGGCCGACGAGGCGCTGCTGGCGAGCATTGCCGTCACCCAGAACTCGTTCAGGGAGACGGTGGAGCACTGGACTGAGGGTGTGGTGAATATCGCCGCAGTCATCGACGGGGAGCTGGCGCAGCTGGGGATGGAGGACTTCGGGTATCCTTCCAACGAGCATCTCCAACCCAGCGCCAAGCTCAGCCTATTCTTCAAGGGCGTGGCGACGGCCCTCCAGCGGCTTCGGGAGAAGATCCCAAAGCAGCTAGCCGACGAGTCGCGCAAGATTTGCGCGGGAGTTCTTCAGAAGGTGCTGGTGAAGGTGGCTTTCCGCAACCCGGGCCTCAACCTCACCAACGTCCTCAGATCCCTGCCGCCCGACACCGATCTGGAAGCGCTCAAGGCCCTTGTCGCACCCATTGTGGACAAGGTGAGCGAGATCAGGAGGGTTGAGGGTGGTCGCGTAGACTAGGCCGCCCGCTTTATCTTTTTCCTTGTCGCTGTTAGTCATGTCATGGGAACAATGTGTTAGAGCTGCGACAAGTTATCTTGTAATATAACTTTATTTTGGATGATGATCACTATGTTATTTCCTTTACTAGATCCCTTGCTTTGTATGTTTTTACCCTACGCTTTTAGGGAACTTGTCGGCGCAGGCACCCGAGCCGTGAGCGCTGAGTGCGGGACGTCAGCAGCCTGCTCGCGGTGCCGCTCCGACAAGAAACCTTGTCGCGACTAGTTGCAACACACTTAAGTTGTTGAGCGGACTCGAAACAAAGTAAGGGTGCATCTAGCTACGAGTTGGTTCCTCCGCGCATAGGTTTTCCATATAAAGCACAGTCGTTCGAGGAAGATAACTTAAAAAATTAAAACTAATTGCTCAAACTTTGGCAACTTAGCTTTTCTGTCGTTTGCTTCCCGGCAAGGCAAATCTTCCTTAAACGACGCCTGGTCCATACCATTATCTTCTCCTTCCCCCGGCAAACTTGTGTGCGAGGGAACCTTCTTTTCCTTTGTTTGAGAAAAAGAAAGAAGAGAAAATAAAGATATGGGGCCTTTCGGCTCGTTATTGCTTACCGGGGGTAGGTGCTGCACAAAGTGTCAGATAAAGCATGCAAATGTAAAGTAAAAAGCATGAAAGTGACAAGATGTGCGAAGCACATGAGCTTTACTTATGCACGGGATCTGCGCCTGGCTTTGTACAAAGGATTACATGCAACAGCGGCAAGACTTGTACAAAAGGTGGTTGCCGGAACAGGTTCCGGCAACCGCGCCCTACGGGTAAAACTTACGAAGATGCTCAATGTTCCAGGAGTTGCTCACCGGAATGCCATCTTCGGTCTCAAGGCGGACAGCGCCAGGCCTAGTGACTCGTTTCACCCGGTAAGGGCCTTCCCACTTCGGCGTCAACTTGTTGGAATTCTTGGCGGACTGAACGCGCCGAAGAATAAGGTCGCCTTCCTCGAAGCTTCTGGCATTAACTTTGCGGCTATGGTAGCGGCGCAAAGCTTGCTGGTATCGAGCAGCTCGTACAGCAGCCTGAAGACGATCCTCCTCAAGGAGCAGCGCGTCATCTTGTCGCAGCTGCTCTTGCTCAAGCTCATCATAAGCGAGCACTCGAGGTGACCCGTATACGAGATCCGTGGGGAGAATTGCCTCCGCTCCATAGACTAGAGCGAAAGGCGTCTGGCCAGTGGCTCGATTTGGCGTCGTCCTGATCGACCAAAGAACCACCGGCAGCTTCTCGATCCAGTTTCTTCCGCACCTGCGCAGCCTGTTGAAAGTCCTGGTCTTGAGCCCACGCAGCACTTCAGCATTTGCCCTCTCCGCTTGACCGTTGCTTCTCGGATGAGCAACAGAAGCGAAGCAGACCTTGGCGCCAAGGTCTTGGACGTACTGCATGAAGGTGCGGCTCGTAAATTGCGTGCCGTTGTCGGTGATGATCCTGTTAGGGATCCCGAAACGGCAAACAATCGACCTGAAGAACTTGACTGTTGACTGTGCTGTCACCTTCCTCACTGGTTCCACTTCCAGCCACTTTGTGAACTTGGCGATTGCAACATACAAGTACTCAAAGCCCCCGACAGCTCGGGGAAAGGGGCCGAGGATATCGAGCCCCCAGACCGAAAATGGCCAGGATAAAGGGATCGTCTGGAGAGCTTGAGCTGGTTGGTGAATCTACTTGGAATGGAACTGGCACGCTTCACACTTGGTTACTTGTGCAGTTGCATCCTGGAGGGCTGTCGGCCAAAAGAAACCTTGCCGGAAAGCTTTGCCGGCAAGTGCTCTTGCACCAATGTGGTGACCACATATGCCTCCATGTATCTCTGCCAACAGCTTCTGTCCGTCTTCCCGGCAAATACACTTCAATTTCACACCGTTGAGTCTTCTTCTGTACAGTATGTTGTCGACAAACTGGTACATACTTGACTGCCGGGCTACTTTTTCCGCTTCTTCTTGCTCTTCGGGAAGTTCTCCTGTCTGAAGGAAACGGACAATCTGCTGTGCCCATGCTGGAGCTTGCGGCTCGACAACAAGGACTAAAGGCACATCTAGTGCTGCGGGAACATCCGCTTCTACAGCGAGAACCTGCGGCTCAGCCGGAGCTTGATGTTCCCCGGCAAGCTTGCCGGAACAAAGCTTGTCGGGAGCGTCTGCTACGACGGAACAAGCACTAAGACTTGCCGGAGCAAACTGCTCCTCAGCATCTTGGGCGTTGATCTTGGGGACCTTCTTGGCGGCGGCTTCGGGGAGCTCTGCCGGAAAGTAGTCACCGGAAATCAACTTTCTCTTCTTGATCTGTCCAGTCGATGGTGTCACGGATGGTTGAGTCAGCTTGAGCACAAAGATCCCTGGTTCCACAGGTAACTTAAGTGCGGCGCACTTTGACAGGCCATCAGCAATGTCATTCTCAGCTCTTGGAACATGTTCCATCTGTAGGCCGTCAAAGTGCTCTTCTAGCTTTCTCACTTCATCAACATAAGCTTCCATCAATGGACTCTGATAACTCTTATTCACTTGGCGGACGACAAGCTGTGAGTCTCCCCTGACAATGAGTTTCTTAATCCCAAGGTCTGCCGCGATCCTGAGACCAGCAAGCAAGCCTTCGTACTCTGCATATTGTTCGTTGCTTGCTCCTTGGGAAAGTGCATCTGGACTACGTACTTGAGGTGCTCTCCGGTGGGCGCGACAAGCAGCACGCCCGCACCGACGCCTTGCAGCGAGAAGGCACCATCAAAATACATTAGCCACTCTTTGCTTGCTTCCTTGATGGGGATGCTCGTCTCTGGAATCTCTTCATCTGGTGTTGGCGTCCACTCTGCTATGAACTCTGCCAATGCTCTGCTTTGGATAGTTGAAGTGCTTTCAAACTTGAGGCCAAAGCTTGACAGTTCCAGTGCCCACTCGACAATCCTGCCTCTTGCTTCTGGATTTTGCAGTATCCTCTTCAACGGAAAGCGAGTGACAACTATGATCTCATGTGCTTGGAAGTAATGGCGCAGCTTTCTCGATGCCATGAGAAGGCCGAAAAGCAACTTTTGCACTCCAGAGTACCTTGACCTAGCCCCTTGTAAAAGGGAACTGACAAAGTAAACTGGGCGCTGCACCATTCTCTTCTGCACCTCCTTATGTGTCTGCGCAGATCCATCTTTGTCGGGACCAGAGCTTGCCGGACCAGTGCTTGCCGGACTAGATCTTGCCGGTGAAGCCCCCTGCTTGTCGCTGGATGCATCTGCCGCGGTTGCTGGCTCATCATCTGCCTCCCTCTCCGCTACTAACGCAGCACTAACCACTTGATTGGTTGCCGCTATATACAGCAGCAACTTCTTTTGTGGCCTAGGTGCGACAAGTGTTGGAGCGGAGGACAGGTATCTCTTCAAGTCCTACAGCGCAGCCTCTGCTTCCGGAGTCCATTTCATTGGACCTGCCTTTTTCAATATCTTGAAAAACGGCAGGGCGCGCTCAGCAGATCTAGAGATAAACCTGCTGAGAGCGGCCATGCAACCGGCAAGTATTCGTACATCCTTGACGCGCTTTGGTGCTTCAATCTGTGCGATGGCCTTGATCTTGTCGGGATTGGCTTCAATCCCCCGCTGAGACACAAAGAACCCGAGGAGCTTGCCGGAAGGGACTCCAAACACACACTTCTCGGGGTTCAGCTTGAGGTTGATCTTGCGCAGATTTGCAAATGTCTCGTCTAAATCTTGGATCAGGGTCGCTTTGTCCTTGCTCTTGACCACTATGTCATCCATGTAGGCTTCCACATTTCTGTGCATTTGCGGCTCAAAAGCGTGATGGACTACCCTTGCAAATGTTGAACCAGCATTCTTCAAACCAAAGGGCATCTGTACAAAACAGTATGTGCCACATGGGGTAATGAACGCAGTTTTCTCCTCACCTTCTTCTGCCATGAAGGTCTGATGGTATCCTGAGTATGCATCAAGAAATGAAAGCAAGTCACATCCGGCTGTGGAGTCAACAATCTGGTCGATGCGCGGCAAGGGAAATGGGTCTTTGGGACAAGCTTTATTGACATCGGTAAAATCGATACAAAGCCTCCATTTCCCGTTGGCCTTGCGTACGACAATAGGATTGGCCAACCACGTAGGATGGAGCACTCCTCTGACAAGGCCTGCTGCTTCCAACTTCTTGATTTCTTCCGCGATGAATTCTTGGTGCTCCACTGCCTGTTTTCTAACTCTCTGCTTGACGGGCCGCACATGAGGACAGACGGCAAGGTGGTGCTCAATTACTTTCCTGGGAACACCGGGGATGTCAGACGGTTGCCATGCAAACACGTCGACATTCGCCCGCAGGAAAGCAACGAGCGCGCTTTCCTATCTAGGATCGAGCGTGGCACTGTTGGTGAAGGTACCACCAGTGCCGTCCTCCTTGGCGGACACCTTCTTAGTCTCTGGTGGAGCTGCCATTGCCTTCTTACACTTGCCGGTGGAGCTCGATGGTGCGTCCTCGACGGTAGCGCAGCACTCCGAAGAGGTGCGCTTGCCGGAGTGGGCATCAGAACTCTTGCCGGACTTGGTCTTCTTCTTCCCCCCCGGGAGCTTCAGTGGCAAGTGACTTGTGATCTGTTGCAGCTGTTGCCTCCCGTAGATCTTGTCGGCGCAGATAAGAGCATCCTTCTTGTCGCCAGGAACAGAGATGACGCTTATCGGGCCTGGCATCTTCAGTACGTTGTATGCATAGTGAGAGGCTGCCATGAATTTGGCAAGTGCTGGACGGCCGAGTATCCCATTGTAAGGCAATGGAAAATCAGCGGCGTCAAAAGTGACCCTCTCAGTCCTGAAGTTTAGCTCGCTGCCAAATGTCACCGGCAACGTGATCTTTCCCTTCGGCTTGCTCCTTCCCGGATTGATTCCTTGAAATGTGCCGGTCTCTTCGAGCTCGCTGTCAGGGATCTGGAGTTTCTGGAGCACTGCGGAGGAGATCAGGTTCAAGCCGGCCCCGCCGTCAACTAGCATCTTTGTGACCTTGAGGTTGCAGATAGTTGGTGAAACCAACATCGGCAAGCACTCGACCGCAGTTATGCGATCAGGGTGGTCCTCAATATCAAAGATGATAGGCGTGCTGGACCATTTCAGAGGCCTGCGTGACTCGACGGGTGGTTCTGCCGCATTGACTTCCCGCACCCATTGTTTGAGCTGGCGGTGTGAAGTATGCAGAGAAGCACCGCCATCAACGCACAGGACCTCTGTGGCTTTCTGGAACTCCTGCTCATCGGTCTCGTCATCATCGATGTCTTCGTCGTCGTCATCATCTTCATCCTTGTCGCGGCCGCGGGGAGGTCTGTCTCCTTGCCGCTACTTGGCCTTGCCGCGGCGTCCTCCTCGGCCAGGACGTTTCTTGCCGGATCCTCCAGCACCTTCCTGGGCCTTCTCCTTGTCGCGCCGCTCGTATTCAGCCTTCTGCTGCTCGACAAGCTGCTCAACTTTCTTGCAGCTCTGGAGGTCATGGCCCTTGGTGCGGTGGATCTTGCAATACTGCTTGTTGGCGCCGTCCTGCTTGTCGGCAACCGCCACAGCCTCTGCGGCAATCTCCTTGCCGGAGCCACCAGCTTTGGCCTTCTTGGCGCCACCTCCGTTGCCGGACTGCTCGACAACTAGCACCTCTTTGCCTTTCTTCTTTCTGTTATTCCGCCGCCGGTTTTTCCTTGCCGGGGCAGTATCCTCACTGTCAGATCCTCATGCTCCTATATTCTCTCCGGGGAGTCTCCTACCTTCCTCAGCACGCGCACACTTATCGGCCAGGGCATATAGCTCACTGACGTCTCTGATCTTGCACATTGCCATCTCCTCCCGCATCCTGCGGTTCCGCACATTCTAATGGACCGCGCTGATTACCGCGGCAGGGTGGATGTCTGGGATGTTGTGCTGTACGTTGCTGAATCTCTGAATGTACTTGCGTAGGGGCTCTCCTTTCTTCTGGGCGAGCAGATGAAGGTCACTTTCTTGGCCATGAGGCTTGTGGCCGCCTGTGAAGGCACTGACAAACTGATGGCACAGGTCAGCCTAGGAGGATATGGAGTTGTCCGGCAAATGCATGAGCCAGGATCTGACATTGGGCTTGAGCACCAGTGGGAAGTAGTTGGCAAGGATCTTGTCGTCTCGCCCCCCGGCAGCTTGCACCGTGATGGTGTAGATGCTGAGGAACTCTGACGGATGCGTCTTGTCGTCGTACTTCTCCGGTACATCGGGCTTGAAATTCTTCGTGCTGGGCCACTGGACTTGCCGCAGCTCACGAGTGAACGCAGGGCAACCTACCGCGTACGGCAAGTCACCTGGTTCCCCTGGAGCATGCATGTCAACAGAGGGCCCAGCGCACTTGTCGGATTGACGTCGCGCTTCCCTTCAGCGCTCGATGCGGGTTCGAGCGTCTTCTTGTTGTCTATCGTGAAGAACTTGGCGCTGATCGCGACGAGTTCATGGATCCGACGATGCGGTGGAGTCGCTGTCGAGGTGGATCCGGCGAGTCGGCGATCTTGGCCTTCGGGGTGGAGAGTGCATGGTGGTTGCACCCCCACCAGTTTCATCGCCACCGGCTCGTGCCTGGCAGTCCTGCCGCGGCAGCGATGTATTCGGCTGCCGTGGAGTGTCTCCGTTGGCGTAGCCGATGAGGCTCTGAATGGTGGCCCTCCATTCGTCGATCTTGTCCGGCATCGGAGGGTAATCCAGGAGCAGTTGATCTCGCGCTAAAGCTTCCGCTGGAGTGGTGGGCGGCAGTGGCGAATGGCGCGAGGAGCGGGATGTGCTCGGACTCCTAACTATGTTAGAAGGAGCAGTATCCCGTCCAAGCGACCGTGCCTCACTCGTGCCAGCATGTTGGCGTGCATGCTGGTCTTGAGCGCCCTGAGACCCACCAGCTTGATCTTGGTCCAACAAGCATATGGTACTGCGAATACCATGACGCTGTCGGTCCTGCGTCTCCTGAGAGGGACGCGGCGGATGCGAAGACACCAATGTTTGTGCAGCTTTGTCCTTGGACTTGGCAGCACCGCGAACTTCCTCGCCGATGTCTGTTCTTCCACCAGCGTCAACCCCACCACCCGTTTGTTCCGGTGGCGGTGAGATCGACGCGGACGGAGCAGCTGCCTCCGAAGCCTTCTTCTTCGATGGCATGTCGATGAAGAAAACGAAGATCTATCTCGTGTGAACGCCGGATCAGGTTCACACAATCTCGACGCCCCCTACCTGGCGCGCCAAAGATGTCGGGGAAACTGATCCACGAACACCTATGGGACCGGCGGACCGAGCCCCTTTCGGTTCGGCGAGGGGCGAAGGTCGCACGAAGAGCAGATCGAGGCGAAGCACACGAGCAGTTTACCCAGCTTCGGAGCTCTCCGGAGAGATAATACTCCTACTGCTGCTTGTTTGATTGTATTATGTTCTTGCTCTAGAGAGCTGAGTGTTTTCTGGCTTCGAAATGACCTGAATCCTTCCGAACCAGTCGAACCTCCTATACGTTGCGCATGGGCCTCCTTTTATATGCACAAGGGGTCACCGACAGGTGGCAACGCAGAGAAGGGTAAAAACGTAAAAAGAGAGGTGGTTGGTACAGCTACTTGTACAGTGTTTTCTACCTAACCCTGACGGCAGGGGACAAGGGCATTAAATGCCGTCTGTGTCGCCCTAACAGTGTAGAAAAGGACCGTCAGGGGCGCCACCGCCTGCCACGATGACGATCTTGTCAGCATCGCATGCCACCGCTTACCGCTGGCTGCACAGCCTTCCGCCACGCATGCCTGGAAAGGCCCTCAGGGCGACACGTTGGTGGATGCGCTGGAGCGTGGGCACAGAGTGGCCGCTTGCCGCGGCAAGCGTCTTGCCGCGGTCGTGGTCTTGTTGCGCCCGGAAGCTTGTCGCTCGCCGAGCCTTGCCGGGACGCGTGGCGCGTCGCGGCAAGTTCCTTGAGATGTCTTGGTTGGCCTTCCCAGCAAGCTCCTCTTGCCGGGGCCTTGTCTTCTTGACTTGAATACTTTGTTCTTGAATGGCTCCAAAGGAGCCACGGAGTATCTTGGTGGTCACCCGGCAAGCCCTTGCCGCGGGCCGCTACAACTGCCCGTGCACAAGTTCGGGGTACTAGGGTACCCCTATTCTAGTACACCGACAAATAGTGATCTAGGAGTAGATCACTGGACATTGGTCAAAATTATCCTTAGTAGAATAAGGATATGTTTCTCGATTATGGAGGTGATAAAAGAGTTCATCGTAAAGAGTTACATCGATGCACGCTTTTACACCGATCCAAATGACTCTAAGTCTCAATCTGGATACATATTGAAAGTGGGAGCAATTAGCTAGAGTAGCTCCGTGCAAAGCACTGTAGACATAGAATATTTGCAAAATACATACGACTCTGTAATATGACAGACCCGTTGACTAAGCTTCTCTCACGAGCAAAACATGATCATACCTTAGTACTCTTTGGGTGTTAATCACATAGCGATGTGAACTAGATTATTGACTCTAGTAAACCCTTTGGGTGTTGATCACATGACGATGTGAACTATGGGTATTAATCACATACAGATGTGAATATTGGTGTTAAATCACATGATGATGTGAACTAGATTATTGACTCTAGTGCAAGTGGGAGACTGAAGGAAATATGCCCTAGAGGCAATAATAAAGTTATTATTTATTTCCTTATATCATGATAAATGTTTATTATTCATGCTAGAATTGTATTAACCGGAAATATAATACATGTGCGAATACATAGACAAACATAGTGCCACTAGTATGCCTCTACTTGACTAGCTCGTTTATCAAAGATGGTTATGTTTCCTAGCCATGGACAAAAGAGTTGTCATTTGATTAACGGGATCACATCATTAGTAGAATGATGTGATTGACTTGACCCATTCCGTTAGCTTAGCACTTGATCGTTTAGTATGTTGCTATTGCTTTCTTCATGACTTATACATGTTCCTGTAACTATGAGATTATGCAACTCCCGTTTATCGGAGGAACACTTTGGGTGCTACCAAACGTCACAACGTAACTGGGTGATTATAAAGGTGCTCTACAGGTGTCTCCAAAGGTACATGTTGAGTTGGCATAATTCGAGATTAGGTTTTGTCACTCCGATTGTCGGAGAGGTATCTCTGGGCCCTCTCGGTAATACACATCACTTAAGCCTTGCAAGCATTGTAACTAATGAGCTAGTTATGAAATTATGTATTACGGAACGAGTAAAGAGACTTGCCGGTAACGAGATTGAACTAGGTATTGGATACCGACGATCGAATCTCGGGCAAGTAACATACCGATGACAAAGGGAACAACGTATGTTGTTATGCGGTTTGACCGATAAAGATCTTCATAGAATATGTAGGAACCAATATGGACATCCAGGTTCCACTATTGGTTATTGACCAAGAATAGTTCTAGGTCATGTCTACATAGTTCTCGAACCCGTAGGGTCCGCACGCTTAATGTTACGATGTCAGTTTTATTATGAGTTTATAAGTTTTGATGTACGAAGTTTGTTCGGAGTCCCGGATGTGATCACGGACATGACGAGGAGTCTCGAAATGGTCGAGACATAAAGATTGATATATTGTACGGATATATTTGGATACCGGAAAGGTTCCAGATGAGATTGGGAATATACCGGAGCTCCGGGAGGTTACCGGAACCCCCCGGTAAGTATATGGGCCTTATTGGGCCTTAGTGGAAAGGAGGGAGAAGGGGCAAAGGAGGGGGCGCCCCCCCCTCCCAAGCCCAATCCGAATTGGGAGGGGGCCCAGCCCCCCCTTTCCTTCTTCCCTCCCCTCTCTTCCTTCCCTCTCCTACTCCTAATAGGAAAGGGGGGCCAAACCTACTTGGAGTAGGATTGCCCCCCTAGGGCGCGCCTCTCCCCTTGGCCGCCCCCCCTCCTCCTCTCCCCCTTTATATATGGGGGAGGGGGGCACCCCTAGAACACACAAGTTGATCTCCGGATTGTTCCTTAGCCGTGTGCGGTGCCCCCCTCCACCATATTCCACCTCGGTCATATTGTCGCGGAGTTTAGGCGAAGCCCTGCGCCGGAAGAACATCATCATCGTCACCACGCCGTCGTGCTGACGGAACTCATCCCCGATGCTTTGCTGGATTGGAGCCCGGGGAACATCATCGAGCTGAACGTGTGCTGAACACGGAGGTGCCGTACGTTCGGTACTTGGATCGGTCGAATCGTGAAGACGTACGACTACATCAACCGCGTTGTCATAATGCTTCCGCTTACGGTCTACGAGGGTACGTGGACAACACTCTCCCCTCTCGTTGCTATACCATCACCATGATCTTGCGTGTGCGTAGGATTTTTTTTGAAATTACTACGTTCCCCAACATGTGCATCCAACTTGCTTGCTCACAAAGACCTAGGGAACTTTAAGGAAGCCCATCATTGGAATATACAAGCCAAGTTCTATAATGAAAAATTCCCACTAGTATATGAAAGTGAAAAAATAGGAGACTCTCTATCATCAAGATCATGGTGCTACTTTGAAGCATAAGTGTGGTAAAAGGATAGTAACATTGTCCCTTCTCTCTTTTTCTCTCATTTTTTGGGCCTTCTCTTTTTTATGGCCTCTTTTTTTTGTCTGGAGTCTCATCCCGACTTGTGGGGGAATCATAGTCTCCATCGTCCTTACCTCACATGGGACAATGCTCTAATAATGAAGATCATCACACTTTTATTTACTTACAACTCAAGAATCACAACTCAATGCTTAGAACAAAATATGACTCTATGTGAATGCCTCCGGCGGTGTACCGGGATGTGCAATGATTCAATAGTGACATGTATGAAAAAATTATGAATGGTGGCTTTGCCACAAATACGATGTCAACTACATGATCATGCAAAGCAATATGACAATGATGGAGCGTGCCATAATAAATGGAATGGTGGAAAGTTGCATGGCAATATATCTAGGAATGGCTATGGAAATGCCATAATAGGTAGGTATGGTGGCTATTTTGAGGAAGGTAATGGTGGGTGTATGGTATCGGCGAAAGTTGCGTGGCACAAGAGAGGCTAGCAATGGTGGAAGGTTGAGAGTGCGTATAATCCATGGACTCAACATTAGTCATAAAGAACTCACATACTTATTGCAAAAAAATATAAGTCATCAAAACAAAGTACTACACGCATGCTCCTAGGGGAAGGGTTGGTAGGAGTTAACCATCGCGCAATCCCAACCTCCACTCATAAGGAAGAAAATCAATAAATAAATCATGCTCCGACTTCATCACATAACGGTTCACCATACGTGCATGCTACGGGAATTACAAACTTTAACACAAGTATCTCTCAAATTCACTCCACTAGCATGACTCTAATATCGCCATCTTCATATCTCAAAACAATCATAAAGAATCAAACTTCTCATAGTATTCAATGCACTTCATATGAAAGTTTTTATTATATCGATCTTGGATGCCCATCATATTAGGACTAGTTTTACAAGAAAATTACCATGCTGTTCTAAAAGACTCTCAAAATGATATTGTGAAGCATGAGAGTTCAACAATTTCTATAAAATAAAGCCACCGTCATGCTCTAAAAAGATATAAGTGAAGCACTAGAGCAATATTTGTTGGGGAATGTAGCATGCAATTTCAAAAAAATTCCTACGACCATGCAAGATCTATCTAGGAGATGCATAGCAACGAGAGGAGGAGAGTGTGTACATGTACCCTCGTAGACCGAAAGCGGAAGCGTTAGTTAACGCGATTGATGTAGTCGAACGTCTTCACGATCCAACCGATCCAAGTACCGAACGTACGACACCTCCGAGTTCAGCACATGTTCAGCTCGATAACGTTCCTCGAACTCTTGATCCAGCAGAGGGTCGAGGGAGAGTTTCATCATCACGACGGCGTGGTGACGGTGTTGATGATGTGATCCGCGTAGGGCTTTGCCTAAGCACTACGATGATACTATCGGAGGACTAAACGGTGGAGGGGGGCACCGCACACGGCCAAGACAATGTTGTGCCTTTGGGGTGCCCCCCTGTCCCCATATATAAAGGAGGAAGGAGGAGGCCGGCCACCAAGGGCGCGCCAAGGGAGGGGGGAGTCCTACTAGGACTCCACTCACAATAGGATTCAGCCCCCCTTTTCCTTCTTACGGAGGTGGAAAGGGGGAAGGGGAGGGAGTAGGAGAAGGAAAGGGGGGTGGCGCCCCCTTTCCCTAGTCCAATTCGGCCTCCTCCCTTGTGGGGGCGCACCAGCCCCTTGTGGGCTTGTTAGCCTCCCTCCCATGGCCCATATGGCCCATATCTTCCACCGGGGGGGGGGGTCCGGTAACCCTTCTGGTACTCCGGTTTGTACCCGATACACTCTGGAACCCTTCTCGTGTCTGAATACCACCTTCCAATATATCAATATTTACCTCTCGACCATTTCGAGACTCCTCGTCATGTCCGTGATCTCACCCCGGACTCCGAACAAACTTCGGTCACCAAAACACATAACTCATAATACGAATCACCATCGAACGTTAAGCGTGCGGACCCTATGGGTTCGAGAACTATGTAGACATGATCGAGAAACATCTCCGATCAATAACCAATAGCGGAACCTGGATGCTCATATTGGCTCCTACATATTCTACGAAGATCTTTATCGGTCAAACCGCATAACAACATACATTGTTCCCTTTGTCATCGGTATGTTACTTGCCCGAGATTCGATCGTTGGTATCTTCATACCTAGTTCAATCTCGTTACCGGCAAGTCTCTTTACTTGTTCCATAATGCTTCATCCTATAACTAACTCATTATTCACATTGCTTGCAAGGCTTATAGTGATGAGCATTACCGAGAGGGCCCAGAGATACCTCTCCGATACATGGAGTGACAAATCCTAATCTCGATCTATGCCAACCCAACAAACACCTTCGGAGACACCTGTAGAGCATCTTTATAATCACCCAGTTACGTTGTGACGTTTGATAGCACACAAGGTGTTCCTATGGTATTCGGGAGTTGCATAATCTCATAGTCAGAGGAACATGTATAAGTCATGAACAAAGCAATAGCAATAAAACTTATTGACCATTATGCTAAGCTAACGGATGGGTCTTGTCCATCACATCATTCTCTAATGATGTGATCCCGTTCATCAAATGACAACACATGTCTATGGTCAGGAAACATAACCATCTTTGATTAACGAGCTAGTCAAGTAGAGGCATACCAGGGGCACTTTGTTTTGTCTATGTATTCACACATGTACTAAATTTCCGGTTAATACAATTCTAGTATGAATAATAAACATTTATCATGATATAAGGAAATATAAATAACAACTTTATTATTGCCTCTAGGGCATATTTCCTTCAATATTGCCTTGCTCAAAAAATATAAGTGAAGCACATAGAGTATTCTAATAAATCACGATTCATGCATGTCTCTCCCAAAAGGTGTGTACAGAAAGGATGATTGTGGTAAACTAAAAAGCAAAGACCCAAATCATACAACACGCTCCAAGCAAAACACATATCATGTGGTGAATAAAAATATAGCCTCCAGTAAAGTTACCGATAGACGAAGACGAAAGAGGGGATGCCTTCTGGGGCATCCCCAAAGCTTAGGCTTTTGGTTGTCCTTGAATATTACCTTGGGGTGCCTTGGTCATCCCCAAGCTTAGGCTCTTGACACTCCTTATTCTATAGTCCATCAAATCCTTACCAAAAACTTGAAAACTTCACAACACAAACTCGACAGAAAATCTCATGAGCTCCGTTAGTATAAGAAAATAAATCACCACTTTAAGATCCATTGAAAACTCATTCTTTATTTATATTGGTGTAATATCTACTGTATTCCAACTTCTCCATGGTTCATGCCCCCCGATACTACCCATAGATTTATCAAAATAAGCAAACAACACGCGAAAAACAGAATCTGTCAAAAACAGAATAGTGTGTAGTAATCTGTAACTCAAAAAATCCATCCAAATTAGGAAAACCTGCGCAATTTGTGTACCAATCCAGAGCAAAAATAATCAGATCAAAATCACGTTCCTGTGAATTTTAAAAACTAATTTACTAAGCGCAAAAGTTTCTGATTTTCAGCAGGATCAACACAACTATCATCGTAAGTTATCCTAAAGGTTCTACTTGGCACAAACACTAATTAAAATATAAAACCACATCTGACTAGAGGCTAGATGAATTATTTATTACTAAACAAGAGCAAACAGCAAAGAACGAAAATAAAATCGGGTTGCCTCCCAAGAAGCGCTATCGTTTAACGCCCTTAGCTAGGCATAAAAACACGGATAGATCTAGGTATTGCCATCTTTGGTATGCAATCCATAAGTGGCTGTCATAATAGATTCATAAGGCAATTTAATTTTCTTCCTAGGAAAGTGTTCCATGCCTTTCCTTAATAGAAATTGGAATCTAATGTTTCCTTCTTTCATATCAATAATCGCCTCAATCATTCTAAGGAATGGTCTACCAAGAATAATAGGACATGTAGGATTGCAATCTATATCAAGAACAATGAAATCTACGAGCACATAATTCCTATTTGCAACAATAAGAACATCATTAATTCTTCCCATAGGTTTCTTAATAGTGGAATCCACAAGATGCAAATTTAAAGAACAATCATCAAATTCACGGAAACCTAACACATCACACAAGGTTTTTGGAATCATGGAAACACCAGCACCCAAATCACACAAAGCATAGCATTCATAATCTTTAATCTTAATCTTAATAGTAGGTTCCCACTCATCATAAAGTTTTCTAGGGATAGAAACTTCTAGTTCAAGCTTTTCTTCAAAAGATTGCATCATAGCATCAATGATATGTTTAGTAAAAGCTTTGTATTGATTATAAGCATGAGGAAAATTTAACACGGATTGTGTCGGTGTCAAAACCGGCGGATCTCGGGTAGGGGGTCCCGAACTATGCGTCTAGGCAGATGGTAACAGGAGACAAGGGACACAATGTTTTTACCCAGGTTCGGGCCCTCTCGATGGAGGTAAAACCCTACTCCTGCTTGATTAATATTGATGATATGGGTAGTACAAGAGTGGATCTACCATGAGATCAGAGAGGCTAAACCCTAGAAGCTAGTCTATGGTATGATTGTTGTTCGTCCTATGGACTAAAACTCTCCGATTTATATAGACACCGGAGAGGGCTAGGGTTACACTGAGTCGGTTACAATGGGAGGAGATCTTCATATCGTATCGCCAAGCTTGCCTTCCACGCCAAGGAAAGTCCCATCCGGACACGGGACGGAGTCTTCAATCTTGTATCTTCATAGTCCGGGAGTCTGGCCAAAGGTCATAGTCCGGCCATCCGGACACCCCCTAACCCAGGACTCACTCAGTAGCCCCTGAACCAGGCTTCAATGATGACGAGTCCGGCACGCAAGTTATCTTCGGCATTGCAAGGCGGGTTCCTCCTCCGAATACTTCATAGAAGATGTTAAACACCAGGATAGTGTCCGGCTCTGCAAAATAAGTTCCACATGCCACCGTAGAGAGAATAATATTTGCACCAATCTAATCTGCTGACGTATTCCGCAGTGTGACATCACGCCTCGGCCAGGCTTTTATTCATTTCACTATTCCACCTCAGCGTGTTTAGCGAGGCGGTTTCCTTGGCACGTCTCGTCAAAGTAGAGATCATGTCCCCTTATTCCAGGATTCTCATCAATACGGGCGTGGGTAACCCAACCGCGCCATTAACCATGGCGCTTGGGAGATAAGCGAGTTTTATTAGGTCGGTGGGGGCTCGTAATTTCGGCCGCCCATATAAGGGGATAAGAATCCGCCCTTTCCATTCACGCCTTCTTCCTCCTTTGCTTATTCGTCCGTGCGCGCTCGAGCTCCAACTCCCAAGCCCGCACTTCCTACCTCAACCTTCTCCAATCATGTCCAGAGCGGGAGGTAGATGGATGGCCTCCTCCGTCACGGAGAGGCACATCAAAAAGTTGAGGAAGGCCGGATACTTGTCTAACGACATCGCGCACCAGCTTCCAGATGAGGGGCAACTCATCCCCACCCCCAGGCCCCATGAGAGGGTTGTTTTTCTTCCCCATTTCCTCCGCGGACTGGGTTTTCCTCTTCACCCGTTTGTCCGGGGGATCATGTTCTACTATGGCCTGGACTTCCACGATCTGGCCCCGAACTTCATCCTCAACATCTCGGCCTTTATCGTCGTGTGCGAGGCCTTCCTCCGCATCCAGCCCCATTTTGGCCTATGGCTGAAGATTTTTAGCGTCAAGCCGAAGGTCGGCGGCGGCCGCCAAGCGGAGTGCGGAGGTGCCATGGTGGGCAAGATAGCCAATGTTACCTGGCTCGAGGGCGCCTTCGTAGAGACCATCAAAGGGTGGCACTCGGGGTGGTTCTATATCACCGAGCCGCGTGACCCTGAATGGGCAGCGGCCCCCAAATTCCGATCTGGTATCCCCACACGGCTCACATCTTGGAAAGAGATGGGCCTGTCGTGGGGTAATTCAGCGGAAGTGACCGGACTTCAAACCTGCATCAAAGACCTGATCGGCAGGAAGGTTAAACTCGTCAACGTAGTCCAGGTCATGCTCTTCCGCCGGATTCTCCCATGTCAACGACAGGCTTTCAGCTTGTGGGAGTTCGACTTGGCCCAGCATCAGACTCTGTCCCGGCTCTTTGACACAAAGCATGAGGACGCCTGGAAGGTGCTATTCAAGAGCTCCGAGGTCTCCCCTCCCGTCACCGAGGATCGCGGATTCTGCGCCAAGCGCCAAGACAGCGCGGTGAGCTTAATTTTCCCTTTACGGGGTATTTGTTTTCCATAGATTTGATTCTATGTGGGGTCTAAACCCCCATCTCTTTAACAGGATTGGCAGAAAAAGGCCAGACAGATCAACTATCCGGCTCCCTTGCCCGAAGGCCCAGCAGACGCTCGCTTGACGAAGCTGCTGGTTCCGGCACCTCACGTGGTGCCGGAGAAGAAGGCCAAGAAGAAGGCCACGGGGACTCGAAAGAGTTCCCGGCGCCTGGTGGTGTCGGGTTCATCGCCCGACAACCCCGAAGCACCCTCCGCCTCTGAGGACGAGGAGGAGGAAGAAGAAGAAGCCTCTCCCCCTCCAACGGGGGAAGGAAAGAAAAGGAAAGCCTCCCCAGCCTCCCCAACTGGGGAGGCCGGAGGGTCCAAGAAGGGGAGAACCCTCCTTCCGGACTACACCTCCGACGCCGAAGACGGCGGGGAGGAATGGCCATCCAGGGTCAAGCCCCTGGCGAAATCGTAAGCATCCGGTCATCCGAATAACTTATGACGCCCCTCCATTATTTGGCATTTTCTGACGCCGCATTTGATCATGCAGTCCGCCCAAGGCAGCTCGACGATTCGACGAGCGGCTCCTTGGATCCGTCGGATGTGAATAGCGCTTCACTCCCGATGGCCTCCTTCCCTCTCCCTACGGACGACGCCGAGGTAGAGTCCCGGAAGGGACTAAACCAGGAGGAGGTGGTCCTGGAGGCGCCGCAAGGCGACCTCCCAGACTCCAGGCCCAAAGGGGGTAAAGCCCTGGAGGGATCCAAGTCCGGACCCGGGCCGGACACTGCTCCGGAACCATCAACTGTTCCAGAGTCCGACAGGCGGCACCTTCATAAGAAGAGCAAGCCTATGACGCCGGCGACCCCCGTCCATTCGGAGGCGCCAGACAATTTGCTGGAGGTGCTCAACGGCGCCTCCATCGACGAAGAACACCACACCATTATGAGTGCGGTGATTCAGAAGGTTCAGTCCGCCAAGAGCGGGCTGACAGAAGCCTGTACAAGTCTGTTAACAGGCTTTGAGGTACGTGTTCAAAACACATAAAAAAATGTTACCGCATAGACAGTAGCCCCTGATGCTCAGTTCGGCGTTCGGAAAGAAAAGCCGAGCTGAGGATCTAAAAAGATATACGCAGGAGTCTAATAAAGATATGTCAATATGGGAATGCAGGCTGCGCTGTGGACCTCTGCCGCACTAACTACGGAGGTCAATGCATTGAAGGAAAGCCTCGAGCGGTCCGAGAGCGAGCTCGGCCGTGCCAAGAAGCATCTTGAGGATAAAGAGGGTACGTAGTACCGCATGTAAATGTATATAGAAATACTTGGTTGCAAATAATGACAGGACCAACGTAAATGTTGCAGGGGCCACGACCGAGGTGGCGACCCTGAAGGAGGCGGTGTCCAAGGCCTAGAATAGTGCGGCCTTGGAGCGCACCGAGCGAGAGAAGCAGGAGGCGCGGGTGGCGGAGGTGCGGCAAGAGCTCCAGGCTCTTGTGGAAAAACACGAGAGTTTGGAGCGTGACTCGAAGACTCGAGAGTCCGAGCTCGCCTTGGCTCTTGAGAGTGCCAAAAGCGCTAAGGCCGAAGCCCAGAAGGCCCTCCAGGAGATTGAGGCGATAAATAAAATAGCGGCGGGTAAGGCATTCTTTATGCAAAGCAAGCATGTAAAAGTAAATTATCTATTACTTACCCGAATCCGGAGCTCTCCAGGAGCGTTCGCCGATCTGCCCCGTAGTGTGTCCAATGCTGCTGCGTTCTACCGAGCCGAGGAGGGGAGCTCGACGGAAAAGGTGTTCTAGTCTCAGTATGCTGAGGCCGAGCATCCGGTGCCCCTGAGCGACCAGCTGGAGCAGCTGGTCGAGCTCCACAAGGTGGCCGAACAAGCCATGAAGGGCCTCATAGTTTGACTATGGCCTAGGGAAGCCATGCCTGGGAGCTACTTCGGTCTGGTGCGGCGGCTGGTGGACGCTTGTCCGTGGATTGAGGTCATCAAGCGCTCCGTCTGCATTGAAGGTGCCCGTCGGTCCCTTGCCCGTGCTAAAGTGCACTGGGGCAAGCTGGACGCGGAGAAGCTTTTGACAGACGCGCCACCGCCGGACAGGGAGTATCGCACGCCCGAGATGTATTATAAGGGCGTCCTGAAGGGTGCCCACCATATAGCGGATGAGTGCTCCAAAGATGTAATTTTTGAGTAGACTCGCATTTGTTATCCTGTACGCTGAAAACTTTGTTCATGTGCGTTAAGCAACGCTTGTTAATTTAAAATATTACCTTTTGTGCGGCCGTTTATCAAATCTGAGAGATGCAAGTCGTCGGCTTCGACCCCCATGCCATGAGTGCTGGGGTGTTCGGGATAAACCTGAGCGCTCTTGTTCCCATTCTTGGGTCCATCTAGGGAGGCGCTCAGCACAACGAACCAGGCCGTCGGACTTATAATGCTTTATCACTCTCACTTAGCCATAGAATTTTATAATTTTAAATTTCCGCGAAGCCCCTAGTATTCGGAAGACCGAGTTCGGGGCGCTATCCACGCCTAGGCCGGATAAGTCCGGTTCCTCGCTCTAAGCGGCATAAGTCTTTAAGGACTCGAAAAACCTCACGAACAGCGACCGATCTCTCGCACTATCATGACGGTCAGTTGTAGCTTTCTCTACTGAGGTGTTAACCCAGCTCAACTGGGGCACAATCGCAGTAGTTCTCCCAGCGCTACCTTAGCCAACATTGCGGAACATAAGGTACCAAAACATGGGAGCCGGGCAAACCCAACTATTGACCAAAGCCATGATTCGGAGCCGATGCATATAGTGCTATAAGTTCGGGGTGCCGCACTCATGAGAGTGTTCGGTCTTCGCACACCATGTTAGGGGGTGCTTAAGCCCCTCGTGTATTGGCCGTACCAAAGTGTATGGTTGCAAAATGTCATGACTGAACATATTTGTATATAAAAAAATAGATGAGTACAATAATAGATAAGATCTATGTATTGTTTATTAAAAAAAGGGCTGCTACGAAAGCAGAACGATACAAGTAGTGCGATAAGCAAGAGATGGGATTATTTGACATGTCCCCCTCCAGGGGCAAGCTGCGGGATTTTAAGTAAAACTAGGTATTAAGCTCGTTATAGAGACCACCCGGTCATTTGACGCGGCTTGTTTTCACCCTGGCTGTTGCATCGTATGTTCGGCGAGTGTGTTGCCGGACAGGCCTTCAGAATAGTTGGGTCCTGAAAGTGTATAAAAAGGAAACGGCGGAATAGGGAGCCCCTTAGTGCGGTTGAGCCGCATTCTGGGCGTGCCGTAGTTGTGCCCCTCCCCTTATGCCCATGGTATCTCTAAGGCGTAATTATGTACGCGTGGTACCGATATCACCATCTGGCGAGGGCTGGGGTTGGGGCCGCACTGCTATGCTTGCTCGGAACGTGCCAGCCGGATTTGTTGTAAGTTACTTCGGGCTCGCTTGACGTTGTCCGGACGTTTGACACCTGGATTGGAGGATTGCCTTGAGAGGCTACTCTATACTTCCGCCGCCAGGGCCGCCGTGTGCTCCTCCGTTCGGAGAGAGCGTTCGGTGTTTCCATTTACCGTGATGACTCCACGAGGTCCTGGAATCTTGAGCTTGAGATATGCATAGTGCGGCACCGCATTGAATTTTGCAAATGCGGTTTGTCCGAGCAGGGCATGATAGCCACTGCGGAATGGGACTATGTCGAAGATTAACTCTTCGCTTCGGAAATTGTCCGAGGATCCGAAGACCACTTCGAGTGTAACTGAGCCTGTACAGCTGGCTTCTACACCTGGTATGACGCCTTTAAAGGTTGTCTTTGTGGGTTTAATCCTTGAAGGATCGATACCCATTTTTCGCATTGTATCCTGATAAAGCAGGTTCAGGCTGCTACCGCCGTCCATTAGGACTCTGGTGAGGTGAAATCCATCGATAATTGGGTCTAGGACCAATGCGGCGAATCCGCCGTGACGGATGCTAGTGGGATGGTCCCTTCGATCAAAAGTGATCGGGAAGGAGGACCATGGGTTGAACTTTGGGGCGACTGGCTCCAACGCATAGACGTCCTTGAGAGCACGCTTACGCTCCCTTTTGGGGATGTGGGTTGCATATATCATGTTCACCATCCGCACTTGCAGGGGGATCCCTTCTGTCCTCTGTTGTTCAGCGGCCGGGGCTCCTTCTCGTCATCGCTATGCAACCCCTTGTCTCTGGTTTCGGCACTTAACTTGCCTGCCTGCTTGAACACCCAACAATCCCTGTTGGTGTGGTTGGCTGGCTGTTCGGGGTGCCGTGTATCTGGCACGAGCGATCGAGTATCCGGTCTAAGCTGGATGGGCCTGGAGGGTTTCTTTTGAATGGCTTCTTCCGCTGACCGGGTTTAGAGCCTCTGAATCCGGCATTGACTGCCGTATCTTCAGTATTGTCGCCGTTAATGCGGTGCTTGTGCTTGTTGCGACGTGACCTGCCATTGTTGTCCTTGGTATCCGAATTACCAGGGCTCTTGGTTATGTTATTGCTACGAGCTAGCCAGCTGTCTTCGCCCGCGCAGAAGCGGGTCATGAGTGTCGTGAGGGCTGCCATAGATTTCAGCTTTTCCTGTCCTAGGTGCCGGGCAAGCCATTCGTCTCAGATGTTGTGCCTAAAGGCTGCAAGGGCCTCAGCGTCCGGACGGTCGACTATTTGATTTTTCTTAGTTAGGAACCATGTCCAGAATTGCCTGGCCGATTCCTCTGGCTGCTGGATTATGTGGCTTAGGTCATCGGCGTCTGGTGGTCGCACATAAGTGCCCTGGAAGTTGTCAAGGAATGCGGATTCCAGGTCCTCCCAGCAACTAATTGACTCTGCTGGCAGGCTATTAAGCCAATGTCGAGCTGGTCCTTTAAGCTTGAGCGGGAGGTATTTGATGGCATGTAGATCATCACCACGGGCCATGTGGATATGAAGGAGATAATCCTCGATCCATACCGCGGGATCTGTTGTGCCATCGTATGATTCAATGTTCACAGGTTTAAAGCCCTCGGGGATTTGATGATCCATTACTTCGTCTGTGAAGCATAGTGGGTTTGCAGCGCCCCTGTATTGGGCTATATCATGATGCAGCTCAGATGAGCTTGGTATGTTGTATTTGGCCTGGCCGTACTTATCATGTCCGGCTTGACGGCTAGCGTCACGTGAAGCGGGGCGCCCATGTGATCCGTAGATCGATCTTGTTTGCCTTGCCTTATTCTCCAATATGTCTCGCGGGTCTGTTGCGTCTCCCCATACTCTGGTATGTTTTGAGCGGTGCCGGGGTGCGGCTTGGGTCGAGGGCCTGAAGGCCTCTCTGTCGCGGCCACGGGGTGGCCGATCGGGCGCATCGTACGCTGGTGATGTAGGTTTAGTTGCTTCCTCCTCAAGTTGGGGTAGCAGCCTGCGCTTTGGGTAGCTCTTGGGGGGCGCTCGAGTTTATACTCTTCGGCCGCCAGGACTTCGGTCCATCTGTTGGCTAGCAAGTCTTGGTCAGCTCTAAGCTGCTGCTGTTTTTTCTTGAGGCTGCTTGCTGTGGCCATAAGCCTGCGTTTGAAACGCTCTTGTTCGACGGGATCCTCTGGCACAACGAATTCGTCGTCGTCGAGGCTTGCCTCGTCTTCGGAGGGAGGCATATAGTTGTCGTCCTCAACCTCTCTGTCGGCCGCTCTCTCATGAGGGCTGGCTCCTTCGTCCTCCTGTACTGAATCCTGCTGGAGGGGGTTGTCTTCGGCACTGTCCGGCGTGTTGTTATCTCCGGTGCCGGAATCGCCGTTTTTGCTTTGGCGGGACTTAGAGCGGCGCCGCTGACGTCGGCGCTTTGGTTGCTTCTTGGAGGGGTCGTCCTCCGTTTTTTCATCGCCATCCCTCGCTTTGGGAGTGTCCACCATGTATATGTCATATGACGAGGTGGCTTTCCAGTTCCCTATAGGTGCTGGTTCTTGGTCGTCTCCTTCATCGGTGTCCATACCGTCGATGTCTTCGGAGTCGAAGTCAAGCATGTCGGTTAGATCGTCGACAGTGGCTACAAAATGGGTGGTGGGTGGGTTTCGAATTTCTTCGTCGTCCGCATCCCAACCCTGCTGACCATAGTCCGGCCAGGGCTCTCCTGACAAGGAGAGAGACTTTAGTAAATCCAGGATATCGCCAAAGGGCGAGTGCTGAAAGACGTCCGCGGTGGTGAACTCCATGATCGGAGCCCAATCGGGTTCGATCGAAAGGGGTGCAGGATATACGGAGTCCGGAACGGAGTCCGGCACCTTGGAGTCACGGGCCCTGCAAAGGACTAGGCTGGTATTCGGCTCTATCGCCATAGAGATTGCGGCTCCCGGGGTGGCGTCCAACCGTCCATCCCCAACTAGCGCAGTCGGCTCCGAGCTGATGGTCGGAGTGGGCAACTAAGCGACGCTTTGGGCGTTATCCGGCGGTAGAGCTAGATCATGCCCATCGTGACAGTGCGGCGTGCTCGGCCGTGGCTCGAATCCGTCGAAGATCATGTCCCCACGGATGTCGGCCGTGTCATTTAAACTTCCGAACCTGACCTGATGGCCAGGGACGTAGCTTTCGATCTGCTCCAGATGGCCAAACGAGTTGGCCCACAGTGCGAAGCCGCCGAGTACGAAGATCTGTCCGGGGAGAAAGGTCTCACCCTGGACCGCGTCGTGATTGATGATCGAAGAAGCCATCGGGCCTAAAGGCGACGACACAAAGGAACTATCAATGAAAGCACCAATGTCGGTGTCAAAACCAGCGGATCTCGGGTAGGGGGTCCCGAACTGTGCATCTAGGCGGATGGTAACAGGAGACAAGGGACACAATGTTTTTACCCAGGTTCCTGCTTGATTAATATTGATGATATGGGTAGTACAAGAGTGGATCTACCACGAGATCAGAGAGGCTAAACCCTAGAAGCTAGCCTATGGTATGATTGTTGTTCGTCCTACGGACTAAAACTCTCCGGTTTATATAGACACCGGAGAGGGCTAGGGTTACACAGAGTCGGTTACAATGGGAGGAGATCTTCATATCGTATCGCCAAGCTTGCCTTCCACGCCAAGGAAAGTCCCATCCGGACACGGGACGGAGTCTTCAATCTTGTATCTTCATAGTCCGGGAGTCCGGCCAAAGGTCATAGTCCGGCCATCCGTACACCCCCTAATCCAGGACTCCCTCAGTAGCCCCCGAACCAGGCTTCAATGACGATGAATCCGGCGCGCAAGTTATCTTCGGCATTGCAAGGCGGATTCCTCCTTCGAATACTTATCATAATTATCATAATTATCATAATTAAAGAACAATTATCATAATTAAATTCCTTGAAATCCAAAAAGTGGGTTCATTGCTACTTAAAGTCTTGACCTCTCCAATCCCACTTTTATCAATTTTTCAATCTGTATCTAAAAACTCTGAATCATTGGGACGCCTTTTAACTAAAGTTGACTCATCTCCAGTCCCATCTTTATGAAGATTCATATTGTAAAACAAAGATTTAATAGGAGTTGCATCAATCACTTTTAGATCTTCATCATTATTATCATGAAAACTAGAAGAACACGCTTTTACAAACCAATCTTTTTTAGCACACATCTTAGCGGTTCTTTCTTTGCACTCATCAATGGAAATTCTCATGGACTTGAGAGACTCATTGATATCATGCTTAGGTGAGATAGATCTAAGTTTCAAAGAATCGACATCAAGAGAAATTCTATCCACGTTCCTAGCCAAATCATCAATCTTAAGCACCTTTTCTTCAATCAAAGCATTGAAATTCTTTTGCAAACTCATAAATTCATTAACACTATTCTCAAAATTAGAGGGCATCTTATTAAAATTTCCATGAGAGTTGTTGTCGGAATTACCATAACTATTAGAGGAATTACTAGGAAACGGCCTAGGATTAAAATTGCCTCTATACGCGTTGTTACCAAAATTGTTCCTACCAACAAAATTCACATCCATAGATTCATTATTATTCTGAATCAAAGTGGACAAAGGCATATCATTAGGATCAGAAGAAACACTTTTATTAGCAAATAATTTCATAAGTTCATCCATCTTTCCAGTCAAAAAATTAATCTCTTGAATCGCATGAACTTTTTTACTAGTGGATCTTTCGGCGTGCCATTGAGAATAATTAACCATAATATTATCTAGGAGCTTAGTAGCCTCTCATAAAGTGATTTCCATAAAAGTGCCTCCCGCGGCCGAATCTAAAAGATTTCTAGAAGCAAAATTCAATTCGGCATAATTTTTTTTTGTATAATAATCCACAAATTCAAACCATGTGTGTAGGGCAATTACGTACCATCAATTTCATCCTCTCCCAAGATTGTGCAACATGCTCATGATCAAGTTGCTTAAAATTCATAATCGTTCCTAAGGGAGATGATCTTAGCGGGAGGAAAATACTTAGAGATGAAAGCATCTTTACACTTATTCCATGAATCAATACTTATTTTGGGCAAAGATGAAAACCAAGTTTTAGCATGATCTCTAAGCGAAAACGGAAATAACTTCAATTTAACAATATCATTATCCACTTCTTTCTTCTTTTGCATATCGCACAAATCAATGAAATTGTTTAGATGGGATGCGGCATCTTCACTAGGAAGGCCAGAAAATTGATCTTTCATAACAAGATTCAATAAAGCGGCATTAATTTCACAAGATTCAGCTTAGCAGTAGGGGCAATTGGAGTGCTAATAAAATCATTGTTTTTGGTACTGGAAAATTCACACAATTTAGTATTATCTTGACCCATCGTGACAAGCAATCAATCCAACACACAAGCACACAAGAAGCAAGCGAAAAGAGACGAACGAAAGAGGGGCGAAGAAAAGGCAAAGGTTTTCGAAAATTGTTTTAGAAGTGGGGGGGGGGGAGGAAATCGAGAGGCGAATGGTGAATAATGTAATGCAAGGGAGAAGAGTTTATGATGGGTACTTGGTATGGCTTGACTTGACGTAGATGTCCCCGGCAACGGCAAATCCTTCTTGCTACCTTTTAAGCTTGCGTTGGTTTTCCCTTGAAGAGGAAAGGGTGATGCAGCAAAGTAGCGTAAGCATTTCCCTCAGTTTTGAGAATCAATGTATTAATCCAGTAGGAGACAACGCACAAGTCATCGTATACCTGCACAAACAATCAACAACTTGCACCCAACGCGATAAAGGGGTTGTTAATCCCTTCACGGTCACTTTGCAAAAGTGAGATCTGATAGAGATGGATAAACGGTAAAGTAAATATTTTTGGTATTTTTGGTTTATAGATCAGAAAGTAAAAGATTGCAAAATAGTAGATTGGAAACTAGTAAGATGTAAAAGAGATTCAATATAATGGAAAAGAGACCCCGGGGCCAAAGGTTTCACTAGTGGCTTCTCTCAAGATAGCAAATATTACGGTGGGTGAACAAATTACTGCCGAGCAATTGATAGAAGAGCGCAAAGTTTTGATGATATCTTAGGCAATGATCATGAACATAGGCATCACGTCCGTCTCAAGTAGACTGAAACGATTCTGCATCTACTAGTATTACTCCACACATCGACTGTTATCCAGCATGCATCTAGAGTATTAAGTTCATAAAGAACGGAGTAACGCATTAAGTAAGATGACATGATGTAGAGGAATTAACTCAAGTAATATGATGAAAACCCCATCTTTTTATCCTCGATGGCAACAATACAATACGTGCCTTGCTGCCCCTAGTATCACTGGGAAAGGACACCGCAAGATTGAACACAAAGCTAAGCACTTCTCCCAGTATAAGAAAGATCAATCTAGTAGGCCAAACTAAACCGTTAAATCGAAGAGACTTGCAAAAATATCAAATCATGCATATAAGAATTCAGATAAGAACCAAATAATATTCATAGATAATCTGATCATAAATCCACAATTCATCGGATCTCGGCAAACACACCGCAAAAGAATATTACATCGAATAGATCTCCAAGAACATCGAGGAGAACATGGTATTGAGAATCAAAGAGAGAGAAGAAGCCATCTAGCTAATAACTATGGACCCGTAGGTCTGTGGTGAACTACTCATGCGTCATCGAAGAGGTAATGATGTTGATGTAGAAGCCCTCCGTGATCGAATCCCCCTCTGGCAGGACGCCGAAAAAGGTCCCTAGATGGGATCTCACGGGTACAGAAGGTTGCGGTGGTGGACAAGTGGTTTCGTGGCTCTCCTGGATGTTTTCAGGGTATAAGAGTATATATAGGCTAAGGAACTAGGTCAGGGGAGCTACGAGGGGCCCACGAGGTAGGGGCGCACCCTCCTGCCTCGTGGCCACCTCGTGGCATCTCCGACTTCATCTCCAAGTCTTCCGGTCTCCTTTCAGTCCAAGAAAGATCATCGCGAAGGTTTCATTCCGTTTGGACTCCATTTGGTATTTCTTTTCTGCCAAACTCTAAAATAGGCAAAAAATAGAAACTGGCACTGGGCCCTCGGTTAATAGGTTAGTCCCAAAAATAATATAAAATAGCATATAAATACCTATTAAACATCCAAAAAAGATAATATAATAGCATGGAACAATAAAAAAATTATAGATACGTTGGAGACGTATCAAGCACTGGCGGCCTCGGCCACTTCCTCCAGCTCTTCTGCGACTCCAGCTCCAGCTCATCTGCCTTCGGCAGCCACCATGAGAGTGCCTCCTCCTCTGCATTAGGCACCATATGGCTACACCCCCCCGACCATGGTGGTATATCGATCGCCATGCTTCTACGTAGCACCGCCTCCGCCGCCCCATGTTGCACTTGCATCCCTGGCTAACAAGTTGGAGGTGGAGACGAAGGTGAAGGCCGCCGCCTACTCATCATGCTTCGCCCCTGGAGCAACGTCAGCGTTGTCGTGCGCCATCATCTGATATGTAGCCGATCCCTTCGATATCTGCAACTCCAACTACTTGTGACCGTCAACTCTATGCTACGTATCATAGGTATTGACTGTGTTATCGTCCTCGTTGCAATATCAGCTGGATCGTGATGTATATACACAGGGGTGGAGCTATGTGTTACTGGGTGGGGGGCACGCCCCCACCAGCTTTGGTCTAAAC
>NC_041393.1:579337258-579351054 GCF_002162155.2 Triticum dicoccoides
TTTACAGTTTATCTTTCGCCCCCAGCAAATCTATACGCCGGGTAGGCCCACTTCCGTACACAAGTATTCATCAATTTTTTTTATATCAGTGAACTTTTTCAAATGCATGAAAATGTCTAAATCTACAAAAAATCCATGAACTTTTTCAAATTTGTATTTAAAAATGCAATAACATTTTGTTGAAAATTTTGAATTTTTCTCATATAGTTGAACTTTTTTTGAAATTTATGAATGGTTTCAAACCCCAGGATGTTTTTTCATATTTTGATTCTTTTTTCAAATCTTTTTTTAAGTCAACTGCTCCATGGTCAATGGTCCACCTGTCACCCGGTTAACTGCGTTCACCTAGCAACCTATCAAAGCTCCACTTGTCAACTAGTTGTAGCTTGGCCGGCCCAGCATGGACGCGTGTGGGCGGTAGTTTGCCTTACTGGCGCTGCGTGCGGCTATGTGCTGCCTGCAGCGATTCTTTCCGCAGGGTAGCCTCTAGGGAGCCGCTGCTGGGCTGGCCCAGTAACCGTATGGCGTCACCCATATTTTTAGGTTTCAATTCATATTTTTCTTTGTTTTTACTATATATATACATACATACATATATATATATATAGATATATATATATATATATAAAATTAAAAATTTTTATTAAAAAATACTAATCATGTGTATGAAAAAAGTTTGTGACGTTTAAAAAATGGTATACTTTAAAACAAATGTATGTGGCATTTAAGCATATATTTCTACAAAGTGAAAAACAATCGCGCAATTCAAAAATATATTCGTAAATTTAAACAAATGCACGTTACATTTGAAAAAATGATCACATGTTTTAAGAATGTGTGCATGACAATTTTAAAATAAATATATACATTGTAAAACATGTTTGAGTACTATATTTTTTCTACCAATAAGAAATACACGTGACATTTAATTTTTTTCCCTATGATTAATAAATGCTTTTGATGTTTAAAACTGTTTATTAACCCTCCATCTCATAATGTAAGACGTTTTTTGACACCACTGTAGTGTCAAAAAATGTCTTACATTATGAGACAGAGGGAGTATAATAAATCCCAGAGGTTTAAAAAATTCTTATTTCTATAAAAATGTATGTGACTTTTTGAACAAATATTCATGTCTTTCCAATAGAAGTCCATGATGATTTAAAGAATGTTTATAAAATATAAAAACATGTTCGTGCAGTTAAAAATTATATACAACTTGTATTTTGACAATGTTACCGTGTATTCAAAAAGGTGTTCGAAACATGTATTTCTAGCAAATGTAAATCATGTATTTGTAACTGTCCAATGTATATAAAAATTGTTACACATGTGTGCTAAAAAGTATATTCTGTACTCAAAAAAAGTGAACATGTGTCAAAAAATAAACCAGTTAAAACCGACAAAGAAAGAAAAAGTAAATTGAAGAAAACCAAGGAATACGAAGAAAACCAAGAAAGAAACAACGAAGAAACAAAAGTATTATGAAGAAAGGAGAAAACAGAATGAAACCAATTAGAAACAAAGAAAAACACGGTAACGAAGGAGTAAAGAAAATACAAAGAAAACAAGTGAAAAGACCATGAAAACCCGAAGGAAAAACGAAAGAAAAGGAAAAAAAAGAAAGAGTGAGCTGGGAACTCCTAGTGATCGCTCACCGCGCCAGGTAGCGAAAGCATCTCCAGCGCTTCCCCTCGGGTGAGCTGGCCCAGCTACATGAAAAACCACTTATAAACCTGTCACTCGCTCAGCAAAGGCAACCACTTCTCGCTCATAAAAAAAAGTTTACAAACAGGCCAAAAAAGCTTAGGAATTCCAAAAAAAGTTCAAGTATTCAAAAAATTCATGAATTAGAAAGAGGTTACCGAATTTAAAAGGTTCACCTAATTCGAATAAAGTTTGCAATTTTGATAAAAAGCCACGAATTTTAAAATAAGTTTGTCGATTTTGGAAAAAGAATTCACCAATTTAAAAAAAGTCCATCAATTTTTAGTTTTTTCATGTGTATTACAAACGAACATGGATTTGAAAAAGTTCACGGATTTTAAAAGAAAGTTAATCAAATATGGAAAATAGTTGACGATTTTGAAAAAAGTTCACGAATTTTGGAAAAATGTTCTTAAATTTTGCAAAATACTGTGGATTTGAAAATAGTGTGTGCATTTTCATGAAAATCATGAATTTGGAAAAAGTTCATGATTTTGAAAAATAATTTGCAGATTAGAAATTAAAGTTTGCAGATTCATAAAAGGTTCATGAATTTGAAAAGAGTTTATGTGTTTTGAAAAGAAATATTCATAATTCGGAAAAATGTCCACGAATTTAAAGAAATTTTATGAATTTGAAATAGTTTACGCGTATAAAAAGGAAAAAAGGGAAAAGAAGAACGAGAAAAACTGGAAAAAACGAAAAGGTAGAAGAAAAAGAAACGAAAATATAACCTAACAAATGAGGGAAAGAAGTAGTCGCCGACACAAAAAGGTTTGCTAAAAAAAAGTAGGCACAGAAAGCGAGCAATCCCAGATGGTTACCCAGATGGTTACTGCTTGTTGGAATGAAACAATGTGGTATCGAGTTTGAATCTCATTTCCGGCAGAATTTTTTGAAGGTTAAAAAATGTAAATAGGCCAAGCCGAGGACGCATGGTGTGCGCGCCCGTCTGTAGGGTAACCTTTAACATGCGCTTAAGGCGCCAAGTAGGTGTTGGCGAGTAAGCGACGAGATCACTACTTAAGGGGTACCACTTATAAACATCATTTTCACCTTCTCAGGGTTTAACAAGTGGCGCACTGCTTGTGCAGCTTCGCAACCTAGTTTTTCTCCCTTTTATTTTTTTCCTAGATTCGTTTACTCAAAAAATTTATCTCTTAAATCATAAGTCCAAAGTCCTGAATAGTTTCACCGTTGGATTTCTTGCGCCAAGTAGATCCTTTGTTAATAGGTTTTGACGAACATTTTTTCACGAAAAAACATAGAAAAGTCAGAAGGAAAAATTGAGTCGAAAGCATTTTTTGGGTTTTCCCTTTCCGAGAGGCGCAACAATGCATATCGCGGAAGCAAATCTGTGTCTCCACGACATGCAAGTATGTGCTTCTCGGAAAAGAAAAAACACGTGCCTCTCGTGGAAGAAAATATGTGCCTCCACCAGAAGAAAATCTGTTCATCCTGTGAAAGCAAACAAAAATTCTTTTAGGAGAGGCACAAATATGTGCCTTGATGAGAAGCAAAATTTGTTCCTCTCATATAAGCAAAAAAAAAGTGTGTCCCGCTTTTCTCGAGCCGTGTCTCTCGCGGAAGCAAATCAGTGACTCCCTTGTAAGCAAAAAGAAGGAATACATGGTTATTTCCCTTTTCGGAGAGGCACAACCTCTCGCAAGAAGCAAATCTATGCCTCCTGTGGATACAAAAAACATTTTGTTTCCTTTTTCGATAGGCACATATGCGCCTTTCTGGAAGCAAACATGTGCCTCCTTGAGAAGTAAATTTGGCGCCACATGTGAAAGCAATTTTTTTTGTTTTTTTTTGCGTAAAAAGAATCAAATTTTCCCTTCAAAACCTAGGAAAAACAAGGCGAAAACCAAAAAGTTGAAAAAACTGGAAAAAATCATCTAAAACAAAATTCTGAAGGAGCACCCTGTTGGGAAATGTTGCATGGAAAAAAAAAATCTACGCACACGCAATGATCTATCTACGGAGATGCATAGCAACGAGGGGGAGATTATGTCTACGTACCCTCATAGACCGAAAGCGAAAGTGTTTGACAACGCGGTTGATGTGGTCGAACTTTTTCTAGCTCTGAACGATCAAGTACCGAACGTACGACACCTCCGAGTTCTGCACACGTTTAGCTCGATGACGTCCCTCGTCCTCTTGATCCAGCAAGATGTCAAGGAAGTAGATGAGTTCCGTCAGCACGACGGTATGGTGATGGTGATGGTGAAGTGATCCGCGCAGGGCTTCGCCTAAGCACCGCGAGAATATGACCAGGGGTGTAAACTATGGAGGAGAGCGCCGCACACGGCTAACAACTGTTGTTGTGTGTTCTAGGCGCCCCCTTCCCCACATATATATAGGTGGGAGGGGAGGAGAGGCAGCCAGGGAGAGCCCCAAGTAGGATCGGAATTTTACTTGGGGTTTCCCCAAGTGGCGCCCCTGTAACGCCCCGGACACACTCGCCGCTGGTCGTTACTCTCGTCGGGATCTAGACTGGCCCCACAGATCAATACTAGTCTTTTCCGCGCACTTTGTCCTCACTCGTGCGCACTCGGAAGCAACTTCCCGGTCGGTCACCCATCCTAAAATTACTCCAAGCTGAGCATGCTTAACTTTGGAGTTCTATCTAAATGGGCTTCCGGAAAAGAAGGAATTCCTTATTGATATGAGTAGTCTATCATCCCTATTAAGCCAGGCTATCACATACACCCCCACTCAGAGAAACCGATGTCCTCGTCGGGCCACAGGAACATTCCCTCATGGCACATACGTCTGTGCATCCAGACCGGTACATGTGTCATGTCGTGTGCCACGACGGGTCACAAACGCCATGAACAACATGACCGCGCACCTATCCGCAAACATCCGTGTAACCGTGAGGGTCGGCTCTAATACCAACTTGTAACGCCTCGGACACACTCGCCAGTGGTCGTTACTCCTGGCGGGATCTAGACTGGCCCCACAGATCAATACTAGTCTTTTCTGCGCACTTTGTCCTCACTCGTGCGCACTCGGGAGCAACTTCCCGGTCGGTCACCCATCCTAAAATTACTCCAAGCTGAGCATGCTTAACTTTGGAGTTCTGTATGAATGGGCTTCCAGAAAAGAAGGAATTCCTTATTGATATGAGTAGTCTATCATCCCTATTAAGCCAGGCTATCACAGCCCCCCTTTCCTTTTTTCATCGGAGAAGAAAGGAAGGGGGAAGAAGAGAAGGAAGAGGGGGGGGGGAACCCCTCTTCTCCTTCTCCTACTCGGCCACCTGCCATAGGGGGGCGCGCCACCCCTTGTGGGCTGGTGTGCTCTCCTCTCATGGCCCATATGGCCCATATATTCCCTCCGGGGGTTCCGGTAACCCCTCCGGTACTCCGATAATTACCCCATACACACCGGAACACTTCCGGTGTCCGAATACTATATATATATATATATATATATATATATATATATATATATATATATATATATATATATATATATATATATATATATACACACACACACACACCTCTCGACCATTTCAAGACTCCCCGTCATGTCTGTGATCTCATCCGGGACTCCCAATAACATTCAGTCACCAAATCACATAACTCATATAATACAATATGGTCATCGAACGTTAAGCGTGCGGACCCTACGGGTTCGAGAACTATGTAGACATGACCGAGACACCTCTCCGGTCAATAACCAATAGAGGAACCTGGATGATCATATTGGCTCCTACATATTCTACGAAAATCTTTATCGGTCAAACCATTATGGAAACATACGTTATTCCCTTTGTCTATCAGTATGTTAATTGCCAGAGATTCGATCGTTGGTGTAAGGACATCTTCTGCCTTAGGGTTTTGGAGATGATGACAACACTCGTGTGGACTAATCATGCGACCTAGTTCTCTCAGGTACACTTTGTGCGGTGCAAGACGGTTCGGCCTTCCCTCTATGCGGAAAAGATCGAAGACGGAGTTTCCGACGTTTTTATTTCTTTAGTAGTAGGATATCCGTATTTTTAAGAGGGAATCCACATCGGAAAGTATTGGGTGAATCTCTACACGTACACATTCTTTGCACCCACCATATACCCTCCGTTCGAGGAGAGAGAGGTTCCCAAAGTCCTTTGTGACTATGCAGTTTTGCTCATGGCGGTAGTACCACTCTCTTGAGCGGCTGTACCGCTAGCATGCAGTTCCGGTCAAACCACTGCTCCAAGTACCGCTCAGGGGTGACACCATTCTGTACCGGGTACAGTGGTAGACCGGTGATGGAACGGTTTGTCTTGACAAACCGGTACTACCGGTGTTCAGGGCGGTAGTACTGCCTGAAACTCCACCGCCCAGGAATTGCTGGTCTAGCGGTAGCTCCGCCCTACCACCGCTCCAACTACCGGTCTAGGGTGAAAACCTTCTGATTGTGCAGCGGTAGTTGAGCGGTGGTGGAATGGTAGTTCCGGTTTATTCTGATATACCGGTACTACCGGTTGCCCCACCGGAAGTACCGCCCTGGTGCCCCAGCAGGGGTTTCCCGCATTCACCGATTGTACCGGTGATCCTTGCGTAAGTACCGCTCCTATGTGTTTCTACGCATAACGGTTGGATCTGAGGGGACTATATTTAAGGAGGTGCTTCTCCCACCTCCCACCTATCTCTTGCCTCTCTCTCTCCTCCATGAATGCCCTTGAAGCTTTCTTGCCCAATCTCTCTCTCTAGCCACTCAAACTTGTTGATTTGCTAGGGATTGAAGGAGGAGACCTAGATCTACACTCTCACCAAAGGAAACTTGATTCCCCATACTTTCTTGTGTGGGTTTTTGTTACTCTTACGTGCTTGGGCGCCCTAGTCGGAAGAGGTCACTTCGGAGCCACATTCCATTATGGTGAAGCTCCGGGGTTTCGTTGGGAGCCTCCAATTAAGTTGTGGAGAGAGCCCCAACCTTGTTTGTAAAGGTCCGGTTGCCTCCTTCAAGGGCACCAATAGTGGAATCACGGCATCTTGCATTGTGTGAGGGCGTGAGGAGAATACGGTGGCCCTAGTGGCTTCTTGGGGAGCATTTTGCCTCCACACCGCTCCAACGGAGATGTACTTCCCTTGAAAGGGAAGGAACTTCAGTAACACATCCTCATCTCCATCGGTTCCACTATTGGTTATCTCTCACCTTTACTTGTACAAGCTATATTGTGTTATATCCTTTGCTTGCTTGTGTGCTTATTGTTGTTGCATCATATAGGTTGCTCACCTAGTTGCATATATAGGCAACCTACTTTGATACAAAGTTTAATTTGGTAAAGAAAAGCTAAAAATTGTTAGTTGCCTATTCACTCCCCCTCTAGTCAACTTTATTGATCCTTTCAATTGGTATCAGAGCCTTGTCTTTTTATTAAGGACTTCGCCGTCCAAAGAGTATGGTTGACACCATAGACGGTGAGGAGGAGCACCCCGGTGTGAATCCGTCTTTGTCTATGGCCGATGGGGGATCCCCGGTCTCATGTGAGGAATTCAATGTGGCTTTGGACACATTGAAAACCTCCATGACGACCGAGGTCAAAGGCATGTTCAAAGAGTTTCTTGATGGCCTTAAATTATCCACCACACCTTTGGAAGTGGCCGCTCCCACTAACAAGGTGGCGGATGCTAACTCCGATAAGGGGGAAGCTTCTTGTGATAAAGTTCCTTTATCTAGTGGTAGAAATGGTAGCGACATCTTTGCCCAAGTTGAACCTCCACTTACTTATGGAGGACCGGTTCCCTCCACTCATTTGAATCATGTTGGTCCTCCTCCAAAGATTGTGAAAAATGAGGATTTTGACTCTTGGGTCTATCGCTTTAAACGCCATTTAAACCATGTTAATACTAATCTTTGGAGAATTATTGAGCAAGATTTCTATCCGCATGACCCAAGCAACTTCACCCCGAGAGAAGCCGCGGACCATCAATTCAACGACAATGCTCTCTTCATCATCCAAGATGCAATTCCATCCAAAGATATTGCACATCTCCGACCCTTCTTCGTGGCCAAGGAAGCATGGCACCATGTTGTTTCCATTTACAAGGGAAGTGCAAGCATTCAATGCTCCAACTATGACGTTGTGCAAGATAAAGCCGATGAGTTTGCAATGAATGAAGATGAAGAACCTCGTGAGCTTTACCGGAGATTAACCGCTCTCGCGGTCTCTCTCCGAGATCATGGGAGCAAGGATACGGAAGATAATTGGATCAAGCGCAAATTCCTCAAGGCCATGATGCCTTACCACAAGGCCATGTCCTCCGTCATTTGTCAAAGGCCGGACTTCCACACCTTGTCCTCAAGTGAAGTGTTGGATGAGTTTGTGGCGATGAGGATCTTGGACAAGACCACTGACAAAGCGGTGTTGCGTTATCAAAGAGCAAACAAGCCCAACCTTGCCTTGAAGGCCAAGGATAGTGTGGAAGAAGAGGATGAAGAGGAAGATGAGGAGAGCAACCCCGAAGATACGAAATATGATTACCATGAGCACATGGCTCTTGCTTCAAGGCAATTTTGGAGCAAGAAGAACTAAAGGCCCAACTTCAACAAGAACAACTCAAGTGGCTTCAAGGGCAAGCAACGTGTGAGAACATGTTACAATTGTGGCAATGTGAGCCACTTTGTTGCGGAGTTCCCTTACGAGAAGCGGGAAGACATTGGTGGCAAGCTCATCCGAAAAGACAAAGCCAAGTTCTTCCCTAACAAGAACAACTTCACCAAGAAGACTCCGACCAAAGGGTTGGTGGCACAAGAAGGGTACAATGAGGATGATGAAGATGGTGAAGCCATGGACATGGCCTCCATTGCCATTGCCACAACCCCACGGGTGTCTCTCTTTGATTCACCCAACAAGAACATAACCGCCAAGTGCCTCATGGCCAAAGCCACCAACAAGGTAACCCCCAACATCAAAACCACCATCATTACTAATCCTTCCTTGACAGATTGCATTGATGAAAGTGAGGGGTCTAATTAATGAGGAAGTGAATGAACTTGAGTCTTTTATGAGTAAGCTCAAGGGCAAATCCAAAAAGCACTTCGTTGCTCTCTTGGAACAACTTGGTGAAGCCAATGACATGATCGAGGCTCATGAAGAAACCATCTCTAAGATGGAAGGTCATAGTCGTGACTATGCCGATGAGATATCGGATCTCTCTAATGCGCTTGAGGAAGAGCGTGTTCATCATTTGGCTCTTGAGGAGTCACACAAGGATGACCATGCTAAATTAAAGAAACATCTTGATCATGCTCTTGTTGTATCTCGTGTGCTCGATTCCGAGAAGGCTAAACTTGGGGTTGACCATGCTAGACTCAAGAAGGAGTTTGATATACTTGACAAGGCTCACAAGGCCTTGAAGGGTGCTCATGCTAGCCTCAAGGAGTCTCATGATCAACTCCAAGTGAAGCTAACCAAGGAGAAAGCCACTTTTCCTCATATGGTCTTAATTGATAATGCAAATGCTACTAACCCATGTTGTGAGCATGTGCATCTTGTGGAGGAGAATGCCAAGTTGAAGGAGCAACTTGAGAAAGGCCTTGTGTCTTGCATACAAGGTGAGAAGAATCTCAATGACTTTTTGAGCAATCAAAAGGAAGTTGTGGCCAAGGAGGGAGTTGGGTTCTCACCCAAGTCCAAAAACAAGAAGAAGAATGACAAGGCCAAACGACCTCCTCCTCTCAAGCAAACTTTTGTGAAGGAGGGAGAGGGTGCTTCTAAGGAGAAGAAGAACAATGTGAAGGGTGGTGATGTCAAAAAGGGCCACCCCTTCCAACAAAGCTGGCGACTTTAACCCTTCTTATATGTTGTGTTGTGCTAGTGATGGGCATGTTTATGCTAGATTCGTTGGTTCTTCTTATGAGTACATTGAATGGTCTATTTGGGTTCCTTAGACCCTTGTTACTAACATCAAAGGACCCATTACAAAATGGGCACCTAAAACCAAGCATTGATCTCTTGTAGGTGTTTGCTTCCGGTGGGGGATCATGGTTGCTTGATAGTGGAGCCACAAATCATATGACTAGAAGCAAGGACTTGGTGGTCGACATGCACAGGATCCCATCTATGCCCACCAATGTCGAGTGGGGTGATGCTTCGTCTTCCAAGGTATTGGGTCTTGGCAAGGTTGTCATTTCTCATGATCTCACGATCGAGAAAGTCATGCTTGTTGAGTCCCTTGCATACAATTTACTTTCCGTTCGTCAACTTGCACACATGGGCTTTGCCACATTCTTTGATATTGATACAGTGGCCCTCTTGTGGAGCAAGACTCTTAAAGTAGCCTTTGTTGGGCATGTCGAGAACGGTCTTTATGTGATTAACTTTTCGGAGCGACCCACTAAGACCGCGACATGCCTAATGGCTAAAGTTGATGTGGGGTGGCTTTGGCATCGCCGTTTAGCCCATGTCAATATGAGATCTTTGCAAAGTCTCCTCAAGGGGGACCATGTCCGTGGACTAACAAACGTTAGCTTTGCCAAAGATCGTGCTTGAAGTGCTTGTATCAAAGGAAAGTTACATGAGAAGGCTCACCCTCCCACGACTATCATCTACTTGAAGAGACCCTTGGAGCTCCTTCACATGGATCTCTTTGGGCCTCCATCCTTTGATAGTCTTGGGGGTAGAAAGTATTGCTTGGTGATTGTCGATGATTACTGAAGGTACACGGGTATATTTCTTCAAGAGGAAGAGTGAAACTCAACAAACTGTCATCAACTTTGCAAATGAAGCTCAACGTCAACACGATGCAAAGATCTTGACAATAAGAAGTGACAACGACATCGAGTTCAAGAACTACACCTTGGATGAGTTTCTTAGTGATGAGGGGATCAGGCAATAATATTCTGCACCATACATCCCTCAACAAAATGGTGTTGTGGAGAGGAAGAACCGGACATTGATGGATGCGGCAAGGACTATGATGGCAGAGTTAAAGTCTCCTTACAACTTTTGGGTCGAATCTATCAACACCGTGTGTCATGCATCCAATCGGCTCTATCTCCACAAAGGCTTGAATAAGACTCCATATGAAATAATCACCGGTAACAAGCCCAACCTCAAGTACTTCCGGGTGTTCGGTTGTAAGTGTTTCATTCTCAAGAAAGGTGTTCGTTTATCTAAATTTGAGGCTAGAGCTCATGAGGGCATATTTGTTGATTATGCTACAAACTCTCATGCTTACTGTGTCCTCAACAAGTCCACGAGACTCATTGAGGAGATGTGTAACGTGGAGTTTGATGAGAATAACGGCCCCCAAGTGGAGCAAAGTGGTACTTGTGATGTAGGTGATGAAATTCCTTCCCAAGCCATAAGAAGAATGGGTGTTGGTCATATCCTACCCATTGAGGAACCCCTTGTGGCCGAAGGAGAAGGACAATACTCCACTCAAGTGGAGCCATCACCAACCCAAGACCACATGCTTCCAAAGAACAAAGGGAAGGCCCTCAACAAAGTGAACAATATCAAGGGCAAGATCAACCTCAAGATGGTGGCGAGCCACCAAGTGATGCTCAAGGTCGAGTTCTCCCTTCCGAGCAAGTTCAAGATCAAGAGCAAGCTCAAGATAAAGAACAAGCTCAAGACGACGCTCAAGATGATCAAGTTTCCACTCCTCATATCACTTCTGAGGAGGAATTGGAGCGTTGTGCCGCTAAGATTGCATCCAAGCTCACAACCAAAGATCATCTCATGAAGAATGTGCTCGGAAGCCTAAGAAAGGGGGTAAGCACTCGTAGACAATTCGCAAACTATTGTGAACATCACACGTTTGTTTCTTGTGTCGAATCCCAAAAGGTCTATGAGGCACTCGAGGATCTGGATTGGCTCAATGCCATGCATGAAGAACTCAACAACTTTGAGCACAACCAGGTGTGGAGATTGGTGCCAAGGCCAACGGGGAATCATAATGTCATTAGAACCAAGTGGATATTCCAGAACAAGCAAGATACTCATGGGATCATTGTTCGCAACAAGGCTCGTTTGGTAGCACAAGGCTACACCCAAATCGAGGGTATCGACTATGGTGAAACCTTTTCTCCCGCTGCTCGTCTTGAATCTATTTGTTTGTTGATTGCTTATGCTTCCCATCATAACTTCAAGTTGCAACAAATGGATGTGAAGAGTGCTTTTCTTAATGGTCCTATTAATGAGTTGGTGCATGTCAAACAACCACCGGGGTTCGAGGATCCCTATTTCCCCGATCATGTGTACCAACTCGACAAGGCACTCTATGGCCTTAAACAAGCCCCACGTGCATGGTATGAGCATCTTACCGAGTTGTTGCAAGATCGTGGGTTTGAAATTGGGAAGTCGACCCCACTCTTTTTACTAAGAAGGTCAAAGGGGAGTTGTTTGTATGCCAACTATATGTTGATGATATTATCTTTGATTCCCCTAACAAAGCTTTCAATGAGGAATTTGCCGCTCTCATGACCTCAAAGTTCAAGATGTCCATGATGGGAGAGTTGAAGTTCTTTCTCGGGTTCGAAATCAAGCAAAGAAGAGAAGGAACCTTCATCAACCAAGCCAAATACACTCAAGACATGCTCAAGAGATTCAAGCTAAGTGATGTCAAGCCGGCTTCCACTCCAATGCCTATCAAATGCCAACTTGACATAGATCCCAATGGTAAAGCAGTGGATCAAAAGGTATATCGCTCCATGATTGGCTCCTTGCTTTACCTTTGTGCATCTAGACCGGATATCATGTTGAGTGTGGGAATTTGTGCATGGTTTCAAGCCGCACCTAAGGAAAGCCACTTTGTGGCGGTCAAGCGAATCTTTCGATATTTGACTCATACCCCAAACTTTGGCTTGTGGTACCCAAGAGGAGCCAACTTCAACCTTCTGGGCTATTTAGACTCAGATTGGGCGGGAGACAGAGTGGATAGGAAGTCCACCTCCGGAGGTGCCAATTTCTTGGTTGCTCTTTGGTGAGTTCGTCTTCTAAGAAGCAAAGTTATGTGTCTCTCTCGTTCACCGAAGCGGAGTATGTGGCTGCCGGTAGTAGTTGTGCTCAACTTCTATGGATGAGGCAAACTTTGAAGGATTACTGTGTCATTTGTGACGAAGTGCCTCTTTGGTGTGATAATGAAAGTGCCATCAAGATCTCTCTCAACCCGTTGCAACACTTCAAGATGAAGCATATTGAGATTCGGTATCGCTTCATCCGGGGTCACATTAGGAGAGGGGAGATCAAGGTCAAGTATGTCAACACTCATGATAACCTTGCAGATATTTTCACGAAGCCCTTGGATGAAGCAAGATTTCGCGAGTTAAGGCACGAGCTAAATATCATTGATTCGAGCAATGTGGCTTGAACCTTTTCACACCCCACCATACTCTTCATGATGTCTTGTTTAGGTGTAGGCATGGACATAGGGGGAGTGTTGTTCTCTCAATGAACTCCCCCTCCCCCCATTATGCATAAATTGATCAAGTCTTTCACATTAGCCATTTTTATGGTACTTGTGCTTCAAAGAAGAGTTTTGGTCATGGGCCCAAGGATAATTCTTTACGGCGCCATACCATTCGACTCAAACATAGGTGGCTCCGGCCACCGCCCTTGTGCAAGGGTGTTTTCTTTGTTGTGTGTTTCCTTTTGCCTTGCGCTTTCGGTTCTCCACTACTAGGCAAAACCTTATACACAGAATCTTACTAGTAGCACGTGTTAGAATGAGGCGCTACTTCTACTTAGCAGTAGCGCGTTGGCTTAAAGGGCGCTACTGTTATCCACTTAGCAGTAGCGCGGCAGGAACAGAACGCGCTACTACTATAATTGCCACACCGTTCCCGACGTGTTAGGTATAGTAGTAGCGCCCTTCTAAAAACAGCACTACTACTACAGATTTTAGCAGCAACGCGTTTTCTCTCCCCACGCCACTGTTAAAGCTATTTTCACCTACCCCCCGCGCGGCCTTCCCTCCCCTCAGCTTCCTCCCCCAATTCCCCACTCTCTCTTCTCCCCCTCATCACCTCCGCCGGAGCCCCTCCCCTCTCCCTCGCCGGAGGCCCTCCCTCGCTCTCCCCCGGAGTCTTCCCCTCGACGTCGTTGTGCGCCTTTGCCTCCTCCTCCTTGACCTCGACCT
>NC_041393.1:579351187-579374148 GCF_002162155.2 Triticum dicoccoides
GAACCCGCCTCGCCGCGCCTCGGTGCCGCCGCCTCCCCCGACCCCATCTCTCTCCCCGCCCTCTGTAAGCACTCTCCCCTTCCCTCTTCTCTGCTTAGTATGAACCCTAGCTATTTAGTGCTAGTTAGTATGAACCCTAGGCTATTTTTAGTGCTAGTTAGTTAATTACAATTAGTATTAACCCTATTTAATTAGGTAGTATGAACCCTAGTTGAAAAATGGATACTTATATGGTAATTAGGGCAGTAGTTCCTAGGTACTAATTAGTTAGTAAGAACTAGGTACTAATTAGGTACTAGTTTATTTTTATTTATAGTAAGTTTATTTTTAGCAAGAACTAATTGAATTAATAGAACTATTTAGTAAGAACTTGTTGCTATTTTTTTAGTTAAAGCAATTTTTCCCGCATCGACGTGGACAATGCCTATACCGCATCCTCGTCGTCGAGTCGGCGAAGGACGACACCTGCTTGACCAGATGGGCCTGTCCGGGACTCGGCTCCGCCGGGGTGGTACTGGGAGGCGCTACCTACCGGGGGGTGCAGGTTGGTGAGAAGCCAGCCTATCATTGACCCGAACCTTCTTTGGTGGCGGTCGCGTGGGCTAGTGACGGTCCAGAGTCTCGAGGACCCCACGGAGGTGGTGCGTCACCGTGTTAGTGAGGAGGACGCGCACGTCCATCGCTACTTGTTTGCGTTGGAGCACAGGTTCTCCAATACCTGGCAGGTTCTCCAGGGATCTCACTGGAGCTATGATCCCGTGATGGTTCCTTCTCTGTGGGTGTCCACCGCGCGCGCCGATACCCGTCGTGTGCTAGGGTTTTAGTGAAGGAAATATGCCCTAGAGGCAATAATAAAGTTATTATTTATTTCCTCATATCATGATAAATGTTTATTATTCATGCTATAATTGTATTAACCAGAAACATGATACATGTGTGAATACATAGACAAACTTAATGTCACTAGTATGCCTCTACTTGACTAGCTCATTAATCAAAGATGGTTATGGTTCCTAACCATAGATATGTGTTGTCATTTGATTAATGGGATCACATCATTAGGATAATGATGTGATTGACTTGACCCATTCCGTTAGCTTAGCCCTTGATCGTTTAGTATGTTGCTATTGCTTTCTTCATGACTTATACAAAGTTCCTATAACTATGAGATTATGCAACTCCCGTTTACCGGAGGAACACTTTGTGTGCTACCAAACGTCACAATGTAACTGGGTGATTATAAAGGAGCTCTATAGGTGTCTCCAAAGGTACATGTTGAGTTGGCATGTTTTGAGATTAGGTTTTCTCACTCTGATTGTCGGAGAGGTATCTCTGGGCCCTCTCGGCAATGCACATCACTATAAGCCTTGCAAGCAATGTAGCTAATGAGTTAGTTATGGAATGATGCATTACGTAACGAGTAAAGAGACTTGCCGGTAATGAGATTGAACTAGGTATTGGATACCGACGATCGAATCTCGAGCAAGTAACATACCGATGACAAAGGGGACAACGTATGTTGTTATGCGGTTTGACCGATAAAGATCTTCGTAGAATATGTAGGAGCCAATATGAGCATCCAGGTTCCGCTATTGGTTATTGACCGAAAACTGTTCTAGGTCATGTCTACATAGTTCTCGAACCCGTAGGGTCCGCACGCTTAATGTTACAATGACAGTTATATTATGAGTTTATAGTTTTTGATGTACTGAAGGTTGTTCGGAGTCCCGGATGTGATCACGGACATGACGAGGAGTCTCAAAATGGTCGAGACATAAAGATTGATTTATTGGAAGCCTATATTTGGATATCGGAATCGTTCCGGGTGAAATCGGGATTTTACCGGAGTACCGGGGGGGTTACCGGAACCCCCCCGGGGGTTAATGGGCCTACATGGGCCCTAAGGGAGAAGAGGAGGGCCGGCCAGGGCAGGCCGCGCGCCCTCTTCCCCCCTAGTCCAAATAGGACAAGGAAGGGGGGGGGCAGCACCCCCCTTTCCTCTTTCCCCCTTCCCCTTCCTTCTCCAACAAGGCAAGAGGGGGGAGTCCTACTCCCGGTGGGAGTAGGACTCCTCCAGGCGCACCCCTAGGGGCCGGCTGCACCTCCCCCCTCCCTTCTTTATATACGGGGGCAGGGGGCACCTCATGACACACAAGTTAATCTTCGTGATTTTTCCTTAGCCGTCTGCAGTGCCCCCCTCCACCATATTCCACCTCGGTCATATCGTAGCGGTGCTTAGGCGAAGCCCTGCGTCGGTGGAACATCATCACCGTCACCAAGCCGTCGTGCTGACAGAACTCTTCCCCGACACCCTATTGGATCGGAGTCCGGGGATCGTCATCGAGCTGAACGTGTGCTGAACTCAGAGGTGCCATACGTTCGGTACTTGGATCGGTCGGATCGTGAAGACGTACGACTACATCAACCGTGTTGTTATAACGCTTCCGCTTTCGGTCTACGAGGGTACGTGGACTACACTCTCCCTTCTGGTTGCTATGCATCACCATGATCTTGCGTGTGCGTAGGAATTTTTTTGAAATTACTACGTTCCCCAACAGTGGCATATGAGCCTAGGTTTTATGCATTGATGTTATATGCATGAGTAGAACACAAGTGAGTTGTGGGCGATACAAGTCATACTGCTTACCAACATGTCATACTTTGGTTCGGCGGTATTGTTGGATGAAGTGGCCCGAACCGACATTACGCGTACGCTTACGCGAGACTGGTTCTACCGACGTGCTTTGCACATAGGTGGCTGGCGGGTGTCAGTTTCTCCAACTTTAGTTGAACCGAGTGTGGCTATGCCCGGTCCTTGCGAAGGGTTAAACAACACTAACTTGACGAACTATCGTTGTGGTTTTGATGCGTAGGTAAGAACGGTTCTTACTCAGCCCGTAGCAGCCACGTAAAATTTGCAACAACAAAGTAGAGGACGTCTAACTTGTTTTTGCAGGGCATGTTGTGATGTGATATGGTCAAGACGTGATGCTATATTTTATTGTATGAGATGATCATGTTTTGTAACCGAGTTATCGGCAACTGGCAGGAGCCATATGGTTGTCGCTTTATTGTATGAAATGCAAACGCCCTGTAATTGCTTTACTTTATCACTAAGCGGTGGCGATAGTCGTAGAAGCAATAGATGGCGTAAACGACAACGATGCTACGATGGAGATCAAGGTGTCGCGCCGGTGACGATGGTGATCATGACGGTGCTTCGGAGATGGAGATCACAAGCACAAGATGATGATGGCCATATCATATCACTTATATTGATTGCATGTGATGTTTATCCTTTATGCATCTTATCTTGCTTTGATTAACGGTAGCATTTTGAGATGATCTCTCACTAAATTATCAAGAAGTGTTCTCCCTGAGTATGCACCGTTGCGAAAGTTCTTCGTGCTGAGACACCATGTGATGATCGGGTGTGATAGGCTCTACGTTCAAATACAACGGGTGCAAAACAGTTGCACACGCGGAATACTCAGGTTAAACTTGACGAGCCTAGCATATACAGATATGGCCTCGAAACACGGATAAAGAAAGGTCAAATGTGAATCATATAGTAGATATGATCAACATAGTGATGTTCACCATTAAAACTACTCCATCTCACGTGATGATCGGACATGGTTTAGTTGATTTGGATCACGTGATCACTTAGATGACTAGAGAGATGTCTATCTAAGTGGGAGTTCTTAAGTAATATGATTAATTGAACTTAAATTTATCATGAACTTAGTACCTGATAGTATTTTGCTTGTCTATGTTTATTGTAGATAGATGGCTCGTGTTGTTGTTCCGTTGAATTTTAATGCGTTCCTTGAGAAAGCTAAGTTGAAAGATGATGGTAGCAATTACACGGACTGGGTCCGTAACCTGAGGATTATCCTCATTGCTGCATAGAAGAATTACGTCCTGGAAGCACCGCTGGGTGCCAGGCCTACTGCAGATGCAACTGACGATGTTAAGAACGTCTGGCAGAGCAAAGCTGATGACTACTTGATAGTTCAGTGTGCCATGCTTTACGGCTTGGAACCGGGTCTTCAACGACGTTTTGAACGTCATGGAGCATATGAGATGTTCCAGGAGTTGAAGTTAATATTTCAAGCAAATGCCCGGATTGAGAGATATGAAGTCTCCAATAAGTTCTATAGCTGTAAGATGGAGGAGAATAGTACTGTCAGTGAACATATACTCAAAATGTCTGGGTATAATAATCACTTGATTCAACTGGGAGTTAATCTTCCTGATGATAGTGTCATTGACAGAATTCTCCAATCACTGCCACCAAGCTACAAGAGCTTCGTGATGAACTATAATATGCAAGGGATGGACAAGACTATTCCCGAGCTCTTCGCAATGCTAAAGGCTGCGGAGGTAGAAATCAAGAAGGAGCATCAAGTGTTGGTGGTCAATAGGACCACTAGTTTCAAGAAAAAGGGCAAAGGGAAGAAGAAAGGGAACTTCAAGAAGAACAACAAACAAGTTGCTGCTCAAGAGAAGAAACCCAAGTCTGGACCTAAGCCTGAGACTGAGTGCTTCTACTGCAAGCAGACTGGACACTGGAAGCGGAACTACCCCAAATATTTGGCGGATAAGAAGGATGGCAAAGTGAACAAAGGTATATATGATATACATGTTATTGATGTGTACCTTACTAGTGCTTGCAGTAGCACCTGGGTATTTGATACTTGTTCTGTTGCTAATATTTGTAACTCGAAACAGGGACTACAGATTAAGCGAAGATTGGCTAAGGACAAGGTGACGATGCGCGTGGGAAATGGTTCCAAAGTCGATGTGATCGCGGTCGCCACGCTACCTCTACATCTACCATCGGGATTAGTTTTAGACCTAAATAATTGTTATTTGGTGCCATGTTAAGCATGAACATTATATCTGGATCTTGTTTGATGCGAGACGGTTATTCATTTAAATCAGAGAATAATGGTTGTTCTATTTATATGAGTAATATCTTTTATGGTCATGCACCCTTGAAGAGTGGTCTATTTTTATTGAATCTCGATAGTAGTGATACAAATATTCATAATGTTGAAGCCAAAAGATGCAAAGTTGATAATGATAGTGCAACTTATTTGTGGCACTGCTGTTTAGGTCATATCGGTGTAAAGCGCATGAAGAAACTCCATACTGATTGACTTCTGGAATCACTTGATTATGAATCACTTGGTACTTGCGAACCGTGCCTCAGGGGCAAGATGACTAAAACGCCGTTCTTCGGAACTATGGAGCGAGCAACTGATTCATTGGAAATCATACATATTGATGTATGTGGTCCAATGAATATTGAAGCTCGCGGCGGGTATCGTTATTTTCTCACCTTCACAGATGATTTGAGCAGATATGGGTATATCTACTTGATGAAACACAAGTCTGAAACAGTTAGAAAATTCAAAGAGTTTCAGAGTGAAGTGGAAAATCATCTTAATAAGAAAATAAAATTTCTACGATCTGATCGTGGAGGAGAATATTTGAGTTACGAGTTTGGTTTACATTTGAAACAATGCAGAATAGTTTCGCAACTCATGCCACCCGGAACACCACAACGAAATGGTGTGTCCGAATGTCGTAATCGTACTTTACTTGATATGGTGCGATCTATGATGTCTCTTACTGATTTACCGCTATCATTTTGGGGTTATGCTTTAGAGACGGCCGTATTCACATTAAATAGGGCACCATCAAAATCCGTTGAGACGACGCCTTATGAACTATGGTTTGGCAAGAAACCAAAGTTGTCATTTCTTAAAGTTTGGGGCTGCGATGCTTATATGAAGAAACTTCAACTAGATAAGCTCGAACCCAAATCGGAGAAATGTGTCTTCATAGGATACCCAAAAGAGACTATTGGGTACACCTTCTATCACAGATCTGAGGGCAAGATTTTCGTTGCTAAATTCGGATCCTTTCTAGAGAAAGAGTTTCTCTCGAAAGAAGTGAGTGGGAGGAAAGTAAAACTTGATGAGGTAACTGTACCTGCTCCCTTATTGGAAAGTAGTTCATCACAAGAACCGGTTCTTGTGACAACTACACCAATGAGTGAGGAAGCTAATGATATTGATCATGAAACTTCAGATCAAGTTACTACTAAACCTCATAGGTCTACCAGAGTAAGATCCGCACCAGAGTGGTACGGCAATCCTATTCTAGAAGTCATGTTACTTGACCATGGCGAACCTACGAACTATGAGGAAGCGATGATGAGCCCAGATTCCGCAAAATGGCTTGAGGCCATGAAATCTGAGATGGTATCGATGTATGAAAACAAAGTATGGACTTTGGTTGACTTGCCCGATGATCGGCAAGCCATCGAAAATAAATGGATCTTCAAGAAGAAGACTGACACTGATGGTAATGTAACTGTCTACAAAGCTCGACTTGTTGCGAAAGGTTTTCGACAAGTTCAAGGAGTTGACTACGATGAGACTTTCTCACCCGTAGCGATGCTTAAGTCTGTCCGAATCATGTTAGTAATTGCCGCATTTTATGATTATGAAATTTGGCAAATGGATGTCAAAACTGCATTCCTGAATGGATTTCTGGAAGAAGAGTTGTATATGATGCAACCAGAAGGTTTTGTCGATCCAAAAGGTGCTAACAAAGTGTGCAAGCTCCAGCAATCCATTTATGGATTGGTGCAAGCATCTCGGAGTTGGAATAAATGCTTTGATAGTGTGATCAAAGCATATGGTTTTATACAGACTTTTGGATAAGCCTGTATTTACAAGAAAGTGAGTGGGAGCTCTATAACATTTCTGATATTATATGTAGATGACATATTGTTAATTGGAAATGATATAGAATTTCTGGATAGCATAAAGGGATACTTGAATAAAAGTTTTTCAATGAAAGACCTCGGTGAAGCTGCTTACATATTGGGCATCAAGATCTATAGAGATAGATCAAGACGCTTAATTGGACTTTCACAAAGCACATACCTTGATAAAGTTTTGAAAAAGTTCAAAATGGATCAGGCAAAGAAAGGGTTCTTGCCTGTATTACAAGGTGTGAAGTTGAGTCAGACTCAATGCCCAACCACAGCAGAAGATAGAGAGAAAATGAAAGATGTTCCCTATGCTTCAGCCATAGGCTCTATCATGTATGTAATGCTGTGTACCAGACCTGATGTATGCTTAGCAATAAGTTTAGCAGGGAGGTACCAAAGTAATCCAGGAGTGGATCACTGGACAGCGGTCAAGAATATCCTGAAATACCTGAAAAGGACTAAGAATATGTTTCTCGTTTATGGAGGTGACAAAGAGCTAGTCGTAAATGGTTACGTCGATGCAAGCTTTGACACTGATCCGGACGATTCTAAATCGCAAACCGGATACGTGTTTATATTGAACGGTGGAGCTGTTAGTTGGTGCACTTCTAAACAAAGCATCGTGGCGGGATCTACATGCGAAGCGGAGTACATAGCTGCTTTGGAAGCATCAAATGAAGGAGTCTGGATGAAGGAGTTCATTTCCGATCTAGGTGTCATACCTAGTGCATCGGGACCAATGAAGATCTTCTATGACAATACTGGTGCAATTGCCTTGGCAAAGGAATCCAGATTTCACAAGAGGACCAAGCATATCAAAAGACGCTTCAATTCCATCCGGGACCAAGTCCAGGTGGGAGACATAGAGAATTGCAAGATACATACGGATCTGAATGTTGCACACCCATTGACTAAGCCTCTTCCACGAGCAAAACATGATCAGCACCAAGACTCCATGGGTGTTAGAATCATTACTGTGTAATCTAGATTATCGACTCTAGTGCAAGTGGGAGACTGAAGGAAATATGCCCTAGAGGCAATAATAAAGTTATTATTTATTTCCTCATATCATGATGCATGTTTATTATTCATGCTATAATTGTATTAACCGGAAACATGATAGATGTGTGAATACATAGACAAACTTAATGTCACTAGTATGCCTCTTCTTGCCTAGCTCATTAATCAAAGATGGTTATGTTTCCTAACCATAGACATGTGTTGTCATTTGATTAATGGGATCACATCATTAGGAGAATGATGTGATTGACTTGACCCATTCCGTTAGCTTAGCACTTGATCGTTTAGTATGTTGCTATTGCTTTCTTCATGACTTATACAAAGTTCCTGTAACTATGATATTATGCAACTCCCGTTTACCGGAGGAACACTTTGTGTGCTACCAAACATCACAACGTAACTGGGTGATTATAAAGGAGCTCTACAAGTGTCTCCAAAGGTACATGTTGAGTTGGCGTATTTCGAGATTAGGTTTTGTCACTCTGATTGTTGGAGAGGTATCTCTGGGCCCTCTCGGTAATGCACATCACTATAAGCCTTGCAAGCAATGTAGCTAATGAGTTAGTCATGGAATGATGCATTATGTAACGAGTAAAGAGACTTGCCGGTAACGAGATTGAACTAGGTACTGGATACCGACGATCGAATCTCGAGCAAGTAACATACCGATGACAAAGGGGACAACGTATGTTGTTATGCGGTTTGACCGATAAAGATCTTCGTAGAATATGTAGGAGCCAATATGAGCATCCAGGTTCCGCTATTGGTTATTGACCGCAAAGTGTTCTAGGTCATGTCTACATAGTTCTCGAACTCATAGGGTCCGCAGGCTTAACATTACGATGATAGTTATATTATGAGTTTATAGTTTTTGATGTACCGAATATTGTTCAGAGTCCCGGATGTGATCACATACATGACGAGGAGTCTCGAAATGGTCGAGACATAAAGATTGATATATTGGAAGCCTATATTTGGATATGGGAATCGTTCCGGGTGAAATCGGGATTTTACCGGAGTACCGGGGGGTTACCGGAACCCCCCGAGGGTTAATTGTCCTACATGGGCCCTAAGGGAGAAGAGGAGGGCCGGCCAGGGCAGGCCGCGCGCCCCCTCCCCCCTAGTCCGAATAGGACAAGGAAGGGGGGCGGCGCCCCCCTTTCCTCTTTCCCCCTTCCCCCTTCCTTCTCCAACAAGGCAAGAGGAGGGAGTCCTACTCCCGGTGGGAGTAGGACTCCTCCAGGCGCACCCCTAGGGGCCGGCCGCACCTCCCCCTCCCTCCTTTATATACGGGGGCAGGGGGCACCTCATGACACACAAGTTGATCTTCATGATCGTTCCTTAGCCGTGTGCGGTGCCCCCTCCACCATATTCCACGTCGGTCATATCGTAGCGGTGCTTAGGCGAAGCCCTGCCTCGGTAGAACATCATCACCGTCACCACGCCGTCGTGCTGACAGAACTCTTCCCCGACACCCTGCTGGATCGGAGTCCGGGGATCATCATCGAGCTGAACGTGTGCTAAACTCGGAGGTGCCGTACGTTTGATACTTGGAACGATCGGATCGTGAAGACGTACGACTACATCAACCGCGTTGTTATAACGCTTCCGCTTTCGGTCTACGAGGGTATGTGGACTAACTCTCCCTTCTCGTTGCTATGCATCACCATGATCTTGCGTGTGCGTAGGAAATTTTTGAAATTACTACGTTCCCCAACATTTAGTTGTATTAGTGATGTTATATGTATGATACTATCCGGGATGTATTAGTGATAATATTCGATGATGTACGGACGCATGAGATGATTTACTATTGCTTATTGAATGCATGCTAATTTGAGTCCTATAAGATATTTTGAAATGTATATCTTGTGTTGCTCAAATAGGATATGTGCTTGCCCAAGTAGCCGATCATGTTTGCAGGTTACACCTCCGAGTGGCCTATGTTTTGCTGGAGTGTTGATTCCTTTCCGTTCCGGAAAATTTCAGGCGCTCGATATGTCCTATTTTAGCAAAGGTCATGCCAGATTTTTCCGTGAATTTTGGCATGACTTGTGCTAGAATATGTAGGAAATATTGAGTGCCCCGGATTTGTGTGTTGAGTATCCTGGTAGTTGTCTTCGATCGATTTTCAATTAATGTTTTAACTATGAACATAGGAAATGTCTGACGACGAAAAGGATTTCGATATTTGCAAATACTGCAAAGACAAGCGCGGCCTGTGCGACGGAATCTTCCTAGATGATGATAGGCGCTTCAGCATCAAGGTGGACGAGAACTTCGAAGTGGATACAATAAGTCACAATGACAAGTCTTTTTTCGTAATTAAGCATGACATCTGCTTCATTTGCTTCAACTTATAATTTTTTTACTATTCTACTAGCGTATCCCCTGCCATGCAAGAGTTTTTGTATTGGATAAGATAGGTTTCAGTTCTATGACAACTACTATGGAGGTAAAGAGAGTTTATTTGAAGACCGAGCATGGTTATATTTTCCATGCAAAATTATACAACGAAGACGACTACACCTATTTTGGATGCAAAATGTGGCGAGCACTATGCAAGACTTATGCATTTGAGCCTGATATGGTTATCACCTTTGACATTCATCTGGAAGATGGTATTGAAGGTAATACCGACATCTGGGTCGATGTGCAGACGCCTCCAGTTCTACTAAAATGTGAGTTTCTCAACCATATTTATGTCTTTGGTATTGTTTATTCAAAAATAGTTGACAACTAATTTCTATTGATAGCTTATTTCCAATCAAGCAAACATGTCCAACACTTGGTAGACAGGACCTACTACTGTCCCGGGGCTGAACTAAACTGCGAGGAGATAAGTCATTATGTTTCATGGCTTGAGGATCTTCATACTGTCAAGACAAATTATTTTGTTGGACTTGCAAATTTTAGTACTCAAAACGTGCGACCAATAGTGTTTGTATTGAACTACGGTCACATCTATTTAGGAAAGATGGTAAGATTTTTACTATTTGTACTCAGCGCATCTTTCGCATACATTATTTTTAAGCTAAACTTCATTGCTAAGTATGTTACTATACGATGTTCTTCAACAGCGACTCCCGCTGAATGTTGTGCCTCATTGGATCAAGACTAAAGGTCAGATGAGAATTGTTAGCTTACGGCCAAGATATCATATAATGCACTTTAGTGCATTCATGATTTCTAATAGTGAGGAATGCTTAATAGTGAAAGATTGGAGCAAAATTGTGAACGATCACAGAGAAGTACTAGGGGACAGCAATCAGAAGTGCAACCCACGATTAGGAGACAGGTTCATCTGCATGCTCCAACTTGATGAAGAACGAGTGCTACACATGTTTTATGTTATTTTACCCGAGAGAGAGCGGCAGGAGTGATTAGCTAGTGTTGGTGGCAATGACTCTGATGATTTTTATTAGCTAGTGTTGCTGGTGATTAGATAGCTACCGCAACTAGTGTTGGTGGTGATTAGCTAGCTAGAATGAGTTTGAAGATGATGATGTGCTACACTATGACTATGATGATTAAATAACTACTGTTGATGTTATGACTATGATGATGATTAAATAGCTTGTGTTGGCGGATTAGATTCAAGTGGAGGCAACATGTGGTGCACATCGAAAGTACTACTAGTCCAAACTAGATCAAGTTTGGTTTAGTAGTATACTTTTGACATGCACCACATATTGCCTCCACTTGAACCTAATCCACCTTCATTTGACACACTATTATGGACATAATGATGTAAACCTCATAACTGGTATTGTACCAATATTTGTACGATGGCGCATAAATACACTAAAAATAAAAAAATAAAAAAAGAATACTAGTAGTGATGGAGAGTAAACACACTGCCACTAGCTACATTAGCAGTAGCGTGGGAATGAGCAAACGCTGCAGCTATTTGTCCTAGCAGTAGCGTGTGCGGGCACGCATTACTGCTAAGCAATAGTTGTAGTGCCTTATTAGTAGCGCGCCCTCCCGCGCTACTAGTGAGCACAAAACCCGTGCTACTACTAGGGTTTTCCCTAGTAGTGCTCCTAGATGATTGAATTCTCCAAGGAGTGGCTTTCATTGTTTTCTTCTTGCACTCTTGGGGGCTTCATCATCATAATACATTGTCTTGCTTCCATCCTAAGCCTTCTCATCTCAAGCAATCTTTTCCAAATGTACACAAGTTTGATCCTTTGTGCATGGGTTGATGCAACCTGGCGGTACAACCGGTGGTCAGAGCGGTTCTACCGCTCTTCCACTATGTTGTGTAGTCTTGCACGAGGGTTCTACTGCTCTTGTTTGTACCTATACCACTGGCCAGTAGTACCTGTATTTGGAAGCAGTACTACCGCTGCTACTGGAGCGGGAGTACCGCCCTCAAACACCGACTAGCTACGTGAGCGGTACTACCGCTCTTTGGAGCGGTACCATCGGCTGACATCTGGGTGCATATATAAAGGGCGCGGGCTGAAGGGGTATTCTATTTCCCCTTCGCTCCCATCCCTCGTCTGAACCCTAGCCACCGGTCGCTCCGCCCATTGCCCCGGAGCACCCTCAGGCGTTCTGGATCAGTCGGCCCTTCATCCGATCCGCTCCGTGGAGGTCGCTGATGTCTACTACACAACCTTCTTCTTGTAGACGTTGTTGGGCCTGCAAGTGCACAGGTTTGTAGGACAGTAGCAAATTTCCCTCAAGTGGATGACCTAAGGTTTATCAATCCGTAGGAGGCGTAGGATGAAGATGGTCTCTCTCAAACAACCCTGCAACCAAATAACAAAGAATCTCTTGTGTCCCCAACACACCCAATACAATGGTAGATTGTATAGGTGCACTAGTTTGGCGAAGAGATGCTGATACAAGTGCAATATGGATGGTAGATAATGGTATTTGTAATCTGAAATTATAAAAACAGCAAGGTAACTAAAGATAAAAGTGAGCACAAATGGTATTCTTTCGGATGATAGGAAACAAGGCCTAGGGTTCATACTTTCACTAGTGAAAGTTCTCTCAACAATAATAACATAGATAGATCATATAACAATCCCTCAACATGCAACAAAGAGTCACTCCAAAGCAACTAATAGCGGAGAACAAACAAAGAGATTATGGTAGGGTACGAAACCACCTCAAAGTTATTCTTTTGGATCAATCTATTCAAGAGTTTGTACTAGAATAACACCTTAAGACACAAATCAACCAAAACCCTAATGTCACCTAGATACTCCATTGTCACCTCAAGTATCCGTGGGCATGATTATACAATATGCATCACACAATCTCAGATTCATCTATTCAACCAACACAAAGTACTTCAAAGAGTGCCCCAAAGTTTCTACCGGAGAGTCAAGAACGTGTGCCAATCCCTATGCACAGGTTTATGGGCGGAACCCGCAAGTTGGTCACCAAAACATACATCAAGTGGCACATGATATCCCATTGTCACCACAGATAAGCACGGCAAGACATACACCAAGTGTTCTCATAAAAGACTCAATCCAATAAGATAACTTCAAAGGGGAAAACTCAATTCATCATAAGAGAGTAGAGGGGGAGAAACATCATAAGATCCAACTACAATAGCAAAGCTCGGGATACATCAATATCATGCCATAGAGGGAACACGAGAGAGAACACGAGAGAGAGAGAGAGATCAAACACGTAGCTACTGGTACATACCCTCAACCCCGAGAGTGAATTACTCCCTCCTCGTCATGGAGAGCGCCGGGATGATGAAGATGGCCACCGATGAAGGATCCCCCCTCCAGTAGGGTGCCAGGAAGGGCTCCCGAGAGGTTTTTGGTGGCTATAGAGGCTTGCGGGGTGGAACTCGCGATCTATCTTGATATTCGATGTTTTTAGGGTACGTAGGCTTATAGAGGCGAAAGAAGTCGGTCGGGAGGTGCTCGAGGGGCCCACGAGACAGGGGGCGCACCCAGTAGGGGGGGGGCGTGCCCTCCTATCCCATAGCCTCCTCGATGCTCTTCGGACGTGAACTCCAAGTCTCCTGGATGATATTCTTCCCAAAAATAACGTTGCCGAAGGTTTCATTCCGTTTGGACTCCATTTAATATTCCTTTTCTTCGAAATACTGAAACAGGCAATAAAACAACAATACAGGTTAGTCCCAAAAATAATATAAAAGTGTATAATAAAGCTCGTAATCATTCAAAACAGATAATAAAATAGCATGAATGCTTCATAAATTATAGATACGTCGGAGACGTATCAACATCCCCAAGCTTAATTCCTGCTCGTCCTCGAGTAGGTAACTGATAAAAGAAAGAATTTATGAAGTGTGAATGCTAGAGGTGCACAAGTTTGATCGATGATAATTTCAATCACCTTTTCTAGCATGATTATATGTCATAACAGTAGTTCATCTCATAAAACTATTCATAATCAAGTAACAAGCTATTCACATGTTAAAGCATAGACCATAAACTTTCCTGAAAACTAGCAAACTTCATTCTTAGTCATCAAACAATTGCAATTCATCTTACTTTCAGGAAGAGTCTATGTTAGAGCTTTGATTTAGCAAACTTCACATACTCAACTATCATATAGTCTTCTACAATTGCTAACACTCACGCAATACTTGTGGTTATGAAGTTTTAATCAGACACAGAGAAAGATTGGGGCTTATAATGTTGCCTCCAAACGTATTCACCTTTTGGTGATGTCAACAATAATAGTTCATGCTAACGTACATCCAATTGGATATATATATCAGGATCACCCCACCACAAAATGCTTGCCAAAGGATAAAATGAAAAAGGGAAAGGTGAAGATCACGTTGACTCTTGCATAAAGTAAAAGACATAAAGTAAAAGATAGGCCCTTCGCAGAGGGAAGCAGAGGTTGTCATGCGCTTTTAGGGTTGGATACACAAAATCTTAATGCGAAAGAACGTCACTTTATATTGCCCCTTGTATATGGACCTTTATTATGCAGTCCGTCGCTTTTATTGCTTCCATAACAAGTTCGTACAAAGCTTATTTTCTCCACACTAATAAGTCATGCATATTTAGAGAGCAATTTTTATTGCTTGCACCGATGACAACTTACTTGAAGGATCTTACTCAATCCATAGGTAGGTATGGTGGACTCTCATGGCAAAAACTGGGTTGAAGGATGTTTGGAAGCACAAGTAGTATCTCTACTTGGTGCTAGGAATTTTGGCTAGCATGAGGGGGAAATGCAAGCTCAACATGTTTGAATGATCCATGACAATATACTTTAACTGAGATGCGAGAAAACATAACCCATTACGTTGTCTTCCTTGTCCAACATCAACTCTTTAGCATGTCATACATAATGAGTGCTCACAATTACAAAAGATGTCTATGATAATATATTTATATGTGAAATCTCTCTTCCTTCAATATTCTTTCATGAATTGTTCAAATGACCAATACAATGCTTGCTAACCGTCAATCAATTTACAACCTCTACTTCTTAGATGTGAAGTCATTACTCCCCATGGGATAAGCAAAAGAGACATATATAATTTCAGATTTATGACAATGAACTCATTCAACCATTTACTCATAGGATATAAGTGAAGCACACGAGTAAATGACAAACTACTCCAAAAAGATATAAGTGAAGAACAATGAGTAGATAAATAATTATGCAACTATGTGAAGACTCTCTCCCATTTAAGAATTTCAGATCTTGGTATTGTATTCAAACAGCAAGCAAAACAAAATAAAATGACATTGCAAGAATAGCACAACTCATGTGAAGAAGCAAAAACTTAGGCTCAACTAACCGATGATTATCGAAGAAGAAAGGTGGGATGCCTACCGGGGCATCCCCAAGCTTAGATGCTTGAGACTTCTTGAAATATTATCTTGGGGTGTCTTGGGCATCCCCAATCTTGAGCTTTTATGTCTCCTTAATTCCTCTCATATCATGGTTTCTCTTTTTATCAAAAGCTTCATCCACACCAAACTCAACAAGAACTCGTGAGATAGGTTAGTATAAACCAATGCAAAACCATATCATCTTCTATTGTAACAAATCACTAACATTATTATTCAACATTTAATACTAAATGTCTCTGCATATTTAACACTCATATCCTCAAATAGAATCATTAAACAAGCGAACATATGCAAACAATGCAACCATAACAACAATCTGCAAAAACAGAATAGTCTGTAAAGAATGCAAGAGTATCAATACTTCCCTAACTCCAAAAATTATGAGAGAAAATTAACACTGTAATAAATTTATAATATCTTATTATGCAAAAAGTTTCAACGTTATACCACTCTCTGACTTTTCCAGGGAATTTTTGCAACAGCGGTAAACTTTCTGTTTTCAAACAGCAACATGTATACTAGCTAAATAAGCATGGCAAAGGCTATCCTTGAAATTTTTATTGAAAATAAAGATGCAAAACATTATTATAAATAACAGCAAGCAAATACTAACAAAATAAAATGACGCTCCAAGCAAAACACATATCATGTGGCGAATAAAAATATAGCTCCAAGTAAAGTTATCGATGAATGAAGATGAAAGAGGGGATGCCTTCCAGGGCATACCCAAGCATAGGCTCTTGGTTGTCCTTGGATATTATCTTGGGGTGACTTGGGCATCCCCAAGCTTAGGCTCTTGCCACTCCTTATTCCATAGTCCATCAAATCTTTTACCCAAAACTTGAAAACTTCAACCACACAAAACTCAACACAAAACTCGTAAGCTCCGTTAGTATAAGAAAATAAAAATACCACTTAGGTACTGTAATGAACTCATTCTAAATTCATATTGGTGTAAAACCTACTGTATTCCAACTTTTCTATGGTTCATACCCTTACATACTAGCCATAGATTCATCAAAATAAGCAAACAACACAATGAAAACAGAATCTGTCAAAAACAGAACAGTCTGTAGTAATCTGTCTCAAACGTATACTTCTGGAACCCCAAAAATTATGAAATAAATTGGTGGACCTGAGGAATTTGTCTATTAATCATCTTCAAAAACAATCAACCTAAAAGCACCCACCAGTAGAAAATGGAAGCTATTCTCGTGAGCTCTAAAGTTTCTGTTTTCTACAGCATGATCACATAAACTTCACCCAAGTCTTCCCAAAGGTCCTACTTGGCACTTTATTGAAATAAAAGCTATAAAACATGATTACTACAGTAACATAATCATGTGGACACACAAAAACAGTAAGGATAAATATTGGTTTGTCTCCCAACAAGCGCTTTTCTTTAATGCCTTTTTAGCTAGGCATGATGATGGCAATGATGCTCACATAAAAGATAAGAATTGAAACATAATGGGAGCATCATGAAGCATATGACTAGCACATTTAAGCCTAACCCACTTCCTATGCATAGGGATTTTGTGAACAAATAACTTATGGGAACGATAATCAATTAGCATAGGAAGGTAGAACAAGCATAGCTTTAAAATTTTAAGCACATAGAGAGGAAACTTGATATTATTGCAATCCCTACAAGCATATGTTCCTCCCTCATAATAATTTTCAGTAGCATCATGAATGAGTTCAACAATATAACCAGCACCTAAAGCATTCTTTTCATGATCTACAAGCATAGAAAATTTACTACTCTCCACATAAGCAAATTTCTTCTCATGAATAATAGTGGGAGCAAACTCAACAAAATAACTATCATCTGAGGCATAATCCAATTGAAAACTAAAATCATGATGACAAGTTTCATGGTTATAATTATTCTTAATAGCATACAAGTCATCACAGTAATCATCATAGATAGCAACTTTATTCTCATAATCAATTGGAACCTCTTCCGAAATAGTGGAATCATCACTAAATAAAGTTGACACTCTTCCAAATCCACTTTCATGTTCATCACAATAAGATTCAATATCCTCCAAAATAGTGGGATCAATACTACCTAAAGTTGACACTCTTCCAAACCCACTTTCATCAATATAATCATCATAAATAGGAGGCATGGTTTCATCATAATAAATATTCTCATCAAAACTTGGGGGACAAAAAATATCATATTCATCAAACATAGCATCCCCAAGCTTGTGGCTTTGCATATCATTAGCATCATGGATATTCAAGGAATTCACACTAACAACATTGTAATCATGCTCATCATTCAAAGATTTAGTGGAAAACATTTTATAGATTTCTTCTTCTAGCACTTTGAGCACAATTTTCCTTTCCGTCATACTCACGAAAGATATTAAAAAGATGAAGCGTAAGAGACAAACTCAAATCCATTTTTTTGTAGTTTTCTTTGATAGACTAAACTAATGATAAAACAAGAAACAAAAAGATTCGATTGCAAGATCTAAAGATATACCTTCAAGCACTCACCTCCCCGGCAATGGCGCCAGAAAAGAGCTTACTTGACGGGGTGTGAGTGCCGTTTACCTAGCCTCCCCGGCAACGGCGCCAGAAAAGAGCTTGATGTCTACTACACAACCTTCTTCTTGTAGATGTTGTTGGGCCTGCAAGTGCACAGGTTTGTAGGACAGTAGCAAATTTCCCTCAAGTGGATGACCTAAGGTTTATCAATCCGTAGGAGGCGTAGGATGAAGATGGTCTCTCTCAAACAACCCTTGTCGGCGTTCTGTGAATGGGGGTCCCCAGACTTGCCTGCCTGCGGCCTGTGGCGTGGCTCAAGGGGCGGCCCAACACGGCCCATCTTCATCAGCACGAGCTCAAGACCCTCGAGAGGGGCCAAGCCTCATGGGGCGTACGACAGGAGGCCTTCTCAGGCACGAACTCGTCAGGCTGGCTCGCGAGGAGGCGGAGAGATCAAGGCGGGGTACCTCACGAGGTTCCCATGACGCAAGCCATGACGACCGAAGCCAGGTGGGCACCAGGCGGGTGCCAGCCTACGTAGAGTCCTTGTTTCCTCTTTGGTGTAAAGGGAGCAAGCGGAGTCGAGAGCATCAAGCAAAGGCGTCCATTTCCGTGCAACAAGACCAAGGCCAGCAGAACGACAGGATGGAGGTCATCGTGGAGCCCAAGCCGGCATCACCACCAGAGCTTTTGGCAGGCGAGGACCAACTTTAGTCAGGATAAGTGTATTAGATGTTCCCCTTCAAAATGGACAATTGTTGGCGCCCTTCCCGCTCAATATTTGGGAAGAGGCCCTGGGCCTTTGCCTATAAATAGGACTAGCCACCACAAGGTAGAGGCAATCGGATCCTCATCTAGAAACCGATCGAGAGAGCGACTGAACTCCCCAAGTAGTTCATCCCACCAGCCAAGAACAGACCCTCGCGAGGCTGTTCTCCCTTGTATTGTTCATCATCAGCCCAAGAGGCAATCCACCACACCACACACTGGAGTAGGGTATTACACCACAATGGTGGCCTGAACCAGTATAAACTCTGTGTCTCTTGTGTTGTTCCTTTGATTGCTTAGATCATAGCGAGGCGGTGAGGTGCAGGTAGGTAGAGGGCGAAATCTCCGCGCGCACCCCAGTGTTCGAACCTAGAGGGTCTGCCGGAACCCGAAATCCGACATTTGGCACGCCAGGTAGGGGTGCGCAGGATTTCGTCTTCTGCCGCTCTGTTCTCCATCGACCATCGCGTCCATGTCAGACGCTCGTCGGGCCCGCGCCGAGCGCCGAGCTGCTCTCGCTTCCCGCGTCACCCAGACGGCCCCCGTCGCGGCCACCCTTGCCGTTCCCCGTCGCCTGCTGTCAACGCCGCCATCGGCCCGGCAGGGAACAAGCAGCAAGCATCGTCCCAGCATCCATCCATGAGGCGAGACGGCCGCACTGTCACTCCCTCGCTCGCCCCGGCTGGTTCTTCGTCCCGCGCGCCCCGCGCGGCCATGGAGGCTCGGGCCGCGCTCATCGCAGCAAACGAGCTCCTGCGCTACCGCCCAGTCGACAACGTCTATGAAGAGTGGCTCGACCGCGTCGCCGAGCTCATCCGCGCTGCAGGGGGCTCCCCTGTGCCATCCTTCTCGCTGCACCGCACCCCGCCCTGCGCGGGCAATGAAGCTCCGGGGGCGCCTCAGCCGCCTCCCCCTCAAGAGGGCGCCCTGGCCCCAAGGCGCGTGGCCCCTGGGCGGAACCCGCTCCGTACGGCGCCAGCGCAGCAAGAGCGGAGCTGCCAAGAGGTTCCACGCCCTCAAGAAGCTGCCCGAGTGCTCCCTACTCCAGTCCGTCGCGACCACGCTCGCGTTCCAGCATGCCAAGACCCCGCGCTGCTCCCAGCTGCAGCGCACGGGGCCCCGCAAGACCAAGCTCCTCGTCACCAAAGGCCACCCGTGGCCACGGCAGGCTGCCGTGCCTTCACCACCGAGCTGCGCAGCGTCGCGTGGCCCTGCAAGTTCAAGCCGGACCTGCCTCCTCGCTACGACGGCACGGCCGACCCTGCGGAGTTCCTCCAGCTCTACGAGCTGGGCGTCGAAGCTGTCAACGGGGATGAGAAGGTCATGGCGAACTGGTTTCCCATGGCGCTCAAGGATGGGGCCCGCACCTGGCTCCTGAACCTGGCTCCAGGCATGATCTCCTCCTGGGACGAGATGCGCACCCGTTTCATCGCCAACTTCCAAGGTACCCGCGACCGGCCACCTGCCGTAAGCGACATGCGCCACATCAAGCAGCAACCAGGGGAGACCCTACAGAAGTACATCCAGCACTTCAACAGCGCACGCCTCAAGATTCCTAGGGTGACCGAGGAGGCCATCATCTCAGCCTTCTCCGACGGCGTGCGTGACGTCAAGATGAAGGAGGAGCTGGCGATGCATGAAGACCTGTGCACTTCCTTGGAGCTGTTCAACTTGGCGACCAGGTGCGCCAGGGCTGAGGAAGGGCGCCTTTCCCTCCTCGAGCTGCCAGCCACAGACCCAGAAGAGAAGAAATCCAAGGCCAAGGACGTGAAGCGCAAGGGGGTTGCCGTGCTCGCAGCAGAACCAGACACCAAGCGGGGCAGAGATCAGCCCGAGTCCTTCAAGGGCAACCGGTACTGTGTGTACCACGACCTCCATACCCACAACACCAACGAATGCCAAGAGCTCTGAGCCGTGTGATAAGGAAGGGTTGACCGACGCCCCGACCGCAACGATCGTGGCTATGGCCGAGTTGGAGGAAGGAACGCAGGGCGCTGGGAAGACCGCGGCCCTCGCCAAGGGTGGCGCGACCGACCTCGCGAGGATCGCTGGCAGGATCAACCTCGGGAGGGAGACTGGAGGGATCAGCCTCGTGAGGATCGTCCACAAGGAAACATAGGCCTCCCTCCACTACCCCCGCAGCCAAGGAGAAACGAGGACCATCATCAGGACGAGGGGCTGGGGGCTTCCAGGAGCCGTGCGCGATCGCCTGCATCCTGGGCGGAGCTCAAGCCCCAGCCTCTCAACGCATCTTCAAGAAGTTCACCCGCGAAGTGAATGCAGTCCTCCCCAAGCTTGAAGCCACACGCCCCCTCAGGTGGTCGGCGTGCGCCATCACGTTTAGCTCAGCGGATCAACTCAAGTGCGCAGCCACAGCCGGAGCCCTCCCAATGCTTTGTTCCCCGGTCATCAGCAACGTGCAGGTCACCAGGACCCTCATCGATGGCGGAGCAGGGCTCAACGTCCTATCCGTAGAGACATTCAACAATCCCCAAGTGCCTTACGATCAGCTTCATCCCACCAAGCCTTTCTCCAGAGTCACCGATGGCTCCACAGTTCTGATCGGGCAGGTCCGCCTCCCCGTCACCTTCGGGGCGTGCAACAACTACCGCACCGAGCTCATCGACTTCGACGTCGCCCACATTTGTCTGCCATACAACGCCATCCTCGGCTACCCAGCTCTCGCCAAGTTCATGGCCGTGACTCATCACGGATACAACGTCCTCAAGATGCCAGGAAGTGGCGGAGTCATCACGGTGCCTTGTGAAGAAAGAGACACAGTGTGCTCCCTGGAACGAGCCTTTCAGGCTGCATCACTTGAAGACCCAGATCGCGGGAGCGGGAGGCTCCCTAAGACCATTCCTAAGAAGAAGAAGACATCGCCAGGCCCGACCCCTCAGGAGGCAGGCCCTTCAGGGTCTGCGCCTGCTCAGGGGGCACCTCCTTCTGTCGCATAGGAAGGCACGCCCGGCGCCCTCCTCAAGCAGGGCTCGGGGGCTCCCTCCTGGAGGGCCACCGACCTTGCTAAGGTCACGAGGGAGGCGCTTGGGCACCACTTGGAGGTGTGTTTCAAAACACGTTTCCCCCAGGAAGGAGCAAGGCAAGGAGGGCCAAACCCTCAGGAGTTCGTCAGTCAAGTCACGCAGGAGTTGCAGGAGTCAAGAGTCATGAGTGGTAGCCGCCGCTTACCCGCCGCAGCTCCTCATCCAGGCGAGGATGGTGGGCTGCGCGTTTGCATTGATATCCCAGGGCTCAACCGAGTCGCCTCTCAGGAGCGCTTCTGGCCCTCACACGCGGGGCACTGCGAAGGCCCGCCCCACAGCTACGTTCGCATGCCCTACAACTTGCCGAACGCGGCTGCAGTGTGCCAGCGCCTCATGAGGAGCATCCTGGAGGCTCAGGAGGCCAGGCGTTCAGCAGTCCTGGCAGAGATGGATACAGTTCGCGAGGAGCCACCAGCACCTCCGGAGCCTCCCGAGGCTCCTGGGCCTGGGGGCTCATGAAGATCGGCTCCTGCAGCCTGCTACGTCTGCTACTTCAACACCCCTTCGTCGTCAACACTATCAGGTGACATCTTTCAAGTTTCGTTTCCGGCTAGGAGCGCCCTCAAGGCTGCATGATTCCCAGGCCGCGTGGGTCCGTCCTTGCGTCATGTATCCCTTTTGTTCATGTTTCTAGCTTACCTTGTTGGGGGCGCCCCTTGGGCTGCATCATCCCCAAGTTGCTCGGGTCAGGCCCAGCGGCGTGTACCCCTCTCGCGTTTATTTTCGAGCCATGCACTCGATCCATCATGCTTGTTATTTGATACCTGTCCGCGAGACCTCTTCTTCCTTCATGTCGGCCGCTTGCACGTTAAAGGGGGGGTACCTGAGCATCGCGACTCAGGGCTCCTACCGGCTCTCCAGCCCTCACCCTCTGGCTTTGTCCACGGTATCGCGCCCTGGCAAACCAGCGACGGCTGAGACTCGCTCGAGGGCCGGGACCCGGGGACGTAGAGCGTCGACATCTAACCAAGCTTGCACGTTAAAAGGCGGGGGGGGGTACCTGAGCAT
>NC_041393.1:579374388-579392383 GCF_002162155.2 Triticum dicoccoides
CGGCTCTCCAGCCCTCACCCTCTGGCTTTGTCCACGGCATCGCGCCCTGGCAAACCAGCGACGACTGAGACTCGCTCGAGGGCCGGGACCCGAGGACGTAGAGCATCGGCATCTGGCCAAATTTGCAGGAACACATCACAAGTTAAGGCCCAGTGCCAGGCGCAACCCGCCTTGAGGTAAGGCCCCGTGAGTCCCGCGCTGGCTCACGGGTGCCCAGATACACCTCCTCATGCCCTACCGTGCCGGCCACGTGTCAGGGCGGGGCTGTATACGCCCCGGGGGCTCCTCCCGGAGGGGAGCCCCCTCCCACGCACCAGTGGAAGCACCATGCTCCGCGCTCGCTGACGACACTGCCGAGGAGCGGCTATGCCCGTACACATACGGAAGCGCTATGCTCCGCGTTGGTGATAAACAACTGAGGGTGGCCCCCGGCCGCATCAACCTCAGGGAGCCCCGAGCTCAGTGTCTGGCCTCATCGCAACGCCTCCCCTCGGGAGTGCCGCGCGAGGGGGCTGGGCACGGGGGCTGCGCCTGGGTCACGCCCAGACGCACGCCACCCAGCCAGGCCCCTCGGGCCTGGTTCTTCGCGTGTCTCTCCCCGAGCGGAGCCAAGGTACGAAGGCCATTTGAGCGTCAAGGGGGACTCCTGAGCATCGCGACTCAGGAGCCTAACTGGTCACGTAGCCCCTCACTCCTTAGTTCCGAAAGGCTAACGGCGGTTGAGGTATGCGCGGGGCTGGGCTCTACAGACGTAGAATGGTAGATTCACCCACACATCTCACCTCCCTACTTGATGTTCGTGCGCCAAGGGGGACTCCTGAGCATCACGACTCAGGAGCCTAACTTGTCACGTAGCCCCTCACTCCTTGGCCCCGTCCTAGTTTCCGGTCGGGGCTAACGGCGGCTGAGGTATGCGCGGGGCCGGGCTCTGCCGGCATAGAACATAAGCAAGTAGGAAGAGCGCAAATTTCAAGGAATTCAAAAGCAAATATTATAGTCCATAACTGTTATCACGACACCAAACGCAAGTTTAAACGCCTCCCCGAGGCATGCTGCATGTTGCATGAACTGAAAGCAGAACAGGATCCACAGCGGAGTCATTCGTTGGCGGCGGAGCTGCGCGGAGCGGGTTCGCCTTGTGGGGCCGCAGGACCAGTAGCGCCTCGCTTCGGCTTGGTGCTGATGGCCCGGAACTTCGACAGCAGAGCCTCCGCACGACCCTTCACGGCCTCAGCAGCGGCAGCGGCAAGCTTGCCGCTCGCTGGCTCCAGCAGGCTGTCAAGGTCGACGTTGGGATCGCGAAGGTAGACATGGGTAAGGACCCGCGTTAGCGCTGTAGAAGACAGGACGCGCGCCTCGGCCTCAGCCGTAGGGCCAAGGCCAAGGGTGACATCTTCAAGAGCACGAACCATGAAGGGGAGCAGCTTGGCGGGGCCGTCCTCGGCACCGGCCAGCGGGCTTTCCAGGCCGCTGTCGTAGAGCGACTTCAACAAGCCGCGAACCTTCACCTCCGTCTTCGTGAAGGCCTCATGGTCCTCGGCAAGGACCCGCGCCTTGCCTTCCAGCTCGACCTTCCATGCCTCCAACTCCTGCTCCAGTGCGCCTAGGCGGTCACCGTACTTGTTGAGCTTGGCGTCTCGGTCCTTGATGGCCGCCTCGCGAGCCTTCAGGTCTTCTTCCCTCTCTTGGCGGATGCGGACCTCCTCGAAAAGCTGGTCCCGCAGGCCCTGCAGCTCACTCTCCATCGCCTTGCAGCGGCCTTGGGCATCGGCCGCCTCCCCCAAGGCAGCGTCGCGAGTGGCCTTCACCACGAGGACGGCCTGCTTCTCCTCGTCGCAGGCCGTCGAGGCCTGAACCAGCGCAGCTCGAATCGAAGCGTCAGAGCGAATCCAGCCAGAAGCCAGCCCCAAGCGCCCAGCCACCAGGCGAGGGTCGGCGCCTAGAAGATCTTGCCGCAGCCGGTCCAGTTCGGCAGCAGCGCGGTCCAGGATAGTGGAAGGAGTCGGAGAAACAACAGTTGGTGGAGTAGGAGGAGAGGACGGCAGCGTAACCACAACATCCTGAGGCAGGACCTGCTGCGCCCCAACAGCTGTGGTGATGGCATCAGGCAAAGATACCTCAGGAGCCACTTGGGCCACGGGGGCTGAACTCGCTCCAGCCAGCTCCACCAGGCCTCGCGAGGACGACCGGGCAGGAGAGGCCTGTGCCTTGCAGCCACCTTCTTTCGTGGGCAAAGGCACTGCCCCAGATGGAACCTCAGGAGCCTCCTTCAGTTTCTTCACCGCAGGCGCCAGCCTAGCCAAGAGATACAGACATAAAGCCTCAACGACAAAGCAAGGAATAAAACAAGAATCAAGCACTTACTAGTCGCCGCTCGCGAGCTCGAGCAACCTCCGACCGTACTTGAAGCCCGAGAGCCGGCTGCTGGGATCAGCCTCGAGAGGCTCGGAAGCAGGAGGCACGTCTGCGGATCGCCTTGGAGCTGGGGCAGACCCGAGGGGGATCAGCCCAGTCATGTCCTTCTTCCGGATCGGGGGCGAGCTCTCGCCGCCCCGCTCGCCGTCATCCTCATCGTCGCTCGGCAAGAGGCGGAGAGCGCGGGACCTACGCCGGGGGAGGGGCGCTTTCGACTCCCCGTCAGTAGCCTCGGAGTCAGGCCCACCTTCCCGCTCCTCTTCTTCCTCCTCTTCGCTGGAGTCACCAGAGGACACGTTCACCGTCGCCTGGGCCGCCGGGTCCTCGGGAGCCTCTGTGGGCACGGGCCCGTCCCCATTGAAGACGGGCATGGAATCCACCACCTTCTCCCAATCATCTCGAAGAAACAGGGGTACAGGGGCGCCTTCCAGCCTCACCACGTCTCCTCCGACCAAAGATTGGAGGACCGCGGCCAGATCTTCATCGGCCAAGACCTCGGGGCTCAGGCGGGGCCTCCACAGCGGGAGCGAGTACTTGCGAAGCGGGGCCACCTGGTGCTCCAGGAACTCCCTCAGGAGCGACGCACCAGTCAGCTTCGCCGTCGCCATGTTCCCCGGCCTCAGATCCGCGTCCATCTTCTCCAGCACCGGCTTCGCGCGAGGGTCCACAAGTTTCACGCGAGACCAATCATCGGAGCTCGTGGCCTGCTCCGTGGGCAAAATCAGCCGTGGGTGGATGCGCCCGGCATCTACCATGACCCACTTGCTCCTGAAGCCCTCAATCCTCTTCCCGGGCTTCGAGATGGCGTTGGAGCTGCCATAAGCAACAAAGCTCACACACGCGGAGATGGCGCCACGAGAGGTCCGGAGGGAGAAGTAGTGGTGCAGCAAGGCCACTGAGGGCTGCACTCCGACGTGAGCCTCACAATAGTAGGCGAAGATCGCCAGAAGAAGAACAGAGTTGGGGTGGAGATGCAGAGCTTGGAGATCGTAATGGCGGAGGACAGAGAAGAAAAACTCAGAAAAGGGAGGGACCAGACCGACAGCAATGGCACTTACGAAGAGAGGGTAGAAGGTGCTCCCTCGGGCCTTAGGAAGGGCGGAGCCGGCCTTGAACACCTTTGCCCCATCGACGCCTTGCACCGCCACCATCCGGCGCATCTGGGCAAGGCTCGCCTCCGACACATTCGGCGAGTCCAAGGCGGGCGAGTACCAAGATTCGGCCAGGGTCTGGCAAGGCGCCATGTCTTTCTAGGGCGCGCGGTCAAAGTAGATCTGGAGGTTTCGGAGGCAGAGAGGAAGGGCACAAGAAAGGGGATCTGGGCAATGACCAGAGGAAGCAAGGGGAAGCCAAGCCTAGGCAGATGCCGCTCTTTTGTCGATTCACGCAGTTGCTGAGGCACCACGTCCAACCAACCGCCATGCGGCGCCCGAGCCCGCAGGCTGTTAGGGCCCGCGGCGCTTCGCACTTGCCCCTTCGCCTCTCCGCTTAGTCAAGTCCGGGCGCGCCTTGGGCCCGGGGGCTACTATCGGCGTTCTAGGAATGGGGGTCCCCAGACTTACCTGCCTGCGGCCTGCGGCGTGGCTCAAGGGCCGGCCCAGCACGGCCCATCTTCATCAGCACGAGCTCAAGACCCTCGCGAGGGGCTAAGCCTCGCGGGGCGGACAACAGGAGGCCTCCTCAGGCGCGGCCTCGTCAGGCTGGCTCACGAGGAGGCGGAGAGATCAAGGCAGGGTACCTCACGAGGTGCCCATGACGCAAGCCATGACGACCGAAGCCAGGCGGGCACCGGCCTGCGCAGAGTCCTTGTTTCCTCTTTGGTGCAAAGGGAGCAAGCGCAGGCGAGAGCATCAAGCAAAAGGTGTCCATTTTGGTGCAACAAGACCAAGACCAGCAGAACGGCAGGATGGAGGTCATCGTGGAGCCCAAGCCGGCGTCACCACCAGAGCTTTTGGCAGGCGAGGACCAACTTTAGTCAGGATAAGTGTACTAGATGTTCCCCTTCAAAATGGCCAATTGTTGGCGCCCTTCCCGCTCAATATTTGGGAAGAGGCCCTGGGCCTTTGCCTATAAATAGGACTAGCCACCACAAGGTAGAGGCAATCGGATCCTCATCTAGAAACCGATCGAGAGAGCGACTGAACTCCCCAAGTAGTTCATCGCACCAGCCAAGAACAGACCCTCGCGAGGCTGTTCTCCCTCCTATTGTTCATCATCAGCCCAAGAGGCAATCCACCACACCACACACTGGAGTAGGGTATTACACCACAATGGTGGCCTGAACCAGTATAAACTCTGTGTCTCTTGTGTTGTTCCTTTGATTGCTTAGATCATAGCGAGGCGGTGAGGTGCAGGTAGGTAGAGGGCGAAATCTCCGCGCGCACCCTAGTGTTCGAACCTAGAGGGTCTGCCGAAACCCGAAATCCGACAACCCTGCAACCAAATAACAAAGAGTCTCTTGTGTCCCCAACACACCCAATACAATGGTAGATTGTATAGGTGCACTAGTTTGGCGAAGAGATGGTGATACAAGTGCTATATGGATGGTAGATAATGGTATTTGTAATCTGAAATTATAAAAATAGCAAGGTAACTAAAGATAAAAGTGAGCACAAACAGTATTGCAATGATAGGAAACAAGGCCTAGGGTTCATACTTTCACTAGTGCAAGTTCTCTCAAGAATAATAACATATATAGATCATATAACAATCCCTCAACATGCAACAAAGAGTCACTCCAAAGCAACTAATAGCAGAGAACAAACAAAGAGATTATGGTAGGGTACGAAACCACCTCAAAGTTATTCTTTTGGATCAATCTATTCAAGAGTTCGTACTAGAATAACACCTTAAGACACAAATCAACCAAAACCCTAATGTCACCTAGATACTCCATTGTCACCTCAAGTATCCGTGGGCATGATTATACGATATGCATCACACAATCTCAGATTCATCTATTCAACCAACACAAAGTACTTCAAAGAGTGCCCCAAAGTTTCTACCGGAGAGTCAAGAACGTGTGCCAACCCCTATGCATAGGTTCATGGGCGGAACCCGCAAGTTGGTCACCAAAACATACATCAAGTGGCACATGATATCCCATTGTCACCACAGATAAGCACGGCAAGACATACATCAAGTGTTATCATAAAAGACTCAATCCAATAAGATAACTTCAAAGGGGAAAACTCAATTCATCACAAGAGAGTAGAGGGGGAGAAACATCATAAGATCCAACTACAATAGCAAAGCTTGGGATACATCAAGATCGTGCCATAGAGGGAACACAAGAGAGAGAGAGAGAGATCAAACACATAGCTACTGGTACATACCCTCAGCCCCGAGGGTGAACTACTCCCTCCTCGTCCAGAGCGCCGGGATGATGAAGATGGCCACCGGTGAAGGATCCCCCCTCCGGCAGGGTGCCGGGAAGGGCTCCCGAGAGGTTTTTTGTGGCTACAGAGGCTTGCGGCGGCGGAACTCCCGATCTATCTTGATATTCGATGTTTTTAGGGTACGTAGGCTTATGTAGGCAAAAGAAGTCGGTCGGGAGGTGCTCGAGGGGCCCACGAGATAGGAGGGACGCACCCAGTAGGGGGGGGGGGCGCCCTCCTATCTCGTGGCCTCCTCGAGGCTCTTCTAACGTGAACTCCAAGTCTCCTGGATGATATTCTTCCCAAAAATAACGCTGCCGAAGGTTTCATTCCGTTTGGACTCCGTTTGATATTCCTTTTCTTTGAAATACTGAAACAAGCAATAAAACAACAATACGGGCTGGGCCTCAGGTTAATAGGTTAGTCCCAAAAATAATATAAAAGTGTATAATAAAGCCTGTAATCATTCAAAACAGATAATAAAATAGCATGAATGCTTCATAAATTATAGATACGTTGGAGACGTATCAGTCGCCTCCCTTCCGATCTTATCCCATGGATACCGGTAATGCCCCTGTTTCCTCTTGTTCTTAGGATTCCTTTTGTTGAATCCTTCATCTAGGGCATTGCTTGTACTCCCGCATTTTTGGCCAAATGGTTGGTGGGAGAGATCCTTATATACTCCTCCTTTTCTTGTGCGTAGTTAGAAGTAGGAATATTGCATCCAGACTCAAAGTAGGGTTGTAGCCGTTCTTCAACTCGGCAGATCCGCTCTCACCGGTACTACCACTCCTCGTGAGCGGTACTACCACAATGGCGGTTCTACCGGTCGAACAACCGGAACAACCGCTTTCTCTGAACCCATCTGCACTGTTCTTGTTCTAGTTATGAACATGAGATTTATTCTTCTGATCTTGTGTACATTCCTCTCATCTTTGCTGCGGTATCTGTGTGCTCTCTGTGTGTGTTTGTAGGTGGCTCTAGCTCTCGTGCTACTCAGAAGCCTTAGAACACCAAGAAGAGGGCCCGTAGGGGCAAACCATCGGATGACAGTCTCGCGAAATTGTGCTCCCTACCAAAGCCACTCGCCGGGAGAAGTCTGTTGCTGCCAAGCAGCGTGATGTGATAGCTATGCACAAATGGAAGCTTTCGGACTGGGAAAAGTTCCGTTTCCAGGATCCCTACACTATGCCGCCGCGTCAACGGTGGAACAACCCTCAGTTCCGGAATGAGTTGCAGTTAAGGGTTGTGTCAGAAATTTTCGAGCACCACAAGAACAAGTTCACCCGAATGTGGTCCATTGACATCGATCACTGGAGGAACAACCTTGTTTACTTTGGAGAGGCTCTGGAGATCTGTGAGGAGTTTGATTTGATCAAGCTCATGACTGTGAATTGTGACTTCGATGTGCAGCTCATTCATCAGTTCTATGCTACAGTCCACTTCGGCACCGATGATGCGCGTCACCTATCCCTTATGTGCTATGATGAGTTCTTTCATGTCCCTTGGAGAGCCTTCTGCAATGCTCTTGGCTATGAGGATACTGGGTTGAAGGGTCAATGTGGTCTCCGTCCTCACGGCCGAGCCCACCCCATGGAAAAGGTGAAGCTTGCCCCTCTGTACATCTCGGGTCATGGTATCGTGGGTAAATCCAATGACCTTCTGCCAGTCTATGATATTCTGCATCGTGTGTTCCGCTGTGTGCTGCTACCCAAGGTTGGGAATCAAGACGATATTTATGGTTATCTTGTGGATTTTCTTGTGGCCATGAAGACCAAAAGGGGTTCCGGTGCCACGTTTGATGTCTCCAAGTGGATGTGGGAGGAGATGTACAATATGGTGTGGTACCGCAAGGTACCGATCTATGCTCCTTTTGTGATGCAGTTTTTGAACTCCATTTTGGCAGTCCGTAGGCCAGGAGAACCTCTCACCACTCCAGCTAATCTCACGGAGCATGAGGTTAAGGTGTTGAGGAAGAAGAAGCAAAAGACTCCTCATTTTTCTACGGGCAATCAGGAGGATGTGTATGCTACCTCGAACGACAATGACTTTGAGTTGGAGGCTGGGGCCCAGCTCACTTGGATTGAGAAGCTGACTACCAAGATCAAGAAGACTTTTTGCTTGCAGACTCATATTCAGAAGAAGCTCTACCAGGCTCATGTTGCTGAGAAGATGGCGCGTCGCAGGCGGATTCAGTTGATGAAGCACCTTAATGTGCCAGATGTGAAGAGTGGTTCTGAGAAGACCATCACTCTTGAGGATACGTGGTTCTTGGAGAACTGTTAGTGGTCTGATGAAGAGCCTGCTACCTCTGATGTTCGTGGTCCTAAGGGTGTCATCGCGGAGTCTGAGGGGACTGAGGAGTCTGAGGGTGCTGATGATGCTGATGATGATTCTGACAGCTCTGCGGCATCTGGCGAGGAGATCTACTGATCCCCGGGGCGTTAGTTTCGCTCTTTTCCTTTTTGGTGTCTTGATGCCAAAGGGGGAGAGAGCTCTATTAGGTCACGAGAGTTGCATGGGGGGTTCTTTTGCAGTTGTTCTTGTGATTTCATTTGCAGTTGCTCTTTCTAGTGTCTTGTGAACTTGTCCTATGTTGTGACTTTGTGCATGATGTAAGACATGCGTCCCTTATCTATTTATCTATGCACTCTTCTTTCAGTAGAGCTTGCATGCTAATATTATGCTAATACGTGCTTTATGTATGGTATATGTGTTTCGCTTTCACTGGTTGGTCTATAAAATCTAGGGGGAGCATTGATCCTAGTGTGAGCATTTTGCATTCTCAAAGCAAACTTAAATAGTGCTCACACTCAGGGGGAGCCCCGTCTATATTTTCTATATCTCCCGTGCTTTGCGAGTGGTTGTCATCATCCACCAAAAAGGGGGAGATTGTAAGGGCATCTTCTGCCTTAGGGTTTTGGTGATGATGATAACAATCGTGTGGACTAATCGTGTGACCTAGTTCTCTCAGGTACACTTTGTGCGGCGCAAGACGGTTAGGCCTTCCCTCTATGCGGAAAAGATCTAAGACAGAGTTTCCGACGTTTTTATTTCTTTGGTCGTAGGATATCGGTATTTTTAAGAGGGAATCCACATCGGAAGGTATCGGGTGAATCTCTACACGTACACATTCTTTGCACCCACCATATACCCTCTGTTCGAGGAGATAGAGGTTCCCAAAGTCCTCTGTGACTGTGCAGGTTTGCTCATGGCGGTAGTACCGCTCTCTTGAGCGGTTGTACCGCTGGCATGCAGTTCCGGTCAAACCACCGCTCCAAGTACCGCTCAGGGGTGACACCCTTCTATACCGGGTACAGTGGTAGACCGGTGATGGAACGGAAGTTCTGGTTTGTCTTGACAAACCACTACTACCGGTGTTCAGGGCGATAGTACCGCCTGAAACTCCACCGCCCAGGAATTGCTGGTCCATCGGTAGCTCCGGCCCTACCACCGCTCCAACTACCGGTCTAGGGTGAAAACCTTCTGATTGTGCAGCGGTAGTTGAGCGGTGGTGGAACGATAGTTCTGGTTTATTCTGATATACCAGTACTACCGGTTGCCCCACCGGAAGTACCGCCCTGGTGCCCTAGCAGGGGTTTCCTGCATTCACCAGTTGTACTGGTGATCCTTGCAGAAGTACCGCTCCTATGTCTTTCTACGCATAACAGTTGGATCTGAGGGGACCCTATTTAAGGAGGTGCTTCTCCCACCTCCCACCTATCTCTTGCCTCCCTCTCTCCTCCATTAATGCCCTTGAAGCTTTCTTGCCCGATCTCTCTCTCTAGCCACTCAAACTTGTTGATTTGCTAGGGATTGAAGGAGGAGACCTAGATCTACACTCTTACCAAAGGAAACTTGATTCCCCATACTTTCTTGTGTGGATTTTTATTACTCTTAGGTGCTTGGGCGCCCTAGTCAGAAGAGGTCACTTCAGAGCCACATTCCATTGTGGTGAAGCTACGGGGTTTCGTTGGGAGCCTCCAATTAAGTTGTGGAGAGAGCCCCAACCTTGTTTGTAAAGGTCCGATTGCCACCTTCAAGGGCACCAATAGTGGAATCACGACATCTTGCATTGTGTGAGGGTGTGAGGAGAATACGGTGGCCCTAGTGGCTTCTTGGGGAGCATTGTGCCTCCACACCGCTCCAACGGAGATGTACTTCCCTTCAAAGGGAAGGAACTTCGGTAACACATCCTCGTCTCCATCGGTTCCACTTTTGGTTATCTCTCACCTTTACTTGTACAAGCTATATTGTGTTATATCCTTTGCTTGCTTGTGTGCTTATTGTTGTTGCATCATATAGGTTGCTCACCTAGTTGCATATCTAGACAACCTACTTTGATACAAAGTTTAATTTGGTAAAGAAAAGCTAAAAATTGTTAGTTGCCTATTCACCCCCCCCTCTAGTCAACTATATCGATCCTTTCAGTCGGTATCTTCATACCTAGTTCAATCTCGTTACCGGCAAGTCTCTTTACTCGTTCCGTAATACATCATCCTGTAACTAACTCATTAGTCACTTTGCTTGCAAGGCTTCTTATGATGTGTATTACCGAGAGGGCCTAGAGATACCTCTCCGAAACTTAGAGTGACAAATCCTAATCTCGATCTACGCCAACTCAACAAACACCTTCAGAGATACCTGTAGAGCATCTTTATAATCACTCAGTTACGTTGCGACGTTTGATAGCACACAAGGCATTCCTCCGGTATCCAGGAGTTGCATAATCTCATAGTCGAAGGAATATGTATTTGACATGAAGAAAACAATAGCAATAAAACTGAACGATCAATATGCTAAGCTAACGCATGGGTCTTGCCCATCACATCTTTCTCCTAATGATGTGATCCCATTATCAAATGACAACTCATGTTCATGGTTAGGAAACCTTAACCATCTTTGATCAACGAGCTAGTCAAGTAGAGACTCACTAGGGACACAGTGTTTGTCTATGTATTCACACATGTATTTAGGTTTCCGATCAATACAATTCTAGCATGAATAATGAACATTTATCATGAATAAGGAAATATAAAATAACAACTTTATTATTGCCTCTAGGGCATATTTCCTTCACGCCCAACATGCGACACGTGGTGATGGTGCCCTGGATTAGGAGGTGCACACCACGGTCCCTTGCCATTTATGGGTCGGGCCAAGTGCACACCACAGTCGCTTGCCATTTATGGGCCGGTCCAAGGACCCACCGGCAATTGGAAAATGGGCCATGCCCTGCATGGCCCTTGGGTACTCAAGATGGAATTCTTCGAAGACTTAGCGTACACTTCAAGGCGTATTCAAATGATCGGCATGTTATGCCTATTTGTAGCCGACATACTTGTAACCCAAAATACCCATAGTGCCTATATGTGCCAAAGGATTTACTTTGTAGAGGCATAGTTGAACAATTTAGAAATCAATCATACGATCTCGATGTAGACCATCCTGTAGTTTATACCCCATCCACAATCAATAAAATACAAGTAGGACGTAGAGTCTTAACTCTTCGAGAGGGCCCGAACCTGGGTAAATGTCGTGTCCCTTTACTTTCTGTTACCATTGTGCCAAGCTCACCAGTTCGAGACCCCTACCCGAGATCCACCGGTTGTAGTGCCGACATGTGACGGCGACTGAGAGGGCGCCAATTGACATGCTCTCAGCCTACCAAAGTGACCCTTGCAGGGCACCTGCAAGGTGTACCCCTTAATTAGTTGCTCTCACAGCGAGATCACTACGAGCGGCAATGAGTGAATGCGTTGATGGGTCGGCCCGATTCGCTCGCCCGTAGGTTATTCCTAATGGAAACTAGTACGAGCAAGACATAGACATGGTGAGTGGCTCTTAAGGGGAGCAACTAATTAAGGAGTACTCCTTGGGGAGACCCCGCAAGGGTCACTTTTGGTGGGCTGGGAGTGCGCCACTTGACGGCTTTTAGTCACCGCCACGTGTCGCGTGCTGGGCACTCTTTCTGTATTTTATTTATATTTTTTATGCATTTTCGGCTTTTAGGTGATTTTTCTGATTTTTTTCCGCGAAAAACACATTTTTTCCTGGCGAGAGACACAGATTTCCTTTCGTGAGAGACACAGTTGTACCTCTTATTTTTTTATCTTTTCATGAGAGACACAGATTTACTTCTCGTGGAGGCGCAAATTTGCTTCCACGAGAGATACAGATTTGCTTCTGCGAGAGACATAACTGTGCCTCTTGGAAAAAGGAGGAAAAATCACTTTTTTCCCGCGAGAGGCACAAATTTACTTCTGCATAGATTTGTTTCGCGAGAAACACATATTTGCTTCTGCGAGAGACATAATTGTGCCTCTTGGAAAAAGAAAGAAAAAAACTTTTTTTTGCGAGAGGAACAAATTTACTTGTTATAGAGGCATATAATTGCTTATATGAGAGACACAACTGTGCTTTCCAGAAAGGGAAAAGGTGAAAAAATTGCGCTTTCGGTTCGATTTTTTCGTGAAAAAAAGTTCATCAAAAGCTATCTACATGAAATCTTTTTTTTGCGGGTGTATCTACATGGAATCTAATTACAAAGATCTCGACGCAAGAAATACAACGGTAAAAACAGTTCAAGATCGGAGAATAAACGGATCTACGAAAAAGGGAAACTCTCAGGTTGGAACAAATGATGTACACCCAGTGTACCATTTGTTGCAACCTGAGGAGGTTTGATGATCTTTACAGATAGTACTCCTTAATTGATGATTTCGACACTTAAGACGGTTGTTTGGAGCTCTCGCTAGTTTTGGCCCGAACTAAGAGCGTAGCAGATCAGCTTGCAGCATGGGCTTCTCTGCTTCTTTTGAGTTTCCCCATCCCGTGCCATTCCTTCTTTAGTGGAATGCCAAAAGCGTTTCCTATTCTTGAGGTTTCCCGGCACTTGGCATGCCGCATGCTATGCATGTACTGGACTTAGAACATCTCTAACAGACCCCGTACAAAGCACGAAACTGTAAAATAATCGCCACTTTATAGTTTTCGGTGAAAAAAGCAACCCGAATAAAAACCGTAAACGGCTTCAACCCTTAAAATTTTGAAAAAACTAACACCCACACGTGTGGACGTTTGCACATTGTTCACACGCCTCCATCACCACTCATTTTGTCACGTATGAACAGATGACATCAGCATAAATCTTTTTGATTTTTGGATTAAAAATATTTTATCTCCTAATAAAAAAGCGAATTAAAAATCCATTTTTACCATTAAATCCGTCTCGACGAGATCTTCAAAACTAGACCCCATGTTGATATGTTTCGATAAAATTTTTTTTGCCAAAAGTTGCCAGGATGTTTACACTGTAGTTGCCATGGTGCTTAAACTAAAGTTGCCATGTGGCAATTTTAGTTTGTAGATCATGACAATTTTAGTTTTTGATGATGGCAATTCCAGTATTTTGACCATGAAAATATTTTTTTGCATGAATCATGGCAATTTTAAGTGCATGTATCATGGCATTCTCCGTTTTATAATATGTCAAAATTTACTTTTTAATATAGAAGAAAATAGCTGAAACATAACATGGCAACTTTAGTGTAAACATTATGGCAATTCATGTGCAATAGACATAGCAACTTTTAACAAAAAAAAATTCGTCGAAATATATTGATATGAGATATAGTTTCGATGATCTCATCGCGAGAGATTTATTGGCAAAAACGGATCTTCAATCGGATTTTTCATTTAAAAGATAAAACATTTTAAAAACTGAAAATCCAAAAAGATTTTCACATGCATGCATGTGGTGACATGGCGTAGTCCGTATGTTACAGGACGTGTGGGCGGGTTTGGCTCCCACCACACGTGTGGGCGTTAGCGTTGTCCTAAAATTTTTTAAGAGGCGCGGAAAACATCCACGCCAAAACTGTGAATATAAGGATTTTGGAGCCAAACTGAAGGGGCCCTGTATGCACGCCGTTGGCGGGAGTTTATCTGCCATCGGAATCTTCATGGTCGCTCCCGTCCGCTCGTCCCCGACACCGGCCACCCGTCCCGGCAGGTGCGTTCGCCCGCTGCTGGTCCTTGGACGGCGGGGCCGTCGCGCTCGCCCGGCTCTCGAACGGAGCTAGCTAGCTGCTAGCTCAATCGATTCGCACGGCTAGCTAGCTAGCTCGATGCGCGTCTCCCGACTGCGGCCGCGCCCGCTAGCCGCCAGTCCCCGGAGTCCCGCCGCCGCCCCGGCCGCCCTGGCCTTCGTCCGCGCGCCGCGGCCATCCTGTGTCTTCCTCGTCCGCTTGTCCGCCGGCGGCTGGCCGATTTCAAGTTGGCTTGAGGAAGATGACGACCAAAAAAAAGCTAGCTGTGGGTATATTCAGAGAATATTCCTTTTTACAGGTCAATTACGGGCTCTGTTCGGTCGCAGCTAAAATCGGTCCTCATAATGCGTTTTTCTCATACCGTAAAACACTTGTACTGGTCGCAGTTTTAAGGGGTCTGCTAGTGATGCCGGTGCGTGGTCAATGGCCAAAGTCCTGGTACGTACACTCATCACTTGTGTGTACCCATGCGTGTTTGACGTGGACGGAGACTAATAAAATCAACAGTTAGCTGAGCTGGTCAACCTCAACCTACGTACGCTGATAGACCAACTATTACTAAGTTCTGTGATTCTGTCGTTTCTCAAATTTGCCCTAGTTAAACTCAAGCCACTGACTTGAACATGGACGACTTGGGTACGTCGTTGCGTGCTGGTCAATGTTATGATTATTTTTTCCTAAATTTTACCAAGGTAGGTTAACAGGAAGGGTTGGTTTTTTCAGGCTGGCATATGTCATTGACAAATTAAGTTGTCGCTGATTACGTGAAATAACCTCACCGCTCGTTAATTCGTCATTTTAGTCTGCACTGACTATGTCGTTGATTCATCCTCTTCAATTTTCATTACGCGCTGGTGCAGCTGAGACGTACCACTGACTACCTGAACGACTGGAGCGCGTACGTAGTTGGGTGCTGGCTTGCATATCTCACTGACAAATTAATTTGGTGTCCGCTGATTAGGTGAAATGACCTAACCGCACGCTGATTCGTCATTTTAGTCTACGCTTGCTAGCTAGGTCGTCGATCCTTCTTCAAAATTCGCTCCGGTGCAGCTGCGACGTACCCGTCGTTTGGTGCTGCCTACAGTTGTATATAAACAGAGGCACTCCATGGATCAAAGCGTCCAACTCGAAATACACACCGTAAGCTTTGACCTAGCTACCTAACTATACTCGACAAGCTATCTGGCCAGGCGGTTCATCATGTCGACGGATCAAGGCGCCGGGCTCAGGCTGGAACGAGCCGCGGACCGGCGACTAGATCGTCCCCAGAGTCCTCCGATGGGAAGCGGCGACAAACATAACGGCCATCAGCTATCCATCTCGGTTCCTCGTGCATCAGCACTAGAGGCACCTCTGCTGGAGGGACCTAGCCGAACTCCCGAGGAAGGCGGAGGATCAGCTGGTGGCGGGGGTAAGCCTGCAAGTTGTTGCTGCTCCTGCCGGATAATGTGATGGTCGAAGGGGGAGATCAATCGATGTTTGGTGGCTGACCCAGGGCGGTTTGCCGGGACGAACAGTCTTTGATGCTGCGCTGTGCGCTGCTGGGTTTTACCGAAGTGTGGACACCCCTGCTTGCCCCTATGGTGATTCATACTATTGGAAAATATAGCCACCAATTTATGATTTACATGCTTTTTAATTTTGATCTATTTGTCTTGTAGTCTGGCATCGTTTGTTTCAGTTTTTCATCAACCTCTTTGAATGTAATACGTATGTTGGGCTTTTGTATTACGGTTGTGCTAATTCTCAGTCGACTGAGAATTACTCAAGTCTCAGTCGACCAAGTTACGTAGGATTTGTTCGCTATCTCGGCCCTAACTACACGATCGATTGTTTGTTCGTATCTTTTCTTCTGGGCTTTTCGTTTCTTCCTGGGCTGTTGTTTCACTCATGTACTTGGGCTTCTATGTGATTATTTTTGGTCCCGTCAGCAGTGAAACCATTGATTTTTTTCTGTTTTTCCTTTTTGATCGAGAGGATCGTGTGACCCCTTTTGGCCTTCTTTTTTTTTTGTATTATCAACAACTTTTGCAATGTGTAGGTTTGAGTAGTGGTATAAACTTCACTTACCTAGTATTTATTAGCTTTAATTTTTTTTATTTTCCATTTGTTTTTGTTTAAATTTAGTCATTTTGTTTTTTATTTTATTTATCAACCCATCCGGCGATCGCGTGCAATTAAGGGTGGGTGGAGTATTTGCCTTTTTTTGTTTTGGCTTTGCTAAATCTTTGTCAACTCGCTGACCGTTTTATGGATTTTGTTGTTCTGCTATTTTTGTAAAAAAATTGTTCTATTTTCTTTTTTTTTCTTATGTCACTTTTATTTTCTTCTTTTAGTTTATTTTTATTTTTCTTATTTTATTGATAATTTTTTGGAGCACGGCTTAAAAACGTGCATTATGCTAATTCTAGATGACTATTGTTAACACATATCTAAGTCGTTCACACGTCAAATGAAATGTAATAAGTCTTGTGCTTTCTTCCAGTGGGCATTATGGTTTTTCGTGTGCCACGTTTGCTTTGTTCTTGTTTCTCGTGCATGCGGTGTCGGTCTGTGGGGTTTCCGAATCATTCCTTTTTTTATTTTTTTTATTTTGGCCGTAGGCTTTTTGACGTCTATGCAAATTACATGTTTCGGATGTATATGTGCGATAATATCGTCTTTTCTAGGTTTTTTTAAGAGGTGGATGCTCTGATAAATGTATGTGTAATAGCTCGTGTCCACAAACCTAGCAACACTAATGGATGCATTTTTTTTGTTATTGTCCCATCGCCTGAAAAAAACACACAAATATGATTCATTCCACAGGGAATAAATGCATTTTTCTATCCAGAAAAATGTCTCTTTTCTTTAGTTGCATGTCTATCTCTATATATGCAACTGCAAGTGTCCCCCACCCCTGCGACTGAATTGCATGTCTTAAGCATGCCCGCAAGTCTATGGTGTTTTATTGAGGGACATGAAAGTTGCAGGTTTGTTGCTAAGCATGCAACTTCACATGTCACCCCAACTACAAGTTCATGTCTTCAACGTGACTACAACTCACTGTTATTTTACTGGAGGTAGGGGTAGTTGCATATATGCCGCTAGCCGTGCAACTGCAAAGTGTCACCTCGGGCTTCAACTTTATGTCTTCAACGCTACAACAATTCAGTGGTGTTTGTCGGGGAAGGGGGCAATTGCATATCTACTACTAGGCATGCAACTACAAGTGTCGCTCCAGTTGCAACAACATGTCTTCAACATGATTGCAACTTAGTGGTGTTTTGTTTGTGGATGGGGTAGTAGCGCCACTAGGCATGTAACTGCAAGTGTTGCCCCCAACAGCAAATATGTCGTGTTTTTTGGTGGAGGAAGGAAAGTTCCATGTCTGCCACTAGGGACGCATGCAACTACAAGTGTCACCCCCGACTACAATTGCTTCTACAATGCAACTACAATTCTGTGTTGTTTTGTCAGGAGGGATTGTTGCATGTCTACCACTAGGCATGCAATTTTAAGTGTTGCCACCGACTGCAACTCTGTGGTGTTTTTGTTAGGAAAGTGAGGGTGGTTGCATATGTGTCACTAGGCACGCGACTGCAAGTGTCACCCCTGACTGCAACTCTAAGGTATTTTCTAGGAATCGAAGTTGCATGTCCATCACTAGGCATGCAATTGCAAGTATTGCTCCTGACTGCAACTGCATGTCTTTAATGTGACTGCAACTCTATGTTGTTTTGTTGGGAAGGGGCAGTTGCATGTTTGTTACTAGGCATGCAACTACAAGTGTTGTCCACGTCTGGAACTATGTGATGTATTTTGTTGGGGAGAGGGGGCAGTTGCATGTCTGCCACTAGGCACGCAACTGCAAGTGTCGCCCCTAACTGCAACTCTAAGTTGTTTTCTAGGAGTGGTAGTTGCATGTCCATCCCTAGCATGCAAGTGCAAGATTGCCGCCCGACTATAACTTCATGTCTTCAACGTGACTGCAACTTTGTGGTATTTTTTCGGGAAGGGGTAGTTGCATGTTTGCCAGTAGGCATGCAACTGCAAGTCTTGCCTCCGACTGCAACCATGTGATGTTTTTTCTCGGGGTGAGTGGACAGTTTTTTGCCACTAGGCACGCAACTGCAAGTGTCTCACCTGACTGCAACTCTGTGGTATTTT
>NC_041393.1:579393017-579406467 GCF_002162155.2 Triticum dicoccoides
GTGTTGTATGCCCTTTTTTATTCAGTTTCATGTTAACCCTTGACATGCAACTTCCCTCGGCGGCGGCCGGTTGCATCTCTTACATGCAAGGGGAACGCTAAAATCAGTCGATTGGGACATTTTTTTTAGATCTAGATAGCAAGAAATGATGTCTGTCCCAAGTACAAGAAGAGGAAAAAAATCCGGCAAAAAGCAACAGATCACAGGGAAAAGAAAAAGATGAGATAAAGGCCCAGTAGAAGTACAAAGCCAGCCCATAACAGTAAAAACACGCAAACAGTCACATAAAAGAAGCAGGCCTGCCTTGTACATATGCTAATGTCATATACATATGCAGATGTCATCAGTCGACCAAGACTTCGTGAAGTCTCAATCAACGGAGACCTAGACAGACCCTACATGCAACTGAGATTTTTAATTTTTTCAACATGAAAGATCTTTTTTACAATACAAATTGTTTTTTGAAGAATGGTAGGAAAAACAAAGAGCGAGCAAGATGATATGGAGAGTAGGAATTATATTTTGCGTTCTTTTTTCCATTTTTGATATTTTAGTTCTTTGTCATAAAATATATTTTTATACAACTCAAACCCATTTAAAAAAATGATGAGAAAAAATATGCCAGAAGTACAGAGAGAAGAGAAGGAACATAGATCTTAAAAGAAGAAGAGAAGGAACACAGATCTAAAAAAAAAGAGAAGGAAGCACGAGCACGTGACGTGCAATGCGAAAGAAGAAAAATGGGCCGATCTACAGGCCCATGCAACGATCGCGACCGGAGAAACAAGCAGCGAGCCAGCGATAGGTAGAACAAAATCTGGCTTAGTTCCTCTAGGAAAAGTAACAAAACCTGGCTGAAAACAAATACTGCGCCATAAAAATTGTACGCTGACGTAAGCCGACTGAGATTTCGCGAAGTCTCAGTCGACTGATTCCTAGCCAGACCCTTTGTATTATTCTTGTGCACATCGGTTATTTCTTATTTGTCTCCCGCCAACTATGTTTTGTCTCATCGGCTTCAAGAATGTTTGTAGTGTTGAGATATATGGAGGCTTCAGGCCCGCAAAACAGTTTCAGAAAAATATTGAAAGGCTCATGTGGGTAATTGACTCATGACTGGGTCATTAAAAATTTAGTACCATCCTGAAAGTGCAGGAAGATTTGGACCTCCTTAAAAGGGATGCACTTCCACTTGCTATTGGAGCATAAGAACAAGAGTCATTCCCGTGCTCTCCATCTCGTAAACGAGCCGAGCCGAGCCCAAACCTATGTCATGCGTGCACTTAATTTTTATCGGCCAAAAACAGATGATTAATTCAAAATTAGTTATGAATCATTAACGGATGAAGGTGCTGCGAGCTGGGGAGGGGGGAGGAGGTTGATGGCAGGAGGTACTTTGGTCGGTTGTTTCGTGCCCGTGGGGAATGAGCTTTGCACGGAGGGTATCGAGGCAGCGACTGAAACAGAGGAGGGGCTTTCCGAGAAGGACGATGAGTTTGAGTAGCAGGTGAGATTAAAATTTGGACGGTTAATGATGAGCTAATCCTACGATACGGGTGGCCACCGGCACCAATCCTGGCCGGTCGCCCAGTGCTTAGCGATGCCTTTATGTTAATTACATGTTTATTTGTTGAAGAGTTGCACTTTGTTTCTGTTCTTCTCTCGAGAGCAAACTGATTTGTTTTGTCTCTATACATACAATACAAGCACCGGCGCGCACACACGTATATTGATTTCAACCTTCTATTATCGATGTCGATGTCTCCAATGGCTGAGTTATGTGCATTGCAGCGGGTGGGGGGAGGGGGTGCCCGTTTTCGCGAGGTTAGCCACTGCACCAATGACTTTGCACGCGGTAAATTTGTAGCACGTTTTATACTTGAGGCAAATGAAGCCGGTTTTTCCCATTGTTTTTATGGTTTTTTGTTCTCTATTTTTTATAGGGTTTTCTTCGTTTTTATTTGGTTTCTTTTTCTTCTCCAATTTTTTGTTTGGCTTTCTTTCTTCTTCTTCTTCTTCATTTTTTGTTTTCTTTTCTTTATGTTTGATTTCGTTTAGCGCTCTACATTTTCGTATATGCCCAAAAATTTTAATAAGTGATCAACATTTTTTGTACACACGTTCAACATTGTCCGAACATTTTTTCAAAAAATTTCAAATAATTGTTCAACATTTTTTAAAGTACTTATTCAGTATTTTTAAATACATATTTCAACACTTTAAATACTTTCTCAATATTTTTAATAATTATTCAACATTTTCAAATACTCGTTCAACATTTTTCGTACACTCGTTCAACATTTTTTTAATAATTATTCAACATTTTCAAACACCTGTTACTACTTATTCAACATTTTCAAATGCGTGTTCAATATTTTTTAATACTTATTCAACACTTTCCAGATACTTGTTCAACATTTTTCCAAATATGTTTCAAAGAGTGTTTATTTATAATATATATATGTGTCTGTAGAATGTTTTTAAAATATAAAGAAAATTACGAAAATAAAGAAAAAAAATGAAAACATACAACAGAAAAAAAAGAACACTCCAAGCGTCTGGCGTCCCGCACAGCTGGGCCGGCCCATGTGGGGCTGCCCCGAGGCGAGAGCTACCCCTGGCTCGCTTACAGCGAGAAATAGCGAAATCACTAATTAAAGAGTACTCCTTCCAAAGATCACTCCAACCTTCCTAGGTTGTTACAAGTGGCGTGTTGTATTTGCGCCACTTGTCGCGACCGGGGAGTTTTTCCTTTTTTTTCGTCGATCCATTTATTCAAAACGTTTTTATCTCTTAAATCGTTCGTCCAAATCTCGAACCGTTTTCCTCATTGGATTCCTCGCGTCGAGATCTTTAAAACTAGATCTCATGTTGATAGGTATTGATGAACTTCTTTTTCACGAAAAAAACGGATGAAAACACCGAACCAGGAGCACGTTTTTTCCCTTTCCGGAAGTTGTTTCCTAGACACATGACCATGCCTCTCACGGAAAAACGCGCTTTTTTTCGTTTCCGAGAGGCACGGCCGTGCTTCTCGCGGAAGCAAAACCATGCCTCTGGTGGATACAAAAACTTGCCTCTCATGAAAAGGGAAAAAAATATAAAACACATTTTTTTTGTTTTCAAGAGGCTTGGCCGTGCTTCTCACGAAAGCAAAATCGTGCCTCCCGCGAAAGAAAAGAACACATTTTCCATTTCCGAGAGGCGCGGGCATGCCTCTCGTAGAAGCAAAACCATGCCTTTGGCAGAAGAAAAAAAATAAAAACATGATTTTTTTTTCGTTTCCGAGAGGCACGACAGTGCCTCTTGCAGAAGCAAAACCATGCCTCTCCTGGAAGCAAAATCGTGCCTCTTAAGAAAGCAAAAAAAAATATGCTTTTGTCGTGATTTTTTTTATTTTTTGTCCGACATGTAAGAAAAACCGGTGGCAAAACTAAAAGTAAAAAAAAACAGGAAAAAATCATCTAAAAAGCCGAAACATGTGCGAAAAATAAAATAAAAAATAAAATACGGAGGGAGCGCCCAGGGCGCGACACGTGGTGGCGGCTGAGAGCGCGCCTCTCAGCCACCCCAGGTGATCGTTGCGAGGCTCCCAAAGGAGCGCTCGTCAACTAGTTGCACTCGAGAAATTGGGGCACCCTGTTTTTACTCCCCGTGTCGTTGGGTTGTCTGTTGTGGGCCTTTTGTTTTTTGTTGAACTGTATGTGTTGTGGGCTTCACAGTGTAGCACTACAGGCTCTACGTCAAGCAAGGGAGCTACAGGTTCGTGCATGCAGCAGTGTAGCACTACTGCTAATGCTAATTATATCGTTTATTTGTGAGCAATTTAAAAAAAGAATCCGTCTATTTGTGCGGTAGGTGTGTTTGGACTGTAGGGAGAACTAATTATACTCCCTCTCATTTATATTACTTGTCGCTCAGACGGACGTACTACCTCTATAAATTAATATAAAATATTTTAAATCACTACTTTAGTTTTAAGCGGTCTTATATTAGTTTACAGAGGGAAAACCAATTTTTTGGCGCATTTGTTATTCTTCACCTAGCTGATTTTTTTGGTCGGTTTAGACGATTTTCACGCGAAGCCCTGAGGCAGAGACATCCGTGTTTGTAAGGGTCTGGTTGGATCATCATATTAAACATTTTTCAATTTTTTTTAAACATTCAGGTATTTTGCTTTTTGTGAATTTCCATAAATGTTGACAAATTTTATAAAACATTTGCGAATTTCATCAATGTTTTTAAATTATAAATTCTTCACGGATATGAAAAATTATTCATGGTTCTACTCAGCATATATAAGTGTAAACAAATTAATGAAAATTGTTGGTTGAGATTTAACAGTCATATGTTTCTAATTTTTGGGCTTTTGAGAGACATATAGAAAGGTTGGCTCGCTAGAATGGAACAAACATTTCACATAGAAAGTAAAATCCGCGTGGAATTAATGGGAACAGTATGTATATTTTTTACACCGATCCGCGCGGAATCTTGTGATAAATGCATATGATTCTCAAAAATTTCGTACTTACTAGTATAGAGCAACAGTTATGGTACATATATGGGCCGGAATTAAACAACCATTAATCTCTCCACAACTTTGGTATAGAGCAACGGTTATGGTACGTAAATGAATGAATCGACCCTAGCCAACATTTCCAAATTTATCACGATGAAGCCGGCCTCTTCTCTTCTCTCTATATATAAGCGCATGTGTGACGTCTTCTCATCTCGACGACGACGATGGCCGAATTACTTCTTCTCGTCGCCGTGGCGTGGGTGCTGCTTTTGGCCGGCCATGGAACCAACGCTGCCCGGGTACGTGCCTAACCAGCGGTCCTAATTAGCTTAATTTTGACAGACAGCATGAAGCTTGCTAATAATCTGCACGTACATACATGATACATCAGGTGAAAGTCCCAGGCTCCAAGGTCGGACCGATCATGGTATCTCCTAGATTGCTGGATCAAGTTTCACCATTGGATGATGCCGGGTCTGGCTCGGTGACACAATACGTATGTATAATAGCAGCGTCGTTGATCGGTTGATCTACGGAGATAGATATTGCCAACTAGTATTTGCTACTAATAATTATCTTCTTTGTTATCGCTTAGCTTGCGAAGCAGGTGACACGCCCAGGAGCGACGAAGGAGGGATACTACGGGTTCATCGCCACGATGGACGTCTACGGCTTCAACCTCAGCAGTAATCAGCTCAGCACGGGTGCGATCCTCCTCTATGACCAAGGAGACGGCGCGACGGCCAGCCTCAACGTGCTCCACGTTGGCTGGGAGGTGAGTGTGATCCATGTTCCCAGGTCGCCATCGCATGCATGCATACGTAGGGTGGACGGCTGATGTTGCACACCATCACAAGCATACAGATGGATGATATGGCTGATGTACGTTGCTCGTCTTGTGCTAGGTTGCGCCAGGGTGGTACGGCGATTCGCTCACCCATTTGGGAGTTGGGTGGACGGTGAGTATGAATCACGCAGTGTTGAACCTTATTGCTTTCTCCATGACGCGAGTTGAATTTACTCTTTTTGGTCGTCGTGTAGACGGACGGGTACCAGAAAACTGGCTGCCCCAATCCCAGTTGCACAAGAGATTTCATACCGGAGCAGGGCGCACCCATAGCTGCTGGGGGAGTCATTGAGACCGTCTCCCAGCTAAATGGACCAAAACAATATATCACGATTAAAATCATCAAGGTACACCTTCCTACTACAAAGATTGTTTTGTGGTCCCAACATAACAAAATTCCCTTTAGAACTATACAATTATAACTTTTTTTTACCGAGTAACAAAACTGTGAAAAAATTCAATCATGGGTGCCGATGGAAAAAAAATTCTATGAGACCAGGTCTCACGGGTTAGCAGGTGAGACCCATCCTGATGGATGACACGTGGCATTCTCAAATCACAAAGCATCTACCCCACCCCCACCTGAAATCCTCCACCTCATAAATCTAAATATATGTTTGGGATCTTTTTATCTAAGCCATCCAAATCTAACTATATTTACTTATAGTTGTAGAGAACAAATGTGATTCTACATTTAAATATTGGCTCTAATTGTACTTATTGTCAACCAATTAATTACCCTCTAACTTTGTACTATACATGTATTGTTATTATTTTTGGTCTTGCATAATTTTGTTCACATTTCTGTAATAAAATTTTATATCCTATTCTAGTATTATTAAATTGTACTACCTCCGTCCCGAATTAGCCTAACAAAACATTCTATAATTTGGAACAGAGGAGATAGCTCCCATTTGTTAGGCCATTGGTTATTGTGAGTTACATGATTTTTCTTTTTCTACATCATTGATATTAAAGCTTGCCATGTGAACTGTATTTTTGCATGATTAAATTGTGTTCATCGAACATGATTCAAGTGTGCTACTAGTTTTGTTAAGTGTTAGAAAAGGTGTGATGCATCAATAGAAAGCTAACTCTTCCTAAATTATAGGATGGCATAATGGGAGACTGGATGGTATATTATGGGCTAAACCAGGACAAACTTGCACTGATTGGACGTTTCCCTAAGACGCTATTTACCGGAGGGCTGGCAAATCGAGCGGCAGATATCCAGGTCGGGGGCCACGTGTTGACCTCCATGAATAACCTGGCTCCGATGGGCAGTGGCTATCTCCCCATATTTAATGCGATGTCATCTGCGTCCATGAGCAATGTCCAGTTTATCGACCAGAACGGGCATGCCTTGCCGATGAATCAAATCTCACTCACGTACATCACCGACTCGAATATCTACGCCGTTGGTCCCATTGTGAATGGGCAATTTTTCTATGGGGGACCATTTCAGTTGTCCACTTGATGTGAGTCAAGTTTTTGTAATTGCGCAATAAGTATGTCGTAATTTTATAACTTGCGAATTAATCATCTTGAGAATGAAAACATATGCGGCTTGTCTTTTATGCTATATCAGGATTAATATAATTATTTTAGTCTAAGCTAAAATTGAGCAAGTCAGTGTTGGCTCAAGATCCTACATCAAGTGCTCATATGTTCATTTCTTTTCGAGTTGAACCAAAAAAAAGTCTAATGCACTCCCCTCCCATTTTGATCTCGAACAAACCTGCAAGTTTGGTTGAAGTCTTCTATTTGTCGGCTCCCCTCCCCCCACCCCACCCCCTTTTCATTTGTCAAACGTCTTTGTAATCGCTCTGGGCACGTACAATGATTGATAAGACAGCCTTAGCATAGGTCGGCCATGTAATTTGAAGACGAGGTATTTTTTCTAAAAGGAGGAGTACCTCCGACCTCTGTATCATATGATGCACATGCCCATTTATTATGGTGATCCAAATAACAAAGAAGTAGAAGATTTGGTTAAAAAAGTACAAATTATGGACGAAATGGCACAACCGGCAAAAAATAAACACATTCTATTATTTGACCGCCATCTAAATTGACTGTATGTAGCCCGTACTACCATCTCTCAACGGTCGTAGTAAGCTCCGTCATTTCCGTATGGTGTAATAATAACCATGTATGGAACCATCCAGACACTCTAGATAACATGCAATTTTTTTTGAATCTTTGTTCCCACAGTTTCAAATAGCCCAAAGTAATGTATAAACTCTCGCATAGATTTGTGTCGTGGTATTGAGAGACATTGGTCCTAAAAGAACCAAATTGTGGTTGGATGGTTAGGTCGTGGTTGTACCCCCAGGCCATGAAGGATCAATTCCAGGTTTGACACATGTGTGTTTCATAAATGCTGAATATTCTCTTCTCTTAGTGGGAGGCGATGTTCCCATCGATTGCTCGGTCTTTCGGAGGATATCGGGGTAGGTTGTGCATGCGTGCCTTCATAAGGTGAGTGTATGTGCCTTGTTAGGAGTCGATGTGGAGTCTGGATTTTTGTTTGGGACTATGCCCTTTGGAGTCTGGATTTTTGTTTGGGACTATGCCCTTTTGTTAGCAGGAAAACCTTCCAATTTATTTATATACAGATCAGTAAACTATCTACCGACGACTAGAAGCACTGGAGCAAGTCGAAGGTGCGCTGTCGTTATTGTACCTCCCTGAGCAGAGCCATATAATGCTTGTTATAGTAGATCATCTAAAAGCCATCGTGTTAAGGCCCCACAAGACGAGCACACCAAAACAGCAAATGTCGTCAATGAAGAGAAGCATAGATAAACAACCCGTAGACACAAGGACGAAGACGAACAAAGCTTGGATCCACGAAGATCCATCAAAGACCAACACCGATCGAATCACACGAGATCCGCCGAGGAAATACCCACACACATCTTCGGACGGTGCTAGATGCACCGTTAGAACGGGGACTAAACGGGGAGAACCTTTATTGTCATTTGGCCTTTCAGTTTTTCAACTTTGGTTTCTGTATTCAGCTCGCTAATTCTAGTTGATGTTGAAGCACAAAGTCACGCGACCAGCTGTCAAACGCGGCAAAAACTATTATAATGTTCCGTAAGTTTCATTAGTGAAATGGGTTAAGCTCCTTTGATAAACAAATAAAAGACGTTACCTACATGTTCATTAGTTTAATAGTTGGAAACTACAAATGCGAAAGTGCTCTTTTGATCCCGGGATCATATGCTCCCACATGAACAGTAAAATCAAAAAAATAGTAATTTTTAAAAAAAAATCTGATTTTTTCCGATAAACATTGATGAATGTTCTAACTGCATGCAAAACTTCAGGTCAAAATGACATTCGTGGAGGTCTGGTAAAAATAACAAAATCGATGTTTCAAAATGCTTCCAACAATAGTTTTTTTGGACCATCGACTTTTTTTTGTTTGCCCAGACCTCCACGAATTTCATTTCAACCTGAAATTTTGCACGTACTTAAAAGATTTATCAATGTTCATCACAAAAAAAATTCAGATTTTTTTGAATTTTTTTACATTTTATTTTGGATTTTACTGTTCGTGAGGGAGCATATAAGCTTGGGATCAAATACTCCATGTCCGACTGCAAATGAAATTTGTTAGGGTACGCTAATGTGTAAGTGCAAGCAAGTAGCGTCGCTGTCGCTGTCGCTCCTCCGGCCGGTGGAGGAGGCATGATGGATGGATGCACTCATGCAGAGGGATTACGTAGCGACGACCAATATACCCAAGAGACACCGATCGATTCGATCAGATGAGGAGAGGGTTTTGGAACTGAACAAACAAATCTTATTCTTTCTGGTTGCGTACGCGGAATCATTTCCATATAATGAACTCCAGTACACGCGATCAGCCTACTCCCTCCTCCCATTGGCGCTCCTGCCAATGCCAGCGACCTAGCCCACGCTCCACTCTCTAGCTCACTCGGCTGCCGGTGCCCTCCAAGCTCTCTTTATTGTCATTTGGCATTTTAGTTTTTCAGCTTTGCTTTATGTATTCAGCTCGCTTCTAGGTGATGTTGAAGAACAAAGTCAGACGGCCAGCTGTAAAACGCGGCAAAAACTCTTATAATGTTACGTAAGTTTCATTGTGAAATGGGTTAAGCTCCTCTGATAAACAAATAAAAGCCGTTACCTACATGTTCATTAATTTTATTTTTATTTTGCGGAAATGACTCAAGATTATATTAAGGATGAGCAGTGATACAGAGAGCCCAACAGAAAAAAGAAATTACAACCGGGTACCTAGGGATCCAACCAACCACACCACCACCGTGTGCTGAAGACACGCCGCCGCTCCCTCCGGAGCCGACCTGACCATTGATCTGCAGGCGGGATTAACCAAGAGGGGAAGCCTTCAAAGCTTAGGTCTTGAAGGACTAGCACACTGGTGAGAAGTCGGGCACCACCACAATCATCTTCGGTGCTTCCCTCATCGACGAGCGAAGGGAACGCAAATCTAGAGCCACCCCTCTTAAACCACCTCACAAGCTTGACGATGGCACCGTAGGAAGCACCACCGCGATGAAGGACAAGCTGGAGGAAAAGAGCCCACCACAACATCAGCGTTATCGTCACACCTACTCAGTCCAGGGCAGCCACCGAGATTTGCCATCGCAGGGCCCGACGCCGAAGAAAAATCCCAAGGCAGTTTATTTGCGAGTGGCATCAACCGCTGTAATGACCTAGCCACCAGATTGAAAACTTGATGTGAAGCACACTGAATAAACCGACATGCAACCGGCCGCGCCGATGAAGCCACTGAAACGAGGCAGCACCAGATGCACAAACTACTCGCAGGAGCCTCCGCCACCATCGCCGCTCAGCCCGACCCAACAACGACACTAGAGAGCCCACCCCGACACCTAAAAGCATCCTAGATAGGTAATGGGTGTGGCTAGGTCTAAGTCAAGTCTCAGTCAAGGGACATAGCATGTAAAGAAGAAGAAAAATTTAAAAGAAAATTTTCACGGATCTTCACATAAGATCTTATGAACATAGTATGGACTGAGACGACTAAGATGTAGCAATCCTCATACGTAATCTGTACGTAGATCCACCCGGCGAGCCGTCCCCTTGTCCACCTCTGGCAGCACCAAGGCGCCACGAGGGGAAGAGAGGGAGGGAGGGGCTCGCCAGTGGAAATGAAATCGATGGTCTATCGATCGCCTCTCCTTACTGTAGACGGAAAACGAAACCATCCACGGACACATGTTCATTAATTTAAGGGAAACGTATATTTTTGTCCCTGAACTCTCATGAAAGTATAGAAATGGTCCCTCAACTCTGAAACCAGCAAAACTCAATCCCCAAGTTATCAAACCGGATTAGTTTAGTCCCTCTGCTCATTTGAAGTGGTTTTTGAGTTGGCGTGGCCTGGTTTTGACCTCTCTTCGTCCAGGTGGCAATATTACTCTTCCATTTCTTCTTATCATTGCTGTAGCCATTTTGTCGAGCACATGGTGTGCTGTGCCAGCCGCTCCTGGCAGCATGCCTCCTTCCTGAGGTTGAGCGATTCAGAGCTTGTGGCGGCGGCGAGCAGAAGGCAGTAACGAGGGATCGTCGGGTGGCATAGATCGAGTGGCAGCGCGGCATCGGGGTCGAACTCGTCCGCACCTCATGGCGCCCGTACCGGAGCTAGGTGGTGAGCACGTCGCAGTGGCGGGCCGAGCTCAGCCGCCACAGAGCGTCCAACATCATCAGAGCTCGGCCGATGATGGCGAGCAAGAGCAGTATCGTGGTTCGCAGCGGCGGTGAGCTCGGCGAGATGTCCGGCCCGCCGGATGCGAAGCGGCGGTTCCCGCGGGATGTTGTGGTCAGCTTCATGCTGGCCGAGAAAGAAACGACGTCTTCCACTCTCACCTGATTCTTCTGGCTCTTGGCCGCCAACCTGCGCTGCGAGCGGCGCATGCACGAGGAGGTCACGCGCCTGCCGCACCCCGCACGGAGGCGTCGACGACGACGGGTACGAGGAGCTGAAGGGGATGCACCATCGCAGGCCAGGCCAAGGTCCCCTGCTCGGCATGCCATGTTGCACGAGGCAGTTTCCATGAACCCCCTAGCCGTGTTGTACCAGGTAGTTTCCATGAACTCCTCGGCACTTGGGCAGCGCCATGCTCCTCATCTTACATAAGGCTGGTCATAGTGGGAGTAACATAGGTAGTAACATAGATGCCACATAAGCAAAAATAATGATGTGGCAAGTAGTTAATGAGGAGAGAGGCAAATAGAGTAACATAATATGTTACCATCACATAGCGGTTTCCAATGCATAATGAGTCTACAAAGTAATAAATGAAGGCAACTATGTTACCACACCTATGACACTACCCACTATGAAGATAGTAACATAGACTAGTAACATATGTATGTTACTAGTCTAAGTTACTCCCCACTATGACCAGCCTAAGGACGCCCAGGTCAAACCCTGGCCCACCACCCATCTTAACCTCGCCGCCCGACACTCCCACCGGGACAACCATTGTTCCTCTCCCGCCAGGGGCGGAGCCAGGACAAAAAACTAGAGGGGGCAAAAAGGTATACAAGTTTTTTTCTAGAAACATGTATACGGACTAATCAATAGAACATTTAAAGGACCAACCCCACAAGCATACATATAGGGTCGAAGAAGCAAAACCATATAATTTCTTATAAGATAATGTCATCACACACATTACTATGACATGTTCAGTGCCAAAATAAAAGTAAACTAACCATTTATGATAGAATAACTTGAGAAATATGGATATGCCGTTCCTTTTTGTTGTTGTGTCCTTGATTTCTAGCTTTCAAGCTGCATGAAAAATAAATCATTTTTAAACATAAAGAGACTGTAAAAATTGATAGATGAAAATAAAAGCTTGAGCATAGTACCTCCTTCAGTTTCATCCCACGATAGTTTTTCACATGAAAGCGTCAAACTATCACCTCATCAGGAATAGTATGCAATGTAGCTTGTCCAGATCAACTATTTCAGGCATACTGCTAGTTGTGGATTTTGCAAAATATCTCTCGGTTAGCTTTCCTAGCAATGTCAAATAGTTAAATGATGATACATAAATTGACGTACAACAAGTCAGAATATTACTATAGTCTGTATATTTTATTCTACTCCCAACAGAACTGAACCTATTGAGGAGTGGTTAACTTATTCATACGAAATTGTTATATGAAGCTAGATTGAATCAACCTAATTACCAATTTGTACGGTTGTACCTTTTAAGCATGGAATCAGAATAGACTAATACTTTGAAAATTAGAAGGGAGAGATTAGAACTGAACCTAGGGCTTGATGAGTAGCGCTCGTCTTTTTCAGTTTTTCTCCTTAAGGACGGCAACTTGGCCGGGCGGCTGGCGACTCGGTACGTGCAGAACGGCAGATCGAGGCTGATAGCTGGAGGGGCGGCCGGCGGACTGTAGGCGCAGCCAGGGGCGGTGGCGGCGGTTTCGTTTCGGCGGTCGTGCGAGAAGCCATGCGAAGGACGAACGATACGGTTTTTTTTTTTTTGACGAACGCGTCCGTTTCTAGCGACTTGAGCCTGCTGGTATGCATTGCCTCGTGTGATCTCTCTCGATCTCTCTAACATGGGCTCCTCCGCTGCTGCCTTTTTCCCACACAAGAGAAGCTGGGCTGGGCTTTATATAACAGAGCAGTAAAGAAGTAGCCAGGCTTGTGGGGGCAAATATCCTGGGCTGAGCGGGGGCAAACCACATAGAGGAAAGTATCGTTTTCCCCCCGAAATCCTCTCTGATGGATCAATTTTCCCCCAAAGTCTAAAACCGGATCAATCAGCCCCTAAACTCTCCAAAACCGGATCAATTCTCCCTCATGGTGGTTTTGCATCAGATTTAGGTGGTTTTGACTAGTCTCCTTGCTGACTGGACATTGCTGACTTGGTGGTTTTGACTGGCAGATGCAACTTTCCCCAATTTATAATTGCAAGCCGCTCCCTCGCCGCGAAGCACTCTGTCGCCCCCTCGCCGTCCCCTCGCCGTCCCCTCGCCGCCCCATCGCCGTCCCCTCGCCGTCCCCTCGCCGTCCCCTCGCCGTCCCCTCGCTG
>NC_041393.1:579406631-579416249 GCF_002162155.2 Triticum dicoccoides
CCCTCGCTCGCCGCAGTCCATGGCGTCTGCTAGCTCGTCAAGCAGTCATCGGTCGCCGCGGTCCATGGCCTTCTCAGGGCAGTCGCTGGTGCCATATCGGGAGCCACCGATGGCGTACTCGCCTGAGAAGGTGTGCCACTGCAAAGTCAAGGCTCCGAGGTGGATTTCGTGGAGCATTGCCAACCCCGGTCGTCGATACTACAACTGCAGCCAATCTCTGGTAAGCAAAACTGCAGCCACTGCAAAGTCAAGGATCTGTGCCCGCCGTTTCTGTTTGTTGTTTCGTTGAGCAGCAAGTCTTTGCGTGATTCTTTTGACAAAATTGCACAATTTTTTGAATAGGGATATGACTATGGCTACTTCAAGTGGCATGATGATCCCCTGGATAAGTTTGTCAGTACGCTACTAGGTGACCTGCGAGATGTTGTGAATCGGCTGAAGACAGAGGTTAGGAAGCTCAAGACCGAGAAATCACAGCTGGAGCATGCTCTCATAGATGCCAAGTGCAGCATTGGTGATGCTGATGTTTATGTGCTGGATTTGAAAGCGCAGCATGCTCAACAAATGGATGTTCTTGCCAAGGAGTTTCAGAGAAGCAAAAAGATGTACAAATTTGCCATCTTTTTCTGCATTGTGTCTGTTGTTATCATGGCTTTGAAGATGTGATGTAGTATCTTAGTGAACCACCTATGTAAGCTCGAGTGAACAAATGTACTTGAGTTTAAAATTTTAAAAGTCTGAACTTGTGTCTGAAGATAACTGAACTTTTGGTTGTCTGAATTTTTCTGAAGCGTTGTCTGAAGTTAACTGAACCCACCGCTTTGACAGCCACCCATTTAAGGCCACGCTCGCCCAGACAGCACTAGCCCACCCACTCTCATCCACTCGCCGTTCCCCATTCTCATCCACTCCCTTCGCCTCTCGCCCACCCACTCCCATCGCTTCTCGACGCCGGCGATGGCGCCCAAGAAGAAGACTACAAGAGATGTTCGCCGTGCTCAAGATCGGTGGGAGGAAACTGTGAGCAGGTTCTGCAAGGGGGATTCAGAGAAAAGGGCCGATGTGGAGGAGATCTGCAACAGATTTCCGAGCTTGCAGATGTGCGTGGACCACGCTAGGGGCCTCATCGTTGTGGCAACTGATGATGAGAAGAAGACAATGTTCCCCGACGGCCGTCCCATTCCAGCTATCTCTGTTTTCCTTTGGGCTATGAATGAGGCGGAGAAGTCACCAGATCCGCGTCAGCGTGCCAGGTGGTACGAGTACCGCTCCCGCCGTCGCCCCCCTCCACCTCCAGTTGAAGGTCTCGTCGGCGTCGTGGTCGCTGTACCAGCTGCAGTGAAGCAGGTTATTGTGCACTCTGACAGCGACGGAGAGTGCAGTGAAGATGTGTTGGAGGACAGCGAGCAGGAGCAGGATGTGGAGGACAGCGAGAAGGAGCAGGTGGTGGTGGATGTGGAGGACGACAGCGAGGGGGAGGTGGCGCCTGCCGACGACGACGTGTACGTGGTGGCGCCGGTGATCCCGCAGCTCGGCGGCAGGAGCATGCCAATCGAGGCGGAGACTTACATCCGCGTCGGCATTCGCCACTCCGACCGCATCAAGAAGATGAAGGACATGCAGAAGTGAAGATAGAGAAGTTAAGTTTCTAGTTCAGTGTCTAGTTCATTATGCACTGAGAAATGCAGTTAAGTTTCTATGTTAAGTTTGTATGTTAGGTACTGGACAAATGCAGTTATGTATATGTGTTTTTTCTTCCAATTAGCATATATGTGTCTGGGTGTTTTTTCTTCCAATTAGCATATATGTGTCTTGCACACATTCTATGCTCAGCTTTAGGAAAAATGTCCTCCATTGCCCCTATAAGTCCCTTTTGTTGATCTGACATAAATACATATCCATCTCCTTGATTGCTTATTTTCAAGTCCTGGTTTATCTTGGCAAGAAACCAGAACCATGACTCATAATTTTCTTTCTCCACAACAGCCCAAGCAATAGGATACATCTGGTTATTTGCATCTCTTCCTATAGCACACAACATCTGTCCATAGCAAGCACCTTTGAAAAAACAACCATCAAGGCCAATAACTTTTCTACAACCTGCCAAGAAACCTTTCTTCAAGGCATCAAAACACATGTAAAACCTTTGAAATACATATGACCCATCCTTTTCATTATGGTCCAACTTCACTGCAACTGTGCTTCCAGGATTAGTTCTCAGCAGCTCTAACTGATAATTAAATAATTTTGAGTACTCTCCTTCAGTGGAATGCAATAGTTTCTGCATGACCATTCTCTTTGCCTTCTTGCACTGTGCAACTGTCACATCAGCAAATAAGTCCTCAAGTACAGTTTTCCTCAAATCTTCTAACTTCCAATTTGGATTTGCTCTTATAAGCCTGCCATATTTTGTAGCAATAACAGTTGATGTGACCAGTTTGTTATCTCTTCTTGGAATGCAATGGTGCTCATCTACAAAGGTAGACACCTGTAGCCACTTATTTCTAGTAGTTTTAGAAGCATAGATCATCCAGTTGCAGCCAGGCCAAGTACACTTTGCACCTACTTTATGATTTTCATCCTTTGTGAAAGCAATATGCACATGTTTCTTAATGCCATATTTTATTAGAGCTTTCTTCATCTGATGTCTTCCTCTAAAAACCATTCCTATCTCAAATGTAGGAATTTCTGATTTGCTGTCATATTTTCTCCATTCACTTTTCCTTCTCACTAGCTGTGTGGCCCCCTCGCCATCACTTTCCTCATCAAAAGAGCAGTCATCATCTGATGACACAACATCATCTTCTATGCCATCCAGCTTCTCATCACCAGACAATCCTTCAATCACATTATTATCTTTGATGATAGGCCCCACAGCATCCCCTAATTTCTTTGCTCTCTTCTGCCTCCTAATTTCCCTTGCTAATTTCCTTAATTTCTCTGCCTCTGATTCTTCAGCAGAACTGTGCTCTGACAAAGGCTGGTAGTCAATGTCACTTTCATCATCACCTTCTTCTCCTTCTTTTACATTTTCATGTAATACTTCATTAGCACTTGTTCCATTTTCAACATGATCTGTAGATGTATACTCAAATTCAGAAGTAGCTGCTGGGTTCTGTCCTTGAGTAAATTGTGGCATTGTTCCTCTCTGTGGTGTACCTGCTACTGCTTTGGTCTTTGCAGATTTTGCTTTATTTCCTACTGGAGCTGAAGAAGATGCACCTGGACATGAATAAGATGCACCTTGGGCTGCACCTGGAGTTGGAGGAGGAGCACATGCACCTTGAGCTGCACCTGAAGATGTAGTTGCTGAAACTGGAGCTGCAAGAGGTACTTTTCTTCTTTTAACTGCAACTCTACTTGCTCTACTTTTCTTAATCTTCACTGGACTCTCAAATGTAGTAAGAAAGTCATTAGCCTCACTTATTATCCTCAAATTTTCTTCCTCAGCAGCTGTCCTTTTCACACCTACAACAACTTCTGGCTCTGCTCTGTGTTCTGCTGAAGCTGCTACATTTGATAAAAACATCTCATCGACCATGTTTGTCTCCACAACATCCACATTTACCAATGCAAATCTGCTACCTTTATGCTTGGAATATGTTTCTGAAACTACCACAGGCACATCATCTACCACAGGCACATCATCTACTCTGTTTTGCAACTGCTTTACTGCTTCTTCACACAACTGCACTTCCTCCACATAGATCTCTGCACATGACCCAATAGGTGTTGCATTCCCCATCTTCTCCACACTTGAATCATCAAAAATAAATTGCAAACCCTCACTCAGTTTTTTCCCTGGAACAAGCCAGTGCATCTTGTAACTATAATCCCCCCTACAATGTCCTCTTTCTACATGATACATGTCCTCAGCATAAGACAACAAAAGCTCAAACTTTAGGCTTTTCCTATTGAACGGAAAAGTAATCATCAGACCTCCGTTGTATACAAGCAATCCATCCACTGTCTCAAATTTGCCAAAATAATGTAGTGACACATAACTTATTTCTTCTTCATCTGCTGCCTCATCGACAAGACCTGCCCAAAAAAACAATCTTTACCTCATTACATAGCTCAGGACCTACCCATAAAAACAATCTTCCTATGATCTACCCTACACCTCCACCATGGCAGCAAAATTGGGTGCAGTAGATGACTTCTAAGCGCAGCTCTGATTTCTCCTAAACTAAGATCATGCAGTAGATGACTTCGACGGGAAAGAAAGGGGGGCGGTTGACTCACCATCGGGCGGCATGGAGGCCGGCTGCAGGGCGGACGCCATGGCGGCGTCGGCGGACGCCGCCGGCGTGCTTGACGCCGTCGCGGCACAGGGAGGTTGGACCGAAATCACCTGAATTGGGGGCTGATTGGTCGACCGGCTCCCCCAATCGATGAAAACACCTGAAATCTGCCAAGTCAGCAATGTCCAGTCAGCAAGGAGACTAGTCAAAACCACCTAAATCTGGTGCAAAACCACCATGGGGGAGAATTGATCCGGTTTTGGAGAGTTTAGGGGCTGATTGATCCGGTTTTAGACTTTGGGGGGAAATCGGTCCATCAGACAGGATTTGAGGGGGAAAACGATACTTTCCTCAACCACATATCTGAAGCCCTGGTACAGGTGGCCCAAAAAATCGAGTGGGGGCATTCGCCCCCACGACCCTATACGTGTGTTCGCCCCTGTCTCCCGCGGCAGCGGCAGCTGCGACATGGGCTCGGTGCTCTGCACTGGCAACTGCTTTACTCGCTGTGGCTCATCCTGCAGGCCGTGGCCACCGGCGCCGGGCACTCCTTGCTAGCCCTCCTACAGTAGCGCCCTGAACTGGCAAGCTGCGCGTCGTGGCGAGTTCAATGACAGTTATGTTGAAATATATTGCCTGTCTTCCTCCATCAGTTCGGACTTTTGGATGAGCTGGCTGGTTTCAAAGTTGAGCGATCGTTCTATACTTTCGATAGAGTTTGAGAACAAAAAATATACTTTTCCCTTAATTTAATTGCTGGAAACTAGTACACAAATGAAATTTGTTAGTGTACGCTAATGTAAGTGCAGGCAAGTAGTGTCTGTCGCTGTCCTCCTCCGGGCGGTGGAGGACTGGAGGAGGCATCATGCATGGATGCAGAGGGATTACGTAGCTACGACCAAACCAACATACTGGATAGAATCCGATCGATCAAAACGAAAGGGGTGGGTGAGGAGATGGTTTTCGAACTTCCCAAACAAGTCTTATTCTTTGGAACTTATATAATTATAACAGTTTTTTTGACTGGAGTGACAAAACTGAAAAAATCAATCATGGGTTCCGATGATACAGCATGCCTCCACCTCATCAATCTGAATATATGTTTGGGAATTGGGATCTTTTATTTTTATTTTTTATCTAAGCCATCCGAATCTAACTGTAGTTATTAAATATCTGTCGAGAACAAATGTGATTCTAAATAGTATAAATATTAGTTCTAGTTGTATTTGTCCTCAACTAATTAATTACCATCTAACTTCGTATACATGTATTATTATTATTTTTGGTCTGGCATAATTTGTTTTCACCGATATTTCTGTAATAAAAGTTTATATCCTATATTCATTATGAAACTGTAGCTCCCTTTTAGGAGGCCTTTTTTTTATAAAAAATATACCCCATATATTAACATTTTGTTTGGGAGGCCTTTGGTTATTATTAAATTTTAGATAATTGATACGTGTGGGCTTAAACTTTTCTTGACATGATTCCGTTTGATTTAAGAAATACTCCATCCGTTTACAAATATAAGATGTTTTGAATATTTCTATATGGACTTCTGTCGTGGGAACGATTCCGACAATAATAAGGTATAGGGTAACGGAGCATGATCTATCGAGATGCATATGGGTGACACGGTGGTTTTATCGAGTTCGGGCCTCTCACGGTGGAGATAACAACCCTACGTCTCGTGCTCCGGAGAGGCTTTGTTTTATCTGAGTATATATTCGGAGATTACAATGTGTGTGTGAGAGAGAGGAACGGATCCCCATGTCTGAGCTAAGTCCTGAGACTAATGGTGAAAAGAGAGAGCGGTCGAAGAAGAGAGACCCCCAAGTCTAGTGGTGGGGGGTGGCTTATATAAAGTGCGCCACCCCCACACCTCCTATGTTACAAAGTGAGGTATGAATGCCATAATGCCAGCCCGCTATTAAGCCCTCACTATTAGAAAGATGCCGACTGCCTTGCTGCCTGCTGGTCTTCGTATATCCGAGTGAGTCGTACGGTCGAGTGGTGAACCGTCATCCGAGTGGATGGTATGTTGCTTGGTCGAGTGGATAGTATGCTGCTTGTCCGAGTGGATAGTGTGTCTGTATGAAATTGACCTGGACCCACATGTTGTGTGGACCCCATGCTTCATGATATTTCGACCCTTCGTGGGCCTACCTGTTATGTATATCCCCAACATTAGCCCCCGAATCGATTGCGATTTTGCAGAACGAGTTGGTATAAGACACAGTTTGGTCCGAGTGATTACAGAAATACTCGGTACATGTCGCCGCGCTTTCAGACAACCAAGGTTTGAACAAAATCTCAATGGATTCCGGCACCATGCTTCCCGACTAATCGAGGTAAGTGTCTGTGAGGAGCAACTTGGTGACATTCGTTCATCTCTCGGGAGAGGTTTAACTCGTGATCTGAGTATGGGCGTGTCATTAAATCCGTGCAACCAGATTGACACATGGACTGCTCTTTTAGAGAGATGCCATTCTTATCCCGGAGGAACGCCAATACGAGTCGGTTTCAGATCCACACTTGTGAGTTTCACACTTTGAGTCCTAGAAGAAGGCTCAAAACAGGTCCATGGAGGAGCGTTAAACTCGCCTTATAGAATATTTTTTTGGAGTGATTTGGAGCTGGGCCTACATCGAGTAACTGATTACTCGGAATTTCTTCACGCCTGGAACGTGTCTTTTTTGTTGTTTGGCCGTCACTCGGGTTGGGCGGACCGTTCTGAGTGGATACCATTCCAGTGGGGGCACGCTGAGTGCACCCACTGGGTGTAGTCCCCGAGACTGCCGTCGACTGCGGGCAGTCGGCGGGAGTCTTAGAGCCTGTCTTTTTGTTGTTGTTCATCACTCGGACTGGTCAGGCCGTACTGAGTGGAGATTACTCCAGTGGGGGCACGCTGAGTGCACCCACTGGGTGTAGTTCCCGAGACCGCCGTCGACTGCGGGCAGTCGGCGGGGGTATGAGAGAACTAAAACTCTTCTTAGCTGGTACTGGTCGAACTTGTTCTTCTCTGACTCGGAGGTCGAGTAATACTGGAGATGGGTTTGCATCGAGCAAAATGTTTCTTTCTGAGTTCTCTTCCAGTGGGGGCACGCTGAGTGCACCCACTGGGTGTAGTCCCCGAGCCTCTGTCGGACTAGATGAGTCTGGCAGAGGGTTTAAGTCTCTCGGTAAACCTCCAGGCAGTTGGCACAACAAATATCTTTGTCTGGAATTGAATCAATCGGATGGATGCGTAACGAGGTGGTTGTACGAACGATGTTCGACGAGTAAGGTAGCATGTACGATTCAGTGATGGTGCTTCATTTTTACCCTTTTGCATGAAAGGGGTATTTATCCAAGTGGACGTGCTTCACTTATAGATCTTCGGCGAACCGAGCATGTATGGTCAGAAGAATATTCCTGATGTGATCAACAGGTTGACCAAATGGGCGTAACCTCTGAGGGTGACATGGCCAACTGCCGTGCGTAGCCCCCGAGTGATGCTCGAAGGAGGTAAACTTGCTACAGAGTGGGATATGAGGTTTGACCATATGAGTAACTTAGCCGTTCCCGTGTTGGGGGTGTAGAGGTAAAGACATGTCCAACTGATGGTGACGCGCGAGGTGGTTAAGGCGCGATGATGTGTACAACCGAGTGACGACGCGCGGGGCGGTCGAGTGGTGAAGACATGCACAACCGAGTGGCAACACGCGGGGCGGCCGAGTGGCGAAGGCATGTACAACCGAGAGACGACGCGTGGAGCGGCCAAGTGGTGAAGACGTGCACAACCGAGTGGCGATGTGCGGGACGGCCGAGTGAAGATACACGAGGTGGCCGAGTGAAGGATTACGTGTCCAGCCAACGGGTGACGCACGGGGCGGCTGTGTGGTGAAGGCATGCACAACCGAGAGGCGACGCGCGGAGCGACCAAGCGGTGAAGACGTGCGCAACCGAGTGGCGACGTGCGGGACGGCCGAGTGAAGATACGTGAGGTGGCCGAGTGAAGGACTACGTGTCCAGCCAAGTGGATGAAATTGTCTTCGAAGGATTTAGCCAGATGCTTTCGAAGTTAATGTAGCGACGAGGTTGATGTAGTGTGGTTGCGACGCAACAAGACCGGCGTGACAACTGAGTCTGAGTAGGAATGAAGATGGCGCGCAAAGCGTTTGGGTGATTATAAAACTTGTCAAAGTGGTGGGTCGAATGCACTTGTTGAAGTGAAGGATCTAACTGGTGATGAAGCACTCGACCACTCAGGAGAGTGCCATTCCAAATGAGTTGCAGCCCCCGAGTGCGGCGAAGCTCCCGAGCGTACTACAGGCTTCAACAACGGACATGTCGGAATACGGGAAATATAGTGTTGAATGGACAATTTGCAATGCATCGAGTTGGACTCGGGTAAGGATGAGGAGAAATTTCCGAGTGCTCGAAAGAGGCAAACTCGCAAAAAGAGTGACGTGTGAAGTTTAATTATAAAAGGGACTTATTTGTCTCATGCCTGACGGGGTTTATATTATCGATGAAGAGGATTTCATAGAGGGGTTGGTCGGACGTGTTTGAAGTCAACAGAGGGACAAGGTCAGTGTTGTGGTGCGCTAGGATCAGTATGGTGACCGAGTCCGAGCAGCGATGAAGTTGGCGCATAAGGCTATCGAGTGATCGCGTAACTTGTGTAAAAAATGGCACAAGTCAACACAATAATTTCTTGAGGAAATTTGATGTGTGCTGAAATGATTTGTGTGAATAACACCCATAGACACCCGCTGGGAGTGCAAGGGGCTTGCTGGTTAACCAGCAAGAGTCTGAAAGACCGAAGGATCCATTCGAACTTGTCGAAGCGGCAGATCCGACTGAACTCATTGGGATACTAGCTCAAATAAAACGGAAGTGTAGCGTTTCGACTGAGTTGCAGCCCAGGAGGACCGATGCAAACTCGAAATGAAGAACGATACCTGGTGTTCGTAAATGATGTATGCGAAAAATGGAAGTTGGACTTGGGAGTCACATAACCAGTACTAAGCAAGTATGTGAAAATAAGCAACCGAGCGTAGAGGTACACTTGGTGGCGTGGCCTCCGAGTGAACGTGATGTGTGAATTATGGAATACTCGGGAAGACGAAAATAACAGAATGTAAAGTGACTTAGCTGTCTGAAGGCGCGCGGGGCGGCCGAGTGGTGATGAGGTGACCAACCGAGTGGCGATGCACGGGACGGCCGAGTGGTGATGAGGTGACCAACCTTAGTGGCGACGCGCGGGGCGGCCGAGTGGTGATGAGGTGACCAACCGAGTGGCGACGCACGGGACGGCCGAGTGGTTATGAGGCGACCAACCTGAGTGGCGACGCGCGGGGCGGCCGAGTGGTTATGAGGTGACCAACCT
>NC_041393.1:579416887-579456664 GCF_002162155.2 Triticum dicoccoides
CGGCCGAGTGGTGATGAGGTGACCAACCGAGTGGCGACGCACGGGGCGGCCGAGTGGTTATGAGGTGACCAACCTGTTGGCGACGCACGGAGCGGCCGAGTGGTTATGAGGTGACCAACCTGTATCGTGTTTTTAAACTTAGGCGAGTACTGGACTGCATCTAAGCCCCCGAGTGGGAGGGTTGCTCTCCACTCGGTAGGATTTTTTGAAACTTAGGCGAGTACTGGACTGCAGCTAAGCCCCCGAGTGGGAGGGTTGCTCTCCACTCGGCAGGATTTTTTTAAACTTAGGCGAGTACTGGACTGCAGCTAAGCCCCCGAGTGGGAGGGTTGCTCTCCACTCGGTAGGATTTTTTTTTAAACTTAGGCGAGACGGATTCGCAACTAAGTCACCCACTGGGGGATTGAGAGCATATAAAAAGAATAACAATCATTTATGAGATTGTAAAAACTGTGTCGCGGGGTTACCGAGTGGTGATGAGGTGACCAGTCCGAGTGACGTAGATGCGTCCCGCAGAGTGGCGACGCACGGAGCGTCCGGATGATGTAGACGTGTGCCGCGGAGTGACGATGCGCGGGGCATCCTGGTGAAGTAGAGGCGCGTGCTGCAGTGGCGACGAGCGAGGTGTCCGAGTGACGTAGATGCGTCCCGCAGAGTGGCGACGCGCGGAGCGTCCGGATGATGTAGACGCGTGGCCCGGAGTGACGATGCGCGGGGCGTCCTGGTGAAGTAGAGGCGCGTCACCGTTCGAGAGCCGAGCCGTTCTTGGAACAAAGGTGATGCTGAACCTCACCGGCGACGCGCGGAGCGGTCTAGTGGTGATGAGGTGACCAACCGAGTGGCGACGCGTGGAGCGGCCCAGTGAAACAGAGTCGTCCCGTGGAGTGACGATGAGCGTGGCCTCCGAGTGAAGTAGAGGCGTCCCATGGAGTGGCGACGCGTCAGGGCGTTCGAGTGAAGTAGACGCGTCCAGCGCGGAGTGGTGACGTACGGGGCGTCCGAGTCGGGGAAGTTGATGATGACGCGAGCAGCATTGTGACCGTGTGCAGGGCGGCCGAGTGCTGAGGACATGCCCAGTCGAGCGATGGCGCACGGGCGGCCGAGTGCTTGATCGGGTCGGGTCCGAGTGAGCTAGTGCCATCCGAGTGTCCATGCTGACTCCAGTTGCGTCGGGTTTGTATCCGCTGCCGAGGGTGCTGCTGCAGGGTAGCTGTTGCCCAGGGGAGCAGCCATCGTGTGCGAGCACCGTGTTGGGCTCGTGTCTTCATTGAGAAGGCCGCCGTCGAGCAGCTGTTTGGAGAGAAGAGCCGCTGCGCACGGATGCCTAGTCAAGCGTGCCGAATGCAATTGTTTTCCGAGTAAACCTGGTGGGCGATGGTCTTGACGCCTTGACGTGAACGAGACCGTCGACCGGTGCCGGAGAGCAGCTCGGGATGTTGATCTTGCAGATACCGCGGTCTTCGATGGCGCACTCTGCGTGGTGCATCACGTCGTCGGACTTGGCAACGCTGGCAAGCATGATGAGCCTGACCGTGGCCGCTCCGCCGGACAGATGCGCCGCATGTGGAGGCATGGCCAGCTCCTTCCGAGTGAATCCTGGATGTTACTCGGAAATTAAGGTGACAAATTAATGATAATTATGTGCGCTTTTGAAGATTGATAACAGCAAATGGTATCACTAGCATGCAATTATGGCTGCACCGGTCTGCACGCTTCGGTTTTGCATGCCACAAATTAAGCTCCCATTCAGCACCGGCTGCAGTTATGGCATACATGCATCCGTTGCTGCGTTATGTGCGCAGTTAATGGCATGGGAGCCTAACCGTTCCACTGAACAGCAACAAAGAGGATTGAGGAAAATACTATGCATGCATGGATGCTTCAGCGCTGGCCGGAGTTACGGCATGAATTGGCTGCCGCGTTATACACGCAGTTAATGGCACGGGTGCCGAACCGATCTAGTGAGCTTGCAGCCAAGCGGATCGAGAGAAAAAAAACTATGCATGCATGTATGCGTATGGATGAGTATTAATTAGAGGAGGAAAGAAAGGTTACGACCTGGTGCGGACGCCGGAGGAGAGCTCCGTTGCGGCGAAAACGGCGGGTCTGGTCAGGCACCGGCGAGGTGGCGACGAGGCCGACGAGCGGCTGGACGCAGCCCAGGCGCCGGAGACGCGGACCGACGCTGCCAAGGGCGAGATCGACGCGGGAACTGGTGGCCGCGTTTCACTGCTTGGGGGAGCTGGAGCTGTGCACCGGCCGGAGCGGCGTTTCGATGCCTGCGCAGCCGGGTCTTGTCCCCGAGGAGCTGGGTCGACCGCCGGTCGTCGTGCTTCCTCGCTCGAGGAACCAGGCCAAGCATTAGCGGCTGTGTGGGTGTCAGCGCTCGGCAACGGCGTTCGTAGATGAGGCCGAAGATGATGACGGGCGGACAACAGCGCTTCATCGTCCTGGAGCCGATCCATCAATTGGTATGAGCTCGTGTGCATACAAGAAGAACAAACAATCGTTAGATCAATTGCTGATTGTAAAGGAGACAAGATGAGATGAGCAACTCCCTGATTCCTTCGTATGATGAGGAGTTGTCCTCCTGTAGATGGTGTGATGGACGGGACTCCAATGTCAATTTGTAGTGATGATCGTTTGATCTTGGGAGATCATCCCAAGAAAGCTTGGGTTTACTGCCGAAATTAGTCTATTGCCGGCGATTGAAGAAAAAACCATCTGCATCATGGCTCGACAGACGCCATGCCCCACGGTGGGCGCCAACTGTCGTGGGAACGATTCCGACAATAATAAGGTATAGGGTAACGGAGCATGATCTATCGAGATGCATATGGGTGACACGGTGATTTTATCGAGTTCGGGCCTCTCACGGTGGAGATAACAACCCTACGTCTCGTGCTCCGGAGAGGCTTTGTTTTATCTGAGTATATATCCGGAGATTACAATGTGTGTGTGAGAGAGAGGAACGAATCCCCATGCCTGAGCTAAGTCCTGAGACTAATGGTGAAAAGAGAGAGCGGTCGAAGAAGAGAGACCCCCAAGTCTAGTGGTGGGGGGTGGCTTATATAGAGTGCGCCACCCCCACACCTCCTATGTTACAAAGTGGGGTATGAATGCCATAATGCCAGCCCGCTATTAAGCCCTCACTATTAGAAAGATGCCGACTGCCTTGCTGCCTGCTGGTCTTCGTATATCCGAGTGAGTCGTACGGTCGAGTGGTGAACCGTCATTCGAGTGGATGGTATGTTGCTTGGTCGAGTGGATATTATGCTGCTTGTCCGAGTGGATAGTGTGTCTGTATGAAATTGACCTGGACCCACATGTTGTGTGGACTCCATGCTTCATGATATTTCGACCCTTCGTGGGCCTACCTGTTATGTATATCCCCAACAACTTCCTTACAGACTGAAAAAGCTAGAACAACTTATTTTTGTGAAGCGAGGGAATATTTGCAGGGTTTTATTTTTTATACATTATTGATATTAAACATGCAATGGAAACTATATTTTTGCATGATTAAGTTGTGTTAGCCGAACAAAGTTCTAAATATACTAAACCTGGCCAGGTTTAGTTTACCACGTTTTTTTGATTTTTTCTTATCAGTAACAAACGGACCGATGGTTGACCGCCACGTGATTTATTGGGGGATTTAGCCGGGTACATGGATGCATGCGTCCAGCGATTTTTGCCGGAAAATATAAAAAATTAAAGGCCAAGGTTCCCATTGGTTGCATGCTGCGTGTTCTCAGTTTCTCATTGGCTGCATGCCTTGCTTTGGGGAGATCGAATTGGCCACGTCTTTCATTCTTTGACTCGGCTGCTGCCTGCACCTTCTGGATTCCTTCCTCTGTCTGTTGCCGCTTTGGTACAAATTTCTGGGCGCTTCCGTAGTATGTCCGGTGGCTGTTTTTGATTTCTCTTCCGCCTGTCTCCCGTTCCTATAAATACTGGTTGTGCCTTGCGTTGCTCTTCCATTCCCGTTGCTCCCGTCTGCTCTCTCTCCTTAGAATTTGTTCGTCCGGCGATGGTTGCTCCTCTTTCTGCCCGGTCTGGACCACGTCGCCGGGGTCGTCCTCCTGGGGTTCGAGCGGCCGTTCTTGCCCGTGTGCGCCGTGCGGGCGTGTCTGTTTCTTTTGCAGGTTCTTCGTCCGGGCCGGTAGCCGCTGCTGTGCGTGCTCAGCTGGCTGGAGTCGATTCAGGGTGGCTTCTCCGCTCTGCGGCTCGCCGGCGGTTCCGTTCCCGCCGGGCTGGTGGTTTTTTTTACTCTTCTGTACTTGCCGTCCTCTTTGCATTGTTCTTTTACTTGTTTGCTTGCTGTGTGGTCAGCTTATTTGTTTACTTGGATTGTTCTTCTACTTGTTTGCTTGCTGTGTGGTCAGCTTATTTGGTTAATTCATTTTGTAGGATGCCAGCACTCTGACTCGGAGCAGCTTCGTAATGGAGATCTTGATGCTCGCTATCGGGAGATTTCGTTGGGAAAGCGACCTGTTGATTGCACTGTTGGATCATCTTGCTCTTGGATGCACGCGTGTCCGTCTGCCATAGTCACGGAGCGATCGTCGAAGCCGCTTAAAAGCGTGCAACAACGGCGGGAACTGAATGAAGATGGATGGCGTGACTGTTACTGAACCTGAAGACGAAGGTGGCGACGACAGCCTCCAATGACAGCCATGCGGGGCCTCTGCCGCCGGGGACGACGCCATCGAAGCTCCTCCCATCATCGCCGTACGTCCACCCGGGTGGCGCGCTGCCGGCCTTCCTTGTCCCTTCGCCGCTTCCACCTCTGGCGGGCTTGCAGTAGCAGCCTGCTGCGGCCCCCGGCGACCACGACACGCCTGGGTTCAACCACATTGTGCCTGCTTCTCTCCTGCCACCACACCTCCCGCTCTCAACGACACTCACGAGATGGACACATTGACCGGGACGGGACGGGACGTGCGTCGGAGACGCGTGCACCGCGGAGGCATGGATCAGTGCACGGAGGTCATCTGTCGTGACTTCCGTCCGCCTGGGGCTCGGCTGCGTGCGCCGTGAAGCTGGAGACCATGTCTCCATCGGCCGCCTTGCGCCGGGAGCCACCCTCGCCACCGTTGTAGCCCGCGCCGACTGGTAGCGAGCGGATACGGTGAGCGTCCGCCATGCCGTCTCCAGGACACGATGCTCCCGACGACGACCATCGCATGCAGCAGAGCAGTTGCCCCGTCGTCATCGTTGCTGACATCGTGTCTGCACTCTGCAACTTGCCTTCTTAAGGCGAAGGCGCACCAGGGGAGGTCATGCTAATATGCTATCAAGTAAAACTCAATGCATGCAATAATCATCAGGATGCAAACTTAATCAATTGAACTCTCTGGAACTTGGGGTATTTTCATCGGGTTGCATGCATGCACTGCATGCGGTGGGGTATATTCATCTGGTTGCATGCGTGCACTGCATGCAGTGGGGTATATTCATCGGGTTGCATGCAATGCCCTGCATTCGGTGGGGTATATTCATCGGGTTGCATACGTGCACTGCATGTGCTGTGTAGACTATAGTATTTCTATCAATGATCATAACTACTATGCCTTTGAAGTCACAAAGGAAAGGCTGTTTACAGCAAGAGAAAAGGCTCAAGCAAAGCAATGGCAGTTCAATATGGCTCGCCAGCAAGTAAGCACAAAGCAAAACGAGTTTGCAAGACAGACAATGATTTTGGCAAAGATATGCAATGGCTTCTTTGATATATTACCATTTTGTATGTATCCCCAACGCCCAGACAGCGACGATCCCATTATCATATACACGGGCGCGCACCCTCTCGTCGGGCGTGTCCAAGAACTTGCAAAATCACTTTATCATTTTATCACAGGCACCAATCCTGCAGGAGGATATACTAGGATGATCTAATCCACTAGCAACTACTTCTAGCTTATCTATGTAGCGTGTTTGTGTTTTTATGTACAGTTCACTGTCTGCAGCAAACTGTATGTAGTTTGAATAATTTGTTTGCCTCAAGAGTATGCCGCTTTTAATTTGTACCTTTGTATCCCTACGTTTGCAACATTTCATTAGCTTCGTATGTTCGATTGCTTCAATGTCTATATATATTATTCTGAGATTAAATCAACGTGCACTGATCCACTCTTAAATCAGTAGATTGAACATCTGCGAGTGATCATCGAGCGCGGCGTGCCGCCGCGCGGCTTAGGCTAGTTTTCAACTATATGTTACTAGTTCTGTTAACCGTTAGAAGCTAACTCTTCCTAAATTATAGGATGGCATAATGGGAGACTGGCTAGTCTATTAAAGCAACTTTAGCAGACCCCGCAAAACGCCCCGACCCCTAAAATAACCGTCAAAATGTGGGTCGGGACCGGAAAAGCATCCCGATCAGAACCCGCATCCCGCCCTGGCCCGCAAAAAATTCTGCGCGGCGTGGTAAATTCTCCGCCCAACCAGGGAAAACACGGGTTTCCCCGCGGCTGCGGTGCCCTGCATATAAGCGGGAAGCGGTTGGTGGGGGGACATTTCATCCCGCGCTTTCTCCCCACCAACCACCCCTCCTCCCCCCTCGCGCCGCCGCCGCCCGCCGCCCAAGATTCCGCTGATAGCAGCCGGCAGGAGCACGCCGGAAGGCCTCCACGCGCACGAGGCCTCCCTTCCCTTCCTCCCCGCGTCGGCAGGACCACCAGATTTGCAGATCTGCGACACTTCATCGCCGGCCGTCGGATTTGGCTTTTTTCCGGCCGCCGATTGCTGTCCCAGGCGATGGAGTGGTCGGCGAGCCTCTCCCGCAGGTGCGGGTTCGTCCGCCCGCCGCCGTCGAAGGTTTGCGAGCATGGACTCATCTGGCCGTCCACCGGGCTCAGTGCTCGCGCAGCGTCTTTGTGGCCTGCCGATGCCGCTCATAAAGTGCGACGACTGCCCGCGCCAAGTGCTGCGGCTCACTTCGGGCACGCCGAAGCACCCCGGATGGGTGTTCTACAAATGCGAAAACAACAGAGTACGTGCACTTGCGGTAGCTCATATCTCATTCTTAAGTTCAAGTACCGCAGCTCACTCCGAGATTGCTCAATCTTTTGTGTAGGACAATGGATGCTCATTTTGGTTTTGGGAAGGCCAATACATTGATTTATTGATAGAAAGAAACTTAATAGATGTTAGCGCACTCCTTAGTACAATCGAAGACAATGATGCGGATGCATGTGCAACTAGAGGGGAAGCAACGTCGACTTCTTCGAAACCAAAGATGAAGAATGAAGAAAGCATCAAGAATGAACAAAACAAGATCAAGAATCCACAGATCAACAATAAGTGCATGAAGAAGATATTGCTACAACTAGTGGGAGCAGTTATGGAAGTTTGAAAGCTTCTGAAATGCATTCTTGTGGTTCTTGTTTTGTTTGGATTTGCTATTCTAGCCAAGATTTGGTGATATATTTTGTATCTAATGTTGCTGCAAAAGCAAATAAAAGCATTATGATGAATCAATCTAAGTTTTACGGGCCGGGACGAGCTGCGCCAGATCAGAACTCGCATAAGCCGACCCATAAAAAAATATATTCCGCGAATATGCTTTTTTACGGGTCCATTATGCGGGTCTGTATCTGTGCCAGCCCGCGCCGACCCTCAAAAATTGTTTTGCGCGAACTGCAAATGAGTTATGCGGGTCGGCGGGATGCGGGGTCTGCTAGAGTTGCTCTTATGGGGTCAACCAGGATAACCTTGCATTGATTGGACGTTTCCCTAATACGCTATTTACCGGAGGGCTGGCAAATCGAGCGGCAGGCATCCAGGTCGGTGGCTATGTTTTGTCCACCACAAATAACCTGGCTCCGATGGGAAGTAGCTACCTTCCCATGGTTAATGCGATGCCATCTGCATCCATGAGCAACCTCCAGTTTATCGACCAGAACGGGAATGCCTTGCCAATGAATCAAATCTCGCCCGGGTTCATGACTAATTCGAATATCTACGCCGTTGGTCCCATTGTAAATGAGCAATTTTGCTAAGGGGGGCCCTTTCAATCGATCACTTGATGTGAGCTAGGATAGTTTTTTTGTTTTTTTTTTGTGCAAGATTTTTGAGCTAATTGTGATTTTTTGAAATGTAAACATGGTCTATAAATACAACAGTTATCGGCTTTTAACAATTTCAGCCCACCCATGATCGGCCACACCCATTGTCCTCCCATTTCGAGCCCGAACGAACCCGCATGCTTGATTTCTGGTCAATGTCTCCTCCTATTTGTTCTCTTTCTCGCTCTCCTCGCTCTCCCGCCTCATCTTCATACGCCGAATGGAGAGCAATGACTTATCTCTAAATCTAATTATGTGATGAGAGATATTACCACTAAAAGTTGATATCAGCATATATCCTATGTGGCACTTCTGCGTATTGTTCATGATGATCATTGGATTCGGTATCCAACCATGTTATTAGCTTGACCACTGGAAGCTAAAGAAAATTCATGGGCGCATTGCATACAAGTTAGAAAAATATTATTTTGGCTTTGTACTTGTAGGGAGATGGCACGTCAAACTCCAACGAGAAAAAGATTCTCATGAATGTGCATTGGATGATTAACTAGAGCAGGAGATTATAAAACACAAAACTCAAATAGAAAAAAATTCAGATTTGTATGAAATTTAAAAAATGGAATTTTCAAATGGTTTCCCTTCGGTACATAAATATCTAAAAGAAATTGCATGACTTAAGGAGTAACAAAAATAATATCTGGTTGAAATGGTAAAATTTATTTGTACGATGTCCTACTTATTGGGCCTGCTAGCTACTCCATCCGTTCCTAAATATAACTCTTTTTAGATATTTCACTATGGACTACATATGAATGTATATAGCTATATTATAGTGTAGATTCACTCATTTTGCTCCATATGTAGTCTCTTATTGGATCTCTAAACAGACCTATATTTAGAAACGGAACAAGTAGTTAGAAGAGAATTTTCATGGCTTGTAGGCGTTATGGTAGGTTGATCTCCAACAATGAGGAGCCCCCCCCCCCTTGCATATGCATCTCCTTCGTGTCCAAATCAAGAACTACAAGCACACTATGTTGATCTTTCTTTCGTACCTGTAGCCAGCAAACTTTCTCTCCTCCCAAATCCTGCATGTGGTGCCTCCCCTCCCCTCCTCCATTGTGCACAATGTCGCCGCCGCTACCATTGGAGGCCCCAATTTCAAAGGGATAGGAAGGGAACTGTAGGCCGACAGATGCATAGCCGGCAAGGTCTATGGCCACCAAGTGTTCAACAAAATGTGCGAGAAGTAAAAAATGGACTTATACTTTTTAGCTAGGGATTGTGGGAATGCAATGTGGATCTCTTGTGACATGTTTGTTGTTGATGATTGTAGTGCGAAGGAATAAAGTGTCATGTATCAATTGGATTAATCCCACACACCCAGCCTCGAGAATCTAGAGTTATCCATGCCCAAGGATGGTGAGATGGTTGATGAAGATCAAGAGTGCGAGGAGCATGATCCCAAAGTGGAGGAGGTCGATGATCTCATGGAGACCCAACCAAGCATCAAGAAGAACAAGGTCAATGAACTGCGCCCCCAAGACATTTCTTTGTGCCTTGCATGGACGAATGTCTCGCTTGATGCCTCGGTTGGTATAGATCAAACGAACAAGGAGTTTTGGAGTATAGGATTGAATACTACCATTGCAACATTGTGACTGTCTATTCCCACCACACTCATGGCTTGAGTCAACATAGTACCTTCGAGTGGGGTGCCAATCATGGAGTATGGCCCTCTCATCCAAGTGTTATACAAGCTAACGCAACAAGAACGACGGCTACAAGCCATTCATGTTGCACCATTGCTACAAGGAAGTAGTTGGCAATGATAAATGGGTTTAGAGGAACTTTGAAACCACAACAAGGAGGGCACAAATTAGCATATCAGTTGAAGACGATGACGAGGAGGATGAAAATCCTCATACAAGGTCTGGTGGTCCCAAGATTACAAAAGAGAAGAAGGAGCATGGAGGCGTCGACACCTACAAAGAGGAGCTTTGTGCTATGATCGAGACAGGCTTGGAGGCCAGAGCAAAGAAGAGAAGCTGGCGAGGTGGAACAAGCTCAAGTTCATGGAGGATGAAAAGTGGAGAGTAAAGGTGATGGCCTAAGAGAGGGAAGGTGGAAGTGGAGGAGCGAAGGATTGCACTTGAGGAGAGGCCTCAAAAAGATAAGAAGGCCAAAGAGCATGCTATCATGTTCATGGTCCTGGGCTCGATGGATGGCATGACAAGAAAATATTGGGAACTCACTCATGTGGAGATCTTGGCTCAATGGGAGATCGGCCGTGGTGGTGGTAATGGTGGTGGCCATGGTGATGGTGATGGTGGTGGCCGTTATGATGATGGGAGTGCTTGAGTTTGTGTAGTGTTAATTTGATAGGGCTTGGTCCACGACATAAGACATGCTATGAGATATTTATTTGGATCAAACTTGATCTATGTGTTGGCTTTTGCGTGCAGTATATGCATGTTTTAATTTGAATTATTCAATTGAATGAACTAGATGTATGTTTGTAGTTAAATTGCTATATATGGTCAATTTGAATCATTCAAATGATTGATGAAATTCCATGCAATTGTTTGAAATTTCTGTGCCAAACAATGGGAAATACCGTGCAATTGATTGAAATGTATGTGCCAAAGGATGGGAAAGCTAGTGCAGAAAAATTTAGAAAGTTAAATTTAGAGGTTCGGTTTGGTCCCCCGCTATCTTAACTTCTCATTTTTGAGGATCTAATATTTGGAAGAGCATTTAAGAAGTTACATGCTAGGGGTTCAACTAGAGATGCTCTAAGGAAATCTCCAACACGGACCCTCAAAACACCCGCAAACGTCCAGACCGAGATGCCCGGACGCTGCAAGCCATCCAACATGGACCCATATTTGTCCGTGGATGCATCCGCATATTCATTTTCCCGCAAAAAGTAGAAGCAAACTCGGAGGGCTTTTCGAGAGTCTGAACCTCATCCATGTCGAACTACGCCCCCACCGCCCACTCAAAAACCGAGACGGAGCCTGCACATTTGGAGCGGTCCACGTTCCAACCCTCCTTTCTCCACCCTCTCCGCTCTGATCACTACCGCCCTCCACCCCAGTTCTCGCACTTTTGCTTCTGTCGTCGCATGGACTTGTATGAACAGCTATCAGAGCCAGGGAAGGTGGAAGATCAACTCGGGCCAAGCCCGCCGCCTTAAAAAGAAGGCAAAGGATGAGGCGGCCGGTAGAATGAAGGGCGGCGGGGGAAGCGGGCCAGGACAAGGACGAGGTGGAGGAGCCAGGCGGGGCCGGGGACAAGGGGAAATGCCGCCGGCTCCATCCATGCACATGCGCCCTTGCCGGAGCAATATCAGTTGCCCTACTTGTATGCCGCCACACAGCTTGGCCAGCTGCAACAGTCCCCGACCTCTGCTGTCAGGTACGTCTTGTATTATGTCAACGTCATTGCGGTGCCGGTCCAATTTCCTAACTCGGCATCACCGCAGCTTGTCCGGTCGCAGATGATACGTCCATTTTGCATCATGTTTTCTTACTGTTATTTATAATGTTTTTATCCATAATAATGCTTTTTGGAGTAATTCTAATGCCTTTTCTCTCATAATCTGCAAGGTACACACAAGAGGGAGAATTCTGGTAGCTGGAAATCTGGACCTGAAAAAGCTATGTCAGACTACCTATTCTGCACAACTCCAAACAAGCTGAGCCTTCATGGAGAATTTTTATGGAATATTTAAAGAACATTGGAGCAAACAACTACCAGAGGGGGCCCACCAGGTGGGCACAACCCACCTGGGCGCGCCCCTGGTGGGCTGTGCCCTCCTCGGCCCACCTCCGGTGCCCATCCTCTGGTATATAAGTCATTTTGACCTAGAAAAAATAAGGAGAGGACATTCGGGATAAAGCGCCGCCGTCTCGAGGCAGAACTTGGGCAGGAGCACTTTTTCCCTCCGGCGGAGCGATCCCGCCGGGGGAACTTCCCTCCCGGAGGGGGAAATCATCGTCATCGTCATCACCAACAACTCTCCCATCTTGGGGAGGGCAATCTCCATCAACATCTTCACCAGCACCATCTCATCTCAAACCCTAGTTCATCTCTTGTATTCAATCTTGTTACTCAAAGTATAGATTGGTGCCAGGGGGTGACTAGTAGTGTTGATTACATCTTGTAGTTGATTACTATATGGTTTATTTGGTGGAAGATTATATGTTCAGATCCATTATGCTATTCAAAGCCCCTCTGATCATGAGCATGTTGATTATTTGTGAGTAGTTACTTTTGTTCTTGAGGTCACAGGAGAAATCATGTTGCAAGTAATCATGTGAATTTGATATGTGTTAGATATTTTGATGGTATGTATGTTGTGATTCCCTTAGAGGTGTCATGTGAACGTCGACTACATGACACTTCACCATATTTGGGCCTAAGGGAATGCATTGTGGAGTAGTAAATAGATGGTGGGTTGCGAGAGTGACAGAAACTTAAACCTCAGTTTATGCACTATTCTGTAAGGGACTGATTGAATCCTAGAGTTTAATGCTATGGTTAGAATTTATTCTTAATACTTTTCACGTAGTTGCGGATGCTTGCGAGAGGGTTAATCATAACTAGGAGGTTTGTTCAAGTAAGAACAACACCTAAGCACCGTTCCACCCACATATCAAATTATCAAAGTAGCAAAGACAAATCAAACCAACATGACGAAAGTAACTAGACACTACTAGAGAAAAGGCTAGCAGCAGCACGGGTTTTAGGTGTATCAGTAGCGCAGGGAGTGGCGCTACTAATAAGGCGCTACAGCTAACACATAGCGCGGTTAGTGGAAGCTCACTACTGCTAGTAGCTCTAGCACGCTTTGCCTGGACGCGCTACTGCTATCGCGGCGCTGCTGCTAACTTTTATACACTCGCTACTGCTAATTTAAGTAGTTTTTTGTTTTTTTTCGGCATATTTGTTTTGTATTTGAACAAGCTTTATAGAAGAATCTTTAGCACATAGAAATGTCATCATGATATACATACAAATGCCTGCGAGACCACAAATGTAATAATAGCATATACATACAAATAGTCTCATCATAATCATCATCCAACACAAAGTGGTATCTTGTCATCATCTCGAAAATAGCGATACATGCAAGTCTCGAATACTTGCAACTACAACAACGTCATCCATCTAAACAAAGGTATACGCAAGAAGAGCTATCACTATGAGTGAGAGCGGAACTATGCAGTACATGAGGTGGCGGTTACAAGTCCTCTCTCGCGCTAGCGTGAACCTCAAGTAACTAGCTTCTCCTTCTTGTCTGCTTTTGAAGCCTTTATGGCTGGCGCTCGTGAACCCATTCACTTGCACCTGACACTCATGCCACTCGTTGTACACCCCCGGAACATTCCCTTTGTACACAACATAGCAATTCCATCTCGCCATCAAGAAACTAGGTACCTGTTAGAGATGCATGTTCATGAAGAGGATGTACAATCATATATATGCAAGAAAATATACTAGAGCAACACCGAAAAAGAAAGGGTTAGCAACTAGATGCAACATACAGTATGCAAATTAATTAACTAGAGGTACGCAGGTCATCGTACGCAAACTAACAAAGTAGCGTTACGCAAGTTCGGCAGGGACCGTGGACATCACAAAGTTTCATCGCTACAAAAAGTATACAAGTTCAACCGACACATATCATCATCATCGGCATCATAAATCACTAGAAGTTCCATCCTTCCATATCATTGAGGATGAACCCTAGCTTCTTGAACGACGTGAGGTCTAGACATTTCATGCCTATGCGAGTTCGGACGTTAGCTCGCGATATAGGGCCGTGGTGGAACATCCCCTTCTCATCGACGACTTCTTTCATGATGATCGTTGCAATGTCGCTTTGGATGCGAAAGAAGTCATCTCTAAGTTTATAATCCGCTTCTCCATCAGATTCTAGCCACTTGTGGATATGATCATCATTTCTGCTTCTCATGCGAAGCTTTTGGTGATCTGTGTTGAACTGAATCATGAGATGGACGATGTAGAATCCATCCTTCTAGCTTGGTTTTGGGACATGGATGCAGGAGAAGTTAATTTTATGCGAGAAACCCATCTTCTTGTTCTTTTGTTTCCTAATCTGCATGTGGCCACCTCTAAAGTTGAAGCCTTGGAGAGCATCATCTAGAATATTCATTATGTGGGTGTAGTCTTTTTTCTCGTAGTCTCTGGAAGGGTCCTACACGGCGTGGGAGACTTGCGGGTAAAGAACGATAAGGACGGCGCACCCGTTGCTGCGGGGAAAAGACACCTCAAATTATTCCCCATATGAGAGAGAAGGAATGATTGAAATGTACGAAAGGGTTGTCCGGAACTGACTTACTTTGCATGATAAGGCACGAGGACAATTTCCCGGTCCTTATTCTGTACCATGAAGTTTTGGAGGTACTCCCTAGCAGTTTCACGCTCAAAGTCGCCGAGACTCAAGAAAGACTCATGCATGTAGTACGGATCTGCCACACAGATTTTCGAGACTTCTTCATGTTGGGGAACGTTGCAGAAAACAAAAATTTTCCTACTCGTTTCACCAAGATCATCTAGGAGTTCATCTAGCAACGAGTGATTAGATGCATCTACATACCTTTGTAGATTGCGAGCGGAAGCGTTCAAAAGAACGGTGATGATGTAGTCGTACTCGACGTGATCCAAATCACCGATGACCAGCGCCGAACGGACGGCACCTCCGCGTTCAACACACGTACGGAACAGCCACGTCTCCTCCTTCTTGATCCAGCAAGGGAGGGAGGAGAGGTTGAGGGAGATGGCACCAGCAGCAGCACGACGGCGTGGTGTTGATGGAGCTGCAGTACTCCGGCAGAGCTTCGCTAAGCACTATGGAGGTGGAGGAGGTGTTGGAGAGGGAGAAGGAGGCAACCAAAGGCCAGGGCGTTCAGGTATGAAGTCCCTCCTCTCCCCCACTATATATAGGAGGGCCAAGGGGGGGTGGCCGGCCCTAGGAGATCCAATCTCCTAGGGGGTGCGGCGGCCAAGGGGGGTTTCCCTCCCCCCCAAGGCACCTAGGAGGTTCCTTCCCCTCCTAGGACTCTTTCCCCCCTTAAACCCTAGGCGCATGGGCCTATGTGGGGCTGGTGCCCTTGGCCCATTAGGCCAAGGCTCACCCCCTACAGCCCATGTGGCCCCCCGGGACAGGTGGACCCACCCGGTGGACCCCCGGGACCCTTCCGGTGGTCCCGATACAATACCGATAACCCCGAAACTTGTCCCGATGCCCGAAACAGGACTTCCCATATATAAATCTTTACCTCCGGACCATTCCGGAACTCCTCGTGACGTCCGGGATCTCATCCGGGACTCCGAACAACATTCGGGTTACTGCATATACATATCCCTACATCCCTAGCGTAACTGAACCTTAAGTGTGTAGACCCTACGGGTTCGGGAGACAAGCAGACATGACCGAGACGACTCTCCGGTCAATAACCAACAGCGGGATCTGCATACCCATGTTGGCTCCCACATGCTCCACGATGATCTCATCGGATGAACCACGATGTCGAGGATTCTATCAACCCCGTACGCTATTCCCTTTGTCTATCGATATGTTACTTGCCCGAGATTCGATCGTCGGTATCCCAATACCTCGTTCAATCTCGTTACCGGCAAGTCACTTTACTCGTACCGTAATGCATGATCCCGTGACCAGACACTTGGTCACTCTGAGCTCATTATGATGATGCATTACCGAGTGGGCCCAGTGATACCTCTCCGTCATACGGAGTGACAAATCCCAGTCTTGATCCATGTCACCCAACAGACACTTTCGGAGATACCCGTAGTCTACCTTTATAGTCACCCAGTTACGTTGTGACATTTGGCATACCCAAAGCACTCCTACGGTATCCGGGAGTTACACGATCTCATGGTCTAAGGAAAAGATACTTGACATTGGAAAACTCTAGCAAACGAACTTATACGATCTTGTGCTATGTTTAGGATTGGGTCTTGTCCATCACATCATTCTCCTAATGATGTGATCTCGTTATCAATGACATCCAGTGTCCATAGTCAGGAAACCATGACTATCTGTTGATCAACGAGCTAGTCAACTAGAGGCTCACTAGGGACATGTTGATGTCTGTTATTCACACATGTATTACGATTTCCGGATAACACAATTATAGCATGAATAAAGACAATTATCATGAACAAGGAAATATAATAATAATGCTTTTATTATTGCCTCTAGGGCATATTTCCAACAGTCTCCCACTTGCACTAGAGTCAATAATCTAGTTACATTGTGATGAATCAAACACCCATGGAATTCTGGTGTTGATCATGTTTTGCTCTAGGGAGAGGTTTAGTCAACGGATCTGCTACATTCAGGTCCGTATGTACTTTACAAATCTCTATGTCTCCATCTTGAACATTTTCACGAATGGAGTTGAAGCGACGCTTGATGTGCCTTGTCTTCTTGTGAAACCTGGGCTCCTTGGCAAGTGCAATAGCTCCAGTGTTGTCACAGAAGAGCTTGATCGGCCCCGACGCATTGGGTATGACACCTAGGTCGGTGATGAACTCCTTCACCCATATTGCTTCATGTGCTGCCTCCGAGGCTGCCATGTACTCCGCTTCACATGTAGATCCCGCCACGACGCTTTGCTTGCAACTGCACCAGCTTACTGCCCCACCATTCAAAATATACACGTATCCGGTTTGTGACTTAGAGTCATCCAGATCTGTGTCGAAGCTAGCGTCGACGTAACCCTTTACGACGAGCTCTTCGTCACCTCCATAAACGAGAAACATTTCCTTAGTCCTTTTCAGGTACTTCAGGATATTCTTGACCGCTGTCCAGTGTTCCTTGCGGGGATTACTTTGGTACCTTCCTACCAAACTTACGGCAAGGTTTACATCAGGTCTGGTACACAGCATGGCATACATAATAGAACCTATGGCTGAGGCATAGGGGATGACGCTCATCTCTTCTATATCTTCTGCCGTGGTCGGACATTGAGCTGAGCTCAATTTCATACCTTGTAACACAGGCAAGAACCCCTTCTTGGATTGATCCATATTGAACTTCTTCAATATCTTATCAAGGTATGTGCTTTGTGAAAGACCTATGAGGCGTCTCGATCTATCTCTATAGATTTTGATGCCTAATATATAAGCAGCTTCTCCAAGGTCCTTCATTGAAAAACTTTTATTCAAGTAGGTCTTGATGCTGTCCAAGAGTTCTATATCATTTCCCATCAAAAGTATGTCATCTACATATAATATGAGAAATGCTACAGAGCTCCCACTCACTTTCTTGTAAACGCAGGCTTCTCCATAAGTCTGTGTAAACCCAAACGCTTTGATCATCTCATCAAAGCGAATGTTCCAACTCCGAGATGCTTGCACCAGCCCATAAATCGAGTGTTGGAGCTTGCACACTTTGTCAGCATTCTTAGGATCGACAAAACCTTCCGGCTGCATCATATACAATTCTTCCTTAAGGAAACCATTAAGGAATGCCGTTTTGACGTCCATTTGCCAAATTTCGTAATCATAGAATGCGGCAATTGCTAACATGATTCGGACGGACTTCAGCTTCGCTACCGGTGAGAAAGTCTCATCGTAGTCAACCCCTTGAACTTGTCGATAACCCTTAGCGACAAGCCGAGCTTTATAGATGGTCACATTACCATCCGCGTCTGTCTTCCTCTTAAAGATCCATTTATTCTCTATGGCTCGCCGCTCAACGGGCAAGTCAATCAAAGTCCATACTTTGTTTTCATACATGGATCCTATCTCGGATTTCATGGCTTCTAGCCATTTGTCGAAATCCGGGCCCGCCATCGCTTCTTCATAGTTCGAGGGTTCACCGTTGTCTAACAGCATGATTTCCAAGACAGGGTTGCCGTACCACTCTGGTGCGGAACGTGTCCTTGTGGACCTTCGAATTTCAGTAGGGGCTTGATCAGAAGTATCTTGATCATTATCATTAACTCCTTCTCTAGTCGGTGCTGGCACCTCAGGAACATTTTCTTGAGTTGCGCCATTTTACGGTTCAAGAGGTAATACTTCATCAAGCTCTACTTTCCTCCCACTTACTTCTTTCGAGAGAAACTCTTTCTCCAGAAAGGACCCATTCTTGGCAACAAAGATCTTGCCTTCGGATCTAAGGTAGAAGGTGTACCCAATAGTTTCTTTTGGGTATCCTATGAAGACGCATTTTTCCGACTTGGGTTCGAGCTTTTCAGGTTGAAGTTTCTTGACATAAGCATCGCATCCCCAAACTTTTAGAAACGACAGCTTAGGTTTCTTCCCAAACCATAATTCATACGGTGTCGTCTCAACAGATTTCGACGGAGCCCTATTTAAAGTGAATGCGGCAGTCTCTAAAGCATAGCCCCAAAAAGAAAGCGGTAAATCGGTAAGAGACATCATAGATCGCACCATATCTAACAGAGTGCGATTACGACGTTCGGACACACCATTACGCTGTGTGTTCCAGGCGGCGTGAGTTGTGAAACTATTCCACATTTTCTTAAGTGTGCCCCAAACTCGTGACTCAAGTATTCTCCTCCACGATCTGATCGTAGAAACTTGATTTTCCTGTCACGTTGATTTTCAACCTCACTCTGAAATTCCTTGAACTTTTCAAAGGTTTCAGACTTGTGTTTCATTAAGTAGATATACCCATACCTACTTAAATCATCAGTGAGGGTGAGAACATAACGATAGCCACCGCGGGCCTCAACACTCATCGGACCGCACACATCAGTATGTATGATTTCCAATAAGTCGGTTGCTCGCTCCATTGTTCCTGAGAACGGAGTCTTGGTCATTTTACCCATAAGGCATGGTTCGCACGTGTCAAATGATTCATAATCAAGAGACTCTAAAAGTCCATCTGCATGGAGCTTCTGCATGCGTTTGACACCTATGTGACCAAGGCGGCAGTGCCACAAGTATGTGGGACTATCATTATCAACCTTACTTCTTTTGGTACTCACATTATGAACATGTGTAGCATCACGTTCGAGATTCATAAAGAATAAACCATTCACCATAGGAGCATGACCATAAAACATATCTCTCATAAAATGGAACAACCATTATTCTCAGATTTAAAAGAGTAGCCATCTCGAATTAAACGAGATCCCGATACAATGTTCATGCTCAAAGCTGGCACTAAATAACAATTATTAAGGTTTAAAACTAATCCCGAAGGGAGATGCAGAGGTAGCGTGCCGACGGCGATCACATTGACCTTGGAACCATTCCCGACGCGCATCGTCACCTCGTCCTTTGCCAGTTTCCGCTTATTCCGCAGCCCCTGCTTTGAGTTACAAATGTGAGCAACTACACCGGTATCAAATACCCAGGAGCCACTACGGGCACTAGTAAGGTACACATCAATTACATGTATATCACATATACCTTTTGTTTTGCCGGCCTTCTTATCCGCTAAGTACTTAGGGCAGTTCCGCTTCCAGTGACCGCTTCCCTTGCAATAAAAGCACTCAGTCTCGGGCTTGGGTCCATTCTTTGGCTTCTTCCCGGCAGCTTGCTTGCCGGGCGCGGCCACCTCCTTGCCGTCCTTCTTGAAGTTCTTTTTACCCTTGCCTTTCTTGAACTTAGTGGTTTTATTGACCATCAACACTTGATGTTCCTTCCTGACTTCTACCTCTGCTGATTTCAGCATAGCAAATACTTCAGGAATGGTCTTTTCCATCCCCTGCATATTGAAGTTCATCACAAAGCTCTTGTAGCTTGGTGGAAGCGACTGGAGGATTCTGTCAATGACCGCATCATCCGGGAGATTAACTCCCAGCTGAGTCAAGCGGTTATGCAACCCAGACATAGTGAGTATGTGCTCACTGACAGAACTGTTTTCCTCCATCTTACAGCTGAAAAATTTGTCGGAGACTTCATATCTCTCGACCCGGGCATGAGCTTGGAAAACCATTTTCAGCTCTTCGAACATCTCATATGCTCCATGTCTCTCAAAACGCTTTTGGAGCCCCGGCTCTAGGCTGTAAAGCATGCCGCATTGAACGAGGGAGTAGTCATCGAAACGTGCCTGCCAAGCGTTCATAACATCTTGTTCTGCAGGGAGAACGGGTGCGTCACCAAGCGGTGCTTGTAGGACATAATCTTTCTTGGCAGCTATGAGGATGATCCTCAGGTTCCGGACCCAGTCCGTATAGTTGCTGCCATCGTCTTTCAGCTTAGTTTTCTCTAGGAACGCGTTGAAGTTGAGGACTACGTTGGCCATTTGATCTACAAGACATATTGCAAAGATTTTAGACTAAGTTCATGATAATTAAGTTCAACTAATCAAATTATTAGTGAACTCCCACTTAGATTAGACATCCCTCTAGTCATCTAAGTATTACATGATCCGAGTTAAACTAGACCGTGTCCGATCATCACTTGAGACGGACTAGTCAACATCGGTGAACATCTTCATGTTGATCGTATCTTCTATACGACTCATGCTCGACCTTTCGGTCTTCTGTGTTCCGAGGCCATGTCTGTACATGCTAGGCTCGTCAAGTCAACCTAAGTGTTTGCATGTGTAAATCTGTCTTACACCCGTTGTATGTGAACGTCTGAATAAAACACCCGATCATCACGTGGTGTTTTGAAACAGCGAACTGTCGCAACGGTGCATAGTTAGGGGGAACACTTCTTGAATTTTATTGTGAGGGATCATCTTATTTACTACCGTCGTTCTAAGTAAACAAGATGCAAAACATGATAAACATCACATGCAATCAAATAATAAACGTGACATGATATGGCCAATGTCACATAGCTCCTTTGATCTCCATCTTGGGGCTCCATGATCATCTTGTCACCGGCTTGACACCATGATCTCCATCATCATGATCTCCATCATCGTGTCTCCATGGAGTTGCTCGCCAACTATTACTTCTACTACTATGACTAACGCGTTTAGCAATAAAGTAAAGCAATTTACATGGCGTTTCTTGATGACACGCAGGTCATATAAAAGAATAAAGACAACTCCTATGGCTCCTGCCGGTTGTCATACTCATCGACATGCAAGTCGTGAATCCTATTACAATAGCATGAACATCTCATACATCACATATAGATCATTCATCATTCATCACAACTTTGGCCATATCATATCACAAACCACTTGCTGCAAAAACAAGTTAGACGTCCTCTAATTGTTGTTGCAAGTTTTACGTGGCTGAATTAGGGTTCTAGCAAGAACGTTTTCTTACCTACGTTAAAGCCACAACGTGATTTGTCAACTTCTATTTACCCTTCATAAGGACCCTGTTCATCGATTCCGCTCCAACTAAAGTAGGAGAGACAGACACCCGCCAGCCACCTTATGCAACTAGTGCATGTTAGTCGGTGGAACCGGTCTCACGTAAGCGTACGTGTAAGTTTGGTCCGGGCCGCTTCATCCCACAATACCGCTGAAGCAAGAAAGGACTAGTAACGGCAAGAAAGTTGACAAATCTACGCCCACAACAAATTGTGTTCTACTCGCGCAAGAAGAACTACGCATAGACCTAGCTCATGATGCCACTGTTGGGGAACGTTGCAGAAAACAAAAATTTTCCTACTCGTTTCACCAAGATCATCTAGGAGTTCATCTAGCAACGAGTGATTAGATGCATCTACATACCTTTGTAGATCGCGCACGGAAGCGTTCAAAAGAACGGTGATGATGTAGTCGTACTCGACGTGATCCAAATCACCGATGACCAGCGCCGAACGGACGGCACCTCCGCGTTCAACACACGTACGGGACGGGAGACGTCTCCTCCTTCTTGATCCAGCAAGGGGGAAGGAGAGGTTGATGAAGATCCAGCAGCACGACGGCGTGGTGGTGGATGCAGGGCGTCACAGCAGCAGGGCTTCGCCGAGACTACGAGGGAGAGACGTAACGGGGGGAGATGGAGGCGCCAGGGGCTGGTGTGAAATCCCTCCTCTCCCCCCCACTATATATAGGGGTGCCAGGGGGGGCGCCAGCCCTAGTAGATGGCATCTACTAGGGGGGCAGCGGCCAAGGGGAGGTTTCCCTCCCCCCCAAGGCACCTAGGGGTGCCTTCCGCCACATGGACTCTTCCATGGTGGAAACCCTAGGCGCATGGGCCTATAGGGGCTGGTGCCCTTGGCCCATCTAGGCCAAGGCGCACCCCCTACAGCCCATGTGGCCCCCCGGGACAGGTGGCCCCACCCGGTGGACCCCCGGGACCCTTCCGGTGGTCCCGGTACAATACCGATAACCCCGAAACTTGTCCCGATGCCCGAAATAGCACTTCCTATATATAATTCTTTACCTCCGGACCATTCCGGAACTCCTCGTGACGTCCGGGATCTCATCCGGGACTCCGAACAACATTCGGGTTTCTGCATATACATATCTTCATAACCCTAGCATCACCGAACCTTAAGTGTGTAGACCCTACGGGTTCGGGAGACAAGCAGACATGACCGAGACGACTCTCCGGTCAATAACCAACAGCGGGATCTGGATACCCATGTTGGCTCCCACATGCTCCATGATGATCTCATCGGATGAACCACGATGTCGAGGATTTAATCAATCCCGTACGCTATTCCCTTTGTCTATCGATATGTTACTTGCCCGAGATTCGATCGTCGGTATCCCAATACCTCGTTCAATCTCGTTACCGGCAAGTCACTTTACTCGTACCGTAATGCATGATCCCGTGACCAGACACTTGGTCACTTTGAGCTCATTATGATGATGCATTACCGAGTGGGCCCAGTGATACCTCTCCGTCATACGGAGTGACAAATCCCAGTCTTGATCCATGTCACCCAACAGACACTTTCGGAGATACCCGTAGTCTACCTTTATAGTCACCCAGTTACGTTGTGATGTTTGGCATACCCAAAGCACTCCTACGGTATCCGGGAGTTACACGATCTCATGGTCTAAGGAAAAGATACTTTGACATTGGAAAACTCTAGCAAACGAACTATACGATCTTGTGCTATGTTTAGGATTGGGTCTTGTCCATCACATCATTCTCCCAATGATGTGATCTCGTTATCAATGACATCCAGTGTCCATAGTCAGGAAACCATGACTATCTGTTGATCAACGAGCTAGTCAACTAGAGGCTCACTAGGGACATGTTGGTGTCTGTTATTCACACATGTATTACGATTTCCGGATAACACAATTATAGCATGAATAAAGACAATTATCATGAACAAGGAAATATAATAATAATGCTTTTATTATTGCCTCTAGGGCATATTTCCAACACTTCACTCTTCATGACAGAGCTCATATGTAGCGCAAAAAGGCGGACGATTGTAAAATCGAGCCGCCTTGTTAGAAACATCTCAAAGATATGGTCAAACCGCAGGAAGAACACCTCCATGGGCCGTGTCTCGACGTAGCACTTCCCCTCAGGCACACGAGCCGCGTATGTCGGATATCCTGGATCCTTTGAGGCTAGTAGGCTTTTCTCAGTCGACAGCACATGGTCGTGCAGTCTCCTGAGATCCCCTGATAGTGCCTCCAGCGGTTTTGGCGGTAGCATAGGCTCGCCCGTGAGATGGAACATGACCGCACCTTTCACGGGTACACGCTCTTTAGAATGCATCGTCTGGCTGCTATGTGCTCTGGCTTGTTTGGAGGCAGTTATCTTCCCCGATCTCTTCCTCTCCTTTTTCTTGGGCACACTTTCCAGACCCTTCCTTAACCCCTGCCCTAGTGTTCCCGGGCTAAGTACTGTACGACCCTCGCGCCCAGCTAGTTGAGGCTGTGTTGAGGCGGCATCTTCAGGCGTGTCCTGTGAGGATTTCATGAAGAGAGACTTTTTGCAATCCGTGCTACGACCCTGCCCGGGCATATCATCCATATCCTCATTAGCAAGCTGATAGCCCGATTCGTCATATGGTTGACTCATCATATCTATGTCACAGTCATACGCATTTGTATTGAGGAAATCCATAGGGTCGACCTCCGTCTCATCATCCATTCTCTGTTCTACAGGAGAAATTACATCAGCCAGTACTATTGCACCCCCTTCATCATGTCGTCCGCTGCTCTCACCCGGCACTACAGGAGCTGGTAATTGCGTAGGCGGGGTGGTGGTCTCCGCAGATGCTTGTTGATGTGTGGTTATTGGCGTGCTCTCGGCCGGCTCCAGACAAATAAGATTCTTCGGCCATAGCAGCACCCAACCCTTGCAGCTTCCAATCCGCGGCGGGGTCTCGTCGTCCGCTCCCACATGCTGTACTGGAGGAGGCAAATCCTCGTGCCCCAATTTCACACTGGTCAAGCTAACCCTGAAGTGCCCAGCAGGGATCAGCTGGTTGTGGAACATGGGTTGCGAGGGGTCCATTATCATCCCCTTTCCCACGTCCACCTTCTGGCCTTTGATCAAGTAGAGTATGGTGCACGGGGTTTCTTTCGCCTGCAAACACATATGTATGTGGCGTAAAACAACCGAAAGGCAACAAAAATGGAATAATATATATATATATATATATATATATATATATATATATATATATATATATATATATATATATATTGGTGCGACATGTAATTACCGTGACGACGTCGAGCTCATCCAAAGACGAAGGCCCACCTAGCACGCCTTAGACTGAGGACGGGCTGCTATGAGCGGGAGCGGTTGCGAGAGGAGGCCCGGTTGCGTGAGCAAGTGATGGTGCGATGGTGTTGTTGTTCATGGAGTTTCTCCTGACGAAACTGGGCAACGGGAAATCATGTACCATCTTGTCTGGATTTTCCTTCGTCCAATTGATGATAACTAGAACCAAGTTATTAGCGAAATCATTTCTGCAGGCAATTACAGCTGCATTGACTGCCTGCTGTAGCAACTCATATTTGTCCTCGACTGCTTTTTTTTCGTCCTCAGCTGCTTTTTTCTCGACCGCAAGCCTCACCTTCACGTCGATGTCCGCCTGACTAAACTTCTTTTTCTGCTTCTTGGCCTCCGGGCCCTCGTTGTAAAACACCTTCAACGTGGCGCCATCTCCAGCACCGTGCACACGACCATATTGTGGCCGCTGGCCCAAAGGGAGTCCCTTAAGTTCGTTCAAGGCCCGGTTAAGAGGGGTGTCCCACTTGGGCCTCATCGGAGAAGTAGGGCTTTCGGCTGCAAGCTGGTGTTGCTTCTCCAGTAGTCTAATCAATTTCCTCGTGATCTTGTCCGTGTAAAAAACCTTTTTCTCCTTGTCCCACTTGTAGCGGGCCCTGATGAAGTCACACTCCAAGGGGTTGGTGATCTTCACGAAGGGGCCTGGGAGACCCGCGGCTTCACGTTCCACGTTCTCCTTATCCCATATGGGCCTTTTACCGAGGTAGCCACGGCTTCCGAGGCGATGCTTCCCCATGTTCCTTTGCTGAAGGCTCTTGAATTTCGCAGCCTTAGCCTTGGCTGCCTCGGTAGCGCAAGTGTCCTTGAACTTTTCGAACTCCTCTTCCGTAAGTGTCGGATTTTCCTCCAGAATCTTGGACAGGGGTTCATCAGCCTCAATAGCTCGTTTCACCCTCCCTTTCCAGGAGGCCAAATCATTGCTGAACATGCCCATGGCGTGATTGTTAATCTTTTTCATCTTCGGATCATCCCACGATTGTTTTATGTTATCATCTCGGTCGGGGAACTTGAATCTCTTGTGCAACTTCATTAGGAGCAACCACGTCAAATGTTCTTTACTCCTTAAGTCATCGTCATTGATGCTCGCACATTCCCGTAGGATGCATCCTACTTGGTTCCCATAGCACTTGCGAGGTTCTTCCGGCTCTAACGGCTCAAACTTGCTAGGTGCCATCTTTGTGATCACAAGTCGTCCAATCCCTAGTTCGTTAGGTTTTCGTATCCTCTGCTTCTTATGCTTCCTCTTTTCGGTAGCGGCATCGGGGCTGGTACCTTCCCTGTCGGTATCTTCCCCGCCGGTACCTTCCCCACCGGTCTCAGCGCCGCCATCGGTGCCGGCACCGTCGGTGTCGATGTCGGCGTTAGTACCATCATCGAGGCCAACCTGCAAACCTTGCTTAGCAGTCAAATAGTCGAGGTACTCTTGTTCACCCTCATAATCCATCTCGTCTGCATCTTGGTCAGAAGGCCCAGTTTCTTCGTTGTTCGACATGTTTCCTATGATTAAGTGTCCTCATTTATTTCTAGAAGTATGAATAAATGAGAAATGACATAAAAAGAAATCTATGTGCTAGCACTCGATATGCCAACTATGTAGCACAAATGATGCCTTTATTCACGGGAAATTTCGGCATGACCTTTGCTAAAAAATGGACATATCGAGCGCCTGAAATTCACCGGAACGGAAATGAATCAACATTCCGGCGTAACATAGGCCACTCGGATCATTTTCCAAACATGACATGTCCAAAACATGACATATCCACATATCACATGTCCAGTTCAAATTTGCATATAAATTCAGCTAATTTTGAAACCTAGCTAAATTCATAACTAAATAGATAACCTAATTAACATACTACCCTAACTAAAACCTAAGTAAATTAACCGAAGAACCCTAGCAGAGAGAGAGAGGGGGGGTTTCCAGAGGGTGCAGGGGCGAGGAGGCAGGCCCGACGACGGCCGAGGTTGGGAGGGGAGGAAGTAGAGGAGGGAGGCGAGGGCCGACGGGTCGGGGGCGAGCGCCTGGGTCGGGGGCGAGTGCCGACGCTGGGGTAGGGGCGAGGGCCGGGTCGGGGGCGAGCACCGGGGTCAGGGGCGAGCGCCGACGCCGGGGTCGGGGCGAGCGATGGGGGAAGAGAGAGTGGGGATTTGGGGGGAAAGGCGGGATGATGCAGGGATAGTGAGATTCTTGGGTTAAGTGGACGTAGCACCAGCGCGTTTGGACAAAACGTGCTGCTACTACCTTCAGTAGCTGTAGCAGTTTATACGAAATGCATTACTACTACCTTCAGTAGCTGTAGCGGTTTATACGAAATGCGCTACTACTACTGCCAGTTTTCCTTTTTCTTTTCCTTTATTTTCTCCCACTTTTATTTCCCGAGAGTAGTGAATGAAGGGAGGCGATATATATTACATCATTTGACGGTTAAATATGTATGCAAAATAGGAACATATATATTACATCATTGGACCCATGCATAACAATGGCTAAGTGTGTATACAAAATATAAACATATATATATATATATATATATATATATTACATCATTTGACCGATAACATATAGTTCCTCAGCGCTGACGTTTTCGTTTTTGAGTCAGCTTCTTTCCCTTCTTGTTCGTCGAAGAATAATTGAGTCCCTCATTGTGACTTTGCCTTTTCCATGGAGTATGATTTTTCTTAGGTAATGTAGTATTGATTCTTCTTTTGACGTATACTTCATCATCATCGTCATCTTCCCTCATTGGGTTGCCATACTGATCATAGTCTTCCTCGTTGGCGACTCCATCCATTCCAATGATGTTCTTTTTGCCTCTCCTCACGACAACACGACTGGGATTGCACGGGTCGGTTATGAAGAAGCATTGTGTCATGTGCTTAGCGTGTACCCATGGCTCGTTTTTTGCGATAGCGTTCACGGTAGCGCTCTTGGCGTCGGATATAGTCATGATAGTGAAAATCCGGCTTTCTCTTTCGACATTCTTAGCCCATTTGACACAGAACATCGTCGTGTTGTGCAGTCCAGAGTAGTCAAGCTCCCAGATCTCCTCGACCCTTCCATAAAATCGTTCAGTTGCGCCGTTGTCGCTGCCGGTCATGCATTCCATCGTCACCCCTGAGTTCTGATCATCACTGTCCATATCTTTGGCCTCTGTGTAGAACGTGTATCCGTTGATATCATATGCCTGATAGGTTACGAGGTTGGGCGAGGGGCCATGTGCTAAGGCATATATGAGCAATCCGTCCTTAGAGCCCTCCTCCGGGGGATTAGCAATAATATGCTCTTTGAACCAATGCAGGAAAGTGGAGTTGTGCTGTCTAGTAACTTCGGCGTTCGTCCTGCATACCCCCGGTCACGATACTTCTTTGCGATAATTTCTTTGTCCAGTGCCACGAAAGGATCTACCTCGTCTAGGTGTTGTAGCACTACCAAGTTTGCTCTGTCAAAGTCGCTGCGTCGATCTGAGTATGCCACGTGCAGTTCCCTGCGACCGATGCAGTGACCATCTCCTTCGAGCCTCCCATCGTGCTTGTTAACGGGCAAACCAACACTAACACCAGGCTGCTGGTCTGCGCAATATAGAAAATTCTCACAGAAAGAGATGCACTCTTGTGTCAAATAGCCCTGGACGATGCTTCCATCCGGACGGGACATGTTACAAACGAGTCCTTTGATGATCCCATTCATCCTCTCAAAAAGCATCATGTTGTGCAGGAATGACGGCCTCAGGTCTATTATGTCATCCACAATATGGACACACAGATGCACCATCACGTCAAAGAATGTGGGTGGGAAGTACATCTCAAGCTCATTCAGTATCACAATGATCTCTTCTTGTAGCCTTCGGAGCTGCTTCACACTAATCGACTTTCGAGAGATGTCGTCGAAAAAGTTGCGGAGACCAATAAGCGTGTCACGGACGTGCTTGTCCATTATCCCTCTAAGGGCAACAGGTAGTATCTGCGTCATCATCACATGATAGTCATGAGACTTCATCCCGCTGAACCTTTTCTTGTCCGTGTCTACATATCTGCTTATCATGCCATAGTAAGCGGAACTAACTTTGACTCCGGTAAGGTACTTAAAGAAGGCATTGATCTCAGCCTGACTTAAGGTGAAGCAAGAAGGGGGGCAATAATGCTCTTTCTTTATTTTCTTGCCCTTCTTCTCCCGTGCCTCTGTCTCCGTCTCTGTCTCGTCTGACATTTTACGAGGCGGCATGTGCAGATCTTCCCTGATTTTCTAATCTTGCAAGTCTTTTCTTGCCTTCGGCCCATCCTTGGTCTTATCCGGCATGTTCATCAGTGTTGCGAGCAAGCTCTCAAGGACATTCTTACAGATATGCATTCGATCAAGGCAATGAGGTGTGTCGAGTTTGTGCCAGTACTCCAAGTCCCAGAACACAGACCTCGTCTTCCATACCTTCAGCAGCGGCTCCGGCGCCTTTCTCATCATCTTTCCCGGTGTGGGGCACTCCTTCCAGTTTTTCAACAACTCATCGATTTCGGCACCGCTCCGCTTACATGGAGGTCCTTGATGCTTAGCGTGACCATTGAATAGATCTCCATGGTTTCTCCACGGGTCGTCCTGTTCAAGCCATCTTTGATGCCCCATGTACACGATTTTCCCACACCCCCCATCTTTCCTTGACGTTAGCTGCTGAGACGTCGTATCATTCATGCACCGCATGCATCCGCAATATCCATGGCACACCTGGCCTGCCACATATCCGTAACCGAAATAGTCCTGCATTGTCGTGATCAGCGCGACTCTCATGTTGAAATACTCGCCTTTGCTGGCGTCCCATGTCTTGGCCGGTGTTTTCCATAACGTGTCTAACTCCTCTTGAAGTAGCCCCAGATACAAATTAATATTATTTCCTGGTTGTTTTGGCCCTTGAATAAGCATGCTCATGTGAATGTACTTCGATTTCATGCACAACTAGGGGGAGAGGTTGTACATCCATACAAACACGGGCCATGTGCTATGGTTGGTGTTCTGGTTGCCAAACGGATTCATGCCATCGGTACACGCGCCGAGCACGATGTTCCTTGCATCACATTCAAAATACCGATAGAAGCTGTTCAACGCTCTCCACTGGCTTCCATCCTTCATGTGTCTCAGCTTCGGATCATCTCCATCGTCGGGCTCCTTCCTCTCCGCATGCCAGCGCATTAGCTTTGCTTCCTTGGGATCTACAAAATACCTCTGGAGACGGGGAGTGATTGGTAAGTACCATACAACTTTCTGGGGACATTTCTTCCCAGCCTTCTTTTATCGAGAAGCATTGCACACCGGACAGTTTGTTTTTTCCGCGTGCTCCTTCCGATAAATTATGCAATCGTTGATGCATGCATGGTATCTAACGTGTGGCAGATCAAGAGGGCACACGATCTTCTTGGCCTCATCAACACTAGTAGGACATAGATTACCCGCGGGCAGAACATCCTTTAGGTACTTGAGATGCTCATCGAGGCTAGTGTCGGTCCATTTGTTTTTAGCCTTCGTCTTCAGGATTTGGAGCGTGAAACTCAAGCGGGTCACCTCAGGATTGCAACCATCATACAATGGAGTGTTCGAGTCTACCACCAGTTGCTCTAGCTTAGCCTCCTCTCTAGAAGCAGCTCTCTCAGTACTCATCTCCTTGCGAAGCAATGCTTGAACATGAGGGTCCCGCACGATTGAACTTAGTACCGACGAACTCTGCTGCGTGGAGTCCATGTCGTTCTCTCCGCCGCCATGTTGGGCCCCTTCTCCTCCGCCATGTCCGTCCCCTTCTCCGCCGCCATGTCTGGCCTCTTCCCCGCCGCCATTATTGATCATCTCTTCGTCTTGCCCCGTGTCATCATTGCCTGCCCCGTCGGCATCCTCAACATCGTCATCCTCATCTTCAGTTATCCACCGAGTATAGCCATCCATAAAACCAGTCATGAGCAGGTGCTCTTCGACACGACCATCGTCATAGGGGTCGAGCCAAACTATTCCTTTGCATTTTCGACACGGACATAAAACCTCTGTCAGGTTATTTTCTTTCATGTCCTCCACCGCCGACCGCAACCACCTGTCCACCATCGTTCCACTGACCATCATGAATGTCTGTACGGTAATAATAAAACAAATTGATTATAAAAATTCGTGCATGCATCAAATTCATACAAAAATTCGGCATGGCCTTCCCTAAAAATAGGACATATATGGATCTAGAGTTTGCCCAGAATTCGCCGAAACGGAAATAAATCAACATTTCGGCAAAACATAGGCAACTCAAAAGCACAATTTGGCGTCAACTCATGCCACACACACAATTTCCACAAACATATCACACACACATAAACATATTCCCATTTTGCAAAAGCATGAAATTTTCATCACCTCTATCTCGAGATCGAGCACATGGTGATGAGATGATGATGTAGGGAGATCAAAAGTGCCCAAAGCTCTTCTTGACAAAGATAGATCTAGTTAGGGGGCAAATAGGTCACTTAACTATATGCTACATCTACCTAGCTACCTAATTTGGGAGGAGACAACTTCAACTGGTGGAGGGGGAAGGAAAAAGAGAAAGGAGATGCATTAATGGAGACGGTGTAGTTAGGTAGGAGTAATGAAGAGAGAGAAAGGTAGGTAGAAGAGGGAGAGTAATGGGGGAGAAGTGTTGAGGAAGAAGAAGAGTGAGAGTGGGAGGATGTCGGAGGTAGGGGAAAGGGAAGAGAGGAGGGGGAGGGGAGGGGACGGGTGGGGAAAAGGTGGTGGGTTGGTGCGGATTAGCAGTAGCGCGGGACGTAAAACGCGCTGCTGATAAGGAAGTAGCAGCAGCGCGCTTTCGGCAGAAGCGCTACTGCTAACCGGGACAAAAAGTGTGTCCCATTTGAAAATTAGCAGCAGCGACCTCAGAAAAAGTGCGCTACTACTACATCCATAGCAGTAGCGCGGCTCGCGGAACCGCGCTGCTACTAAATGGAGTTTGGGGGCACTGTCGGTCGATATTTGTAGCAGCGCGGGTAACACCAAGCGCGCTACTGCTAAACGCTTGTCAGTAGCGGGTTTTACACACCCGCGCTACTGCTAATTAGCAGCAGCGCTCCTTTTTGAGCCGCGCTGCTGCTAAGATTTTGTGTATAGGCTTTTCCCTAGTAGTGAGATGAAATTCCCGTGTACCCTCAAGAACGCGTTGCTTGTTATAAGAGACCGTTTTGGCATGTACTTTGTCTAAAAAGGATTGGGCTACCTTGCTGCATACTTATTGTTACTATCATTGCCCGTTACAAATTATCTTGCTATCAACTACTCGCTACTTACAGTTTCAGCACTTGCAGACATTACCTTACTGAAAACTACTTGTCATTTCTTTCTGCTCCTCGTTGGGTTCGACACTGTTATTATCGAAAAGAACTACAATTGACCCCCTATACTTTTGGTTCATCAAGGCTATTTTCTGGCGACGTTGCCGGGGAGTGAATCACCTTTGGTAAGTGGAATTCGGTAAGGAAACATTTATTAGTGTGCTGAAATTTATTGTCACTTGTTATTATGGAAAACAATTGTTTGAGGGGTTTCTTCAGGGCATCTTCACCTTGTCCGGAACCACAATTAGTTACCCCACAACCTACTACACCTATTGAAAATATTGAATATGAATTCCCTTCGTGTATGATAGAACAACTGCTAGCTAATCCTTATGCAGGAGATGGAACTGAACATCCTGATATGCACTTGATACATGTGGAACAAATTTGTGGATTGTTTAAGCTTGCAGGTTTACCCAGGGATGAAGTGATGAAAAAGGTTTTCTCTTTATCTTTGAAGGTAAAATCATTGGCACGGTATAGGCTATGCGATGATATTGGATCATGGAATTGGAATCGTTTGAAATTGGAGTTCTATCAAAAAAATTATCCTATGCATCTAGTTCATCGTGATCGGGATTATATATATAATTTTTGGTCTCGTGAAGGAGAAAGTAGCGCTCTGGCTTGTGGGAGGCTTAAGTCGATGTTATATTCATGCCCCAATCATGAGCTCTCAAAGGAAATTATTATTCAAAAATTTTATGCTCGGCTTTCTCATAATGATCAAACCATGCTCGATACTTCATGTACTGGTTCTTTTATGAAGAAGACTATTGAATTCCGGTGGGATCTCTTGGAAAGAATTAAACGCAACTCTGAAGATTGGGAACTTGACGAAGGTAAAGAGTCAGGTATAAAGTTTAAGTATGATTGTGTTAAATCTTTGATGGATACTAATGTTTTTCAAAAGTTTAGCACTAAATATGGACTTGACTATGATATAGTAGCCTCCTTTTGTAAATCACTTGCTACTCATGTTGAACTTCCTAAAGAAAAGTGGGTTAAATATACTTTATATTGTCACTTAAAAAAACCTGTACCAGTTAAAGAAGAAACTATACTTTATAATGTTTATCCAGTTGTTCATTCTGCTTATATTGAGAAACCACCTTTCCCCGTTAGGATAAAAGAACATGCTAAAGTTTCAGTTGTGGTAACAAAAGCTATGCTAGAACACCTAAACCCGATGAACAAATTAAAGTAGAACCTAGCATTGCTATCGTTAAAGATCTCTTGGAAGAAGATATGGATGGGCATGTTATTTACTTCTGTGAAGAAGCTGGTAGAATTGTTAAACGCGAGGGGAAAGATAAACATAGACCAGTTGTTGGCATGCCTGTTGTTTCAGTTAAAATAGGAGATCATTGTTATCATGGTTTACGTGACATGGGTGCTAGTGTGAATACCATTCCCCACTCTTTATATGGATACATTAGAGATGAAATAGCACCTGCTGAAATAGAAGACATAGATGTTACTATTAAACTTGCTAATAGGGATACTATATCACCCATTGGGATTCTCAGAGATGTTGAAGTCTTGTGTGGGAAGATAAAATACCCTAATGATTTTCTTGTTCTTACCACCCCACAAGATAAAGTTTGTCCCATTATATTTGGTAGACCTTTCTTGAACACCGTTAATGCTAAAATAGATTGTAAGAAACAAACTGTCAGTGTTAGCTTTGGTGATGAATCTCACGAGTTTATTTTTTCCAAGTTTAGTAGAAATCATCATGAAAAAGAATTGCCTAGTAAGGATGAATTAATTGGCCTTGCTTCTATTGTTGTGCCACCTACTGATCCTTTAGAGCAATATTTGCTAGACCATGAGAATGATTTACATATGCATGAAAGAAATGAAATAGATAAGATCTTCCTTGAACAACGTCCTCTGCTTAAACACAATTTGCCTATTGAAACTCTTGGAGGTCCTCCTCCACCTAAGGGTGATCCTGTCTTTGAATTAAAACCTTTGCCAGGCACTTTGAAATATGGTTATCTTGATGAAAAGAAGATATATCCTATTATTATCAGTGCTAACCTTTCAGAACATGTAGAAGAAAGATTATTGAAAGTTCTAAGGAAGCACCGAGCTGCTATTGGGTATACTCTTGATGATTTAAAGGGCATTAGTCCCACTCTATGTCAGCACAAAATTAATATGGAACCTGATTCTAAACCAGTTGTTGATCATCAACGTCGGTTAAATCCGAAGATGAAAGAAGTGGTAAGAATGGAAATATTAGAACTTCTGGAAGCAGGTATAATCTATCCTATAGCTGATAGTAAATGGGTAAGTCTTGTTCATTTTGTCCCTAAAAAGGGAGGTATTACTGTTGTTCCTAATGATAAGAATGAGCTTATTCCACAAAGAATTGTTATGGGCTATAGAATGGTAATTGATTATAGAAAATTAAATAAAGCTACTAGAAAAGATCATTACCCTCTGCCTTTTATTGATCAAATGTTGGAAAGACTATCTAAGCACACACATTTTTGCTTCCTTGATGGATACTCTGGCTTTTCACAAATACCTGTTTTACAATCTGATCAAGAAAAGACCACTTTTACTTGTTCTTTTGGAAAATTTGCTTATAGATGTATGCCTTTCGGTTTATGTAATGCACCTGCTACCTTTCAAAGATGTACGACTGCTATATTCTCTGATTTTTCTGAAAAGATTGTTGAGGTTTTCTTGGATGACTTTTCTGTTTATGGGAGGTCCTTTGATGATTGTTTAAGCAATCTTGAGCGAGTTTTGCAGAGATGTGAACAAACTAATCTTTTCTTGAATTGGGAGAAGTGTCACTTTATGGTTAATGAGGGCATTGTCTTGGGTCACAAAATTTCTGAAAGAGGTATTGAAGTGGACCAAGCTAAGGTTGATGCAATTGAGAAAATGCCATGTCCTAGGGACATCAAAGGTATTCATAGTTTCCTAGGTCATGCTGGTTTCTATAAGAGATTTATTAAAGACTTCTCTAAAATTTCTAGGTCTCTTACTAGTCTTTTGCAAAATGATGTTCCTTTTGTTTTTGATGATGATTGTTTAGAAGCCTTGAAACACTCAAGAAAGCCTTAATTTCTGCATCTATTGTTCAACCACCTAATTGGAACTTGCCTTTTGAAATTATGTGTGAAGCTAGTGCTTATGCTCTTGGTGCTGTTCTAGGACAAAGAGTTGATAAGAAATTGAATGTTATTCATTATGCTAGTAAAACTCTAGATAGTGCTGAAAGAAATTATGCTACTACTGAAAACGAATTTTTAGCAGTGGTGTTTGCTTGTGATAAATTTAGACCTTACATTGTTGATTCCAAAGTAACTGTTCACACAGACCATGCTGCTATTAAATATATTATGGAAAAGAAAGATGAGAAACCTAGACTTATTCATTGGGTTCTCTTGTTACAAGAATTTGATTTACATATTATTGATAGAAAAGGGGTTGAGAACCCCGTAGCAGATAACTTATCTAGGCTTTAAAATGTGCTTGATGACCCACTACCTATTGATGATAGTTTTCCTGATGAGCAGTTAGCTGCAATAAATGTTGCTAATAGTAGTCCTTGGTATGCTAATTATGCTAATTACATTGTTGCTAAATATTTACCTCCTAGCTTTACATACCAACAAAAGAAAAAATTCTTCTATGATTTAAGACAATACATTTTGGAGGACCCACATATTTATAAAGAAGGAGTAGATGGTATTATTAGACATTGTATACCTGAGCATGAACATGGACAAATCCCACGGAAATGTCACTCCGAAGCTTATGGACGACATCACACTGGAGAAAGAACTGCTCACAAGGTATTGCAATCTAGATTTTATTGGCCTACTCTCTTCAAGGATGCCCGTAAGTTTGTCTCATCTTGTGATGAATGCCAAAGAATAGGTAGTTGAAAGAATCAAGAAGAGGTGTCTAGGGGGGGGGGTTATTAGACCCTCAACAAACAATGTTGGCAGTTTTTAAGTTTTTCAAGTTGAGGTGGTAGATTAACACAATTTCAAGCATACACATTACAATTTAAGCAAGCATGCAAAGAGTATATGAGCAGAGGAAAGTAAAGCATGCAACTCGCAAGAAAGTAAAGGGATGGGATTGGAGTGTGCAAACGCAATTGGAGACACGGAGATTTTTGGCGTTGTTTCGATAGGTAGTGCTATCGTACATCCATGTTGATGGAGAATTAAACCCACGGAGGGTAACGGTTGTGCGAGTCCATGGAGGGCTCCACCCACGAAGGGTCCATGAAGAAGCAACCTTGTCTATCCCATCGTGGCCATCGCCCACGAAGGACTTGCCTCACTAGGGTAGATCTTCACAAAGTAGGCAATTTCTTGCCCTTACAAACTCCTTGGTTCAACTCCACAATCTTGACGGAGGCTCCCAAGTGACACCTAACCAATCTAGGAGACACCACTATCCAAAAGTTAATAGATGGTGTGTTGTTGATGAACTCCTTGATCTTGTGCTTCAAATGATAGTCTCCCCAACACTCAACTCTCTCTCACAGATTTGGCTATGGTGGAAAGATGATTTGAGTGGAAAGCAACTTGGGAAAGGCTAGAGATCAAGATTCATATGGTAGGATTGGAATATCTTGGCCTCAACACATGAGTAGGTGGTTCTCTTTCAGAAAATGAGTAGTGGAAGTGTAGGTACATTCTGATGGATCTCTCCATGAATGAAGAGTGGGTGGAGGGGTATATATAGCCTCCACACAAAATCTAACCGTTACACACAGATTCCCAAACTCGGTTGGACTGAATCAGCAAACTCGGTCAGACCGATTTAGGTCAAAATATGAATGTTAGGATTTTTGATGGGACCGATATAACCATCTCGGTGGTACCGATGTGCAGGGGTTAGGGTAAAACCTCAACTCGGTTTGACCGATTACTCAAACTTGGTGAGAGCAATTTTGGTAATAAGTAAATAGAGGATTGGTCAAGCAAACTCGATGGGACCGACTTCACCAACTCGGTTTGACCGAAAATGTTGCATCAGATCACAGAGAGATTGCATGCCCATCTCGGTGAGACCGAGATCCAATCAGGGAAACCGAAGTGACTAGGGTTTGGCAGTGGTTGAATAAGATGAAACTCGGTGGCGCCGGATAGACAAAGTCGGTGGGACCGAGTTTGACATTTAGGTTTAGGACATATGTGGATGTGAGAAAGTGGCTGAGGGGTTTGGAGCATATCACTAAGCACCTCGAGCAAGCAAGCCATTAAGAAACACCTCATCCCCTTCTAATAGTATTGGCTTTCCTATGAACTCAATGTGATATTGGATCACTAAAATGGAAAATGTAGAGTCTTGAGCTTTTGCCAATATTTGTCCTTAGTGTCTTGAAGGTGTTCCACATCCTCTTGTCCATGTCCATGCCACTCCAATGTTGAACTTATCTAAAATGCACTAGGTAGAAGTATTAGTCCAACAAAAGATATGTTGTCATGAATTACCAAAATCACCCAGAGAGCACTTGTGCTTTCAATCTCCCCCTTTTTGGTAATTGATGACAACATACATCAAAGCTTTAGATAAAGATGTAAGGAAATATCAAGTAAAGCTTTGGAAAGACATGCAACATGCATTGGATCCCCTTGCATGTATGCAATCATGTGACGATAGATCATAAGAGTATGATAATACATAAACATGTGCAGAGCAAGCAATGAGTTACATGTGTCTTGGCTATATGCATCAGAGCAAATGATATGGATACTGGAATTATACCTTCATGTTCATGAGTCTCTCTTGCAAACAATATGTACCACTGATGACCCACAAGTATAGGGGATCTATCATGGTCCTTTCGATAAGTAAGAGTGTCGAACCCAACGAGGAGCAGAAGGAAATGACAAGCGGTTTTCAGTAAGGTTTTCTCTGCAAGCACTGAAATTGTAGGTAACACATAGTTTTGTGATAAGATAAATTGTAACGGGTAACAAGCAATGAAAGTAAATAAAGTACAACAAGGTGGCCCAATCCTTTTTGTAGCAAAGGACAAGCCTGGACAATTTCTTATAATGATAAAAGAGCTCCCGAGGACACATGGGAATTATTGTCAAGCTAGTTTTCATCACGCTCATATGATTCGCGTTCGGTACTTTGATAATTTGATATGTGGGTGGACCAGTGCTTGGGTACTTCCCTTACTTGGACAAGCAACCCACTTATGATTAACCCCTATTGCAAGCATTCGCAACTACAAAAGAAGTATTAAGGTAAACCTAACCACATCATTAGACATATGGATCCAAATCAGCCCCTTACGAAGCAACGCATAAACTAGGGTTTAAGCTTCTGTCACTCTAGCAACCCATCATCTACTTATTACTTCCCAATGCCTTCCTCTAGGCCCAAATAATGGTGAAGTGTCATGTAGTCGACGTTCACATAACACCACTATAGGAAAGACAACATACATCTTATCAAAATATGGAACGAATACCAAATTCACATGACTACTAATAGCAAGACTTCACCCATGTCCTCAGGAACAAATGTAACTACTCACAAAGAATATTCATGTTCATATTAAGAGAACTAATAATATGCATTAAGGATCTGAACATATGATCTTCCACCAAGTAAACCAATTAGCATCAACTACAAGGAGTAATCAACACTACTAGCAACCCACAGGTACCAATTTATGGTTTTGGATACAAGATTGGATACAAGAGATGAACTAGGGTTTGAGAGGAGATGGTGCTGGTGAAGATGTTGATGGAGATTGACCCCCTCCCGGAGGGAAGTTTCCCCGGCAGAACAGCTCTGCCAAAGCCCTAGATTGGTTCCGCCAAGGTTCCGCCTCATGGCGGCGGAGTTTCGTCCCGTAAGCTTGCCCTTGATTTTTTTTCTAGGGTAAAAGCCTTCATATAGCAGAAGATGGGCACCGGAGGGCCACCAGGGGGCCTAGGAGATAGGGGGCACGCCCAGTAGGGGTGGGCGTGCCCCCCACCCTCCTGGCCAGGGTGTGGGCCCCCTCGTGTGCTTTATTTGCTCAATAATTCTTATTAATTCCAAAAATAGCTTTCGCGGAGTTTCAGGATTTTTGGAGCTGTGTAGAATAGGTTTCCAATATTTGCTCCTTTTCCAGCCAGAATTCCAGCTGCCGGCATTCCCCCTCTTCATGGCAAACCTTGTAAAATAAGAGAGAATAGCCATAAGTATTGAGACATAATGTGTAATAACAGCCCATAATGCAATAAATATTGATATAAAAGCATGATGCAAAATGGACGTACCAACTCCCCCAAGCTTAGACCTCGCTTGTCCTAAAGCGGAAGCCGAAATCGAAAAATATGTCGACATGTTTAGAGATAGAGGTGTCGATAAAAATAAAATACGGACATGAGGGCATCATGATTATTCTCATAACAGCAACATAAATAGATTTTATCATAAGATTTCCTATGCTCAAGTAACGATCAATTCACAATGTCAAGTATGGTTCAGAAACTTCATTGGGAATTAACAAACTATAATCTCAGTCATTGAAGCAATTGCAATTTATCATAACATCAGAAAGAGTCAAGAATAGAGCCTTTTAGCAAGTCCACATACTCAACTATCGTATAGTCTTCTACAATTGCTAACACTCATGCAATACTTGTGGTTATGGAGTCTCAGCCGGACACTGAGAAAGATAGGGGCTTATTGTGTTGCCTCCCAACGTATTCACCTTTGGGTGATGTCAACAATAATAATTCATGCTA